>NC_057943.1:8283953-8587286 GCF_018555375.3 Anguilla rostrata | reverse complement strand
TACATTTAGATTTTTTGCTCATTCTGTCTTGAACATCTTGTTATGCCCCCGCTTGGATGCTCATCTGACTCCCCACCGTCAACAAGGTCAGCCTGCTCAGGTCTGACACGCAGTTTCCTCGAGAGAGAAGGAGAGAGAGAGAGAGAGAGAGAGAGAGAGAGAGAGAGAGAGAGAGAGAGAGAGAGAATCACGGTATCTCTCAGTCTGAAGGCCGCCACGCTGACTCTGCTCCCACACTGCTAAGGGCCTTGGGGTAACATTCGGAAAAACGCTCTCATCCTCTCCGAGAACAGTGTGTTTCTCCGCCCTCCCCCTGCCAGTTCTTCCAGTCCATTACCCTGTGAGTCTCTCTCTCTCTCCCTCTCCTCGCTGCAGTCCGATCCACAGCGCTATGGCAACATACAGCACCGCCGGCTGCCCTCCCACCCCCGCAACAGGGCAACCCATCCCGACATACTGACTCTTACTGCCTCTCGACGATACGTGTAGGTTTTGGGGGGAGGCAGGGAGACATGTCAGCCCCCAATATTTTCATATCAATTAACTGCTAGACTGGCTAGTATGCAGGCATGTGCAGTGGGGGTGGCTCTGGATGCCCAAGCACCTGCCCCTTGTGCCTCAAGTGCCCAATGTGCCCCTTTGATTAGATTTTTAATAAACATGTCATTGTTGCTGCCGTTCATTTTAGTGCCTATTATTTAGTCTAGAAATGGGGGCAAGTAATAAAGTAAGGGGAAAAAAATGTTGCCCAACAGTTAATCTAGGTTAGTATGCCCTTTTCTCACTTTGAGCACCTGCCCCTCAAAAGGTCCCTGCATGGCCCTGCTGGTGTGCTTGTGAGATTTGACATCTGACCGCACAAGATTAGGTGGTCCAGTGGTGTTTGTCCCCCTCGACTGAAATGAAACCTACGGCTGTGCTCTGGACTTCTCCTCTTACTGTCACTCTCTCTCTCTCTCTCTCTCTCTCTCTCTGTCAACGCCTGTTCCTCCTCTCCTTCACCTCCTTTCGCCGGCTACCGTGATGATTTCAGAAACCTCCCCCCCCCCCCCCAACATACCTTACAGCCACACCATACAGGATGAAGCACTCTCCTCTACAGTCTTGACATTTGAAAGTCTGGTCACACTTCACAGTCATATTCCTCTACACTCAACACCCTTCCTGTCTGAGACCACGTTTTCTCAGAACCTGAAGGTAGCCAGCTCAGATCACACAGCACCTCCCTATGAGAGAAGTCCTCCCTAAAATCGGAAATGTTTGGGGGGGGGGGGGGGATCTCATTTGCTTCTTCTCCAATATGGGCTATTAGTGATGCCTGGCAGGGCTACGTTGGGCCATAGATAATTACCTTCATTTAGAGAGTGAAAGTTTGGTCCAACAAAGTTGTTGAATAGACTCAGTACATCAAATACACCTAGTGCATTCTTTTCTCAGATTTCTTTGTTAAGCCATCATTAAAATACGTACACTTTTAAAAAATTCCTTTTAACGTAAATAAAACATTCCTGAAAGGGGGGAGCAGAAGGACTGTAGGAACGTTTTCCTCCTGTAATTAATATTCATAAGTTCACTTTTGACAGACAGACACGCAGGTAAACAGACGCACGGCACGCTAGTGTTTTACACATCAAGCAGGCAGACCGTGGAGGACTCCATAGAAAGCAATGACATTGACATTGATTACATCAACGGAATCAGTGGCTGATCCCAATGTATATATATATATATATAGGAATATTGCCACTGTCTTTAGGATCTTCAGCTCTCAACCCAGCCACCTTACTGTGACTAACATTTACTGGCTGCGTAGCTGACTATCTAGGTTAGCATAATGATATTGGTATTTTCTTGATACTAAGTTCTTTCACACTTACAAAAATTACAATCACAGGTCACTACAAATATATAATCAGCAAGCCAGAAAGCATATATACCTGCATAACAATATAAAATCTGTTTTGATAAGGTAAGTATATTTAATATACCTTTGTTTATTTAAAGTATCTTTCTTCTTCTTGTATATTTGTTCCAGGTCAGGAAACACGACCATTTAGTATGTAAGTATGCATTTGTCAAAGAGCACGCTCAATCTCCCCTTTTCCCTCCCTTGAATATAATTTAGACACGCGCCAGTGACGGCTGACTAATGCAGCTATCGAGAAGAACTTAGTGTGAAAGTAGATAAGTTACGGTTTGAAAAACGTTACCATGGTAAAACATAGTTGCACACCTGTAATTTAAATTTAGCACCAAAAAAAAAAAGTCGCAAACGACGGCATATTCCGCAAGTACCGTAGAAGGCGGTGCAGACCTCCATTGAGTAATACAAGATACTTGAGTCCTGCACTTTGAGGGAGGAGAAAATTTTGTCATTTGGATGCAACGTGTGTGTGTGTGAAAGGATTTACAAAAAAAACTAAATTGTGGGGAAATGGTGTCATGAGAAGCGTTTTTCCCTGTAGAGAGTTTAAAAGCTTTTTGGAAATTCACCTTTTATGCTTAGCCTACTTCCCCCCTTTTTTTATCCCTTTCAGTGTAATTTGAATTTGCTTAGCTCCTTACTAACATGGCGCATCAACACGCTCAATTTATGCATGTATGCAGTTCTTCCTCAGCTTGTATAAAGCATTTTAGACATCAATCTTCCCGATGAATGAACTCTGGTTCGTTAATTATTTATTCAGGACTCCTGTGTTCCTGTCTCTGCGTAACTTCCAAGGCAACTTTGAAGAGAAAAATTTTAATATTTGTTCAAGTGAAAACTGGGTAAATTTTCAATTAGCAAATAAAATTCATTGTGTTCAGAGCAGCAGCCAAAACATGGACTAGTCTAGCTTAGTTTATTCAAATGAAGTTCAAATGAATATCATTGAATTAATCACTTTTTCTCTATATTCAGATGTTTTCCTCTGGTTGAGGTTAAAATGTATATACATGACTGCAACATCCAGACAGGACATTTATTTTGTGATTTATAGCAATTGTGCTTCCATGTCAAAGGCAAAGCCTGTCATTTATGGCGTGTTTCACACAGTAAATTATTAATACGGTCATAATTATGTTGACTGTTGCATTGAGCCGTCTGTTCCACATTTATAGAAAGCAATTAAGCGTTGTAACCAATGTTGTTGTTGACCAAAATAATAAACCTCGAACCTTTAGTAAAATATCAAACTTGACACAAAAGTGGTTGGGCTCTTGCAAATCAATTACACACACAATAAATGTAATGCTAGCTGACCCCTAGATGCCTGCTTTCCTGTGGTTCTGTTGTATTTCTATATTGTAGGCATTGTGTACCACTTCATATGAGAAATGTAATAAACAAATGTGACTGAGCTAAATGTCAGGAGTTCAACAGAGTTTGTTTGCATTTCCTGAAGAAAGCTGTTCTGCTATTAATGGTTAATAAACTAGGAAACGGAAAAGGTCAGCTTTTCTCTTTGCACTGTGAGAAGCCTGAGTGCCGTGGTGCGTGGTGGATTTTTAAATGATTTGACTTGCATGAAACCCCTGGTTTACCAACGCCATCGCTACATTAACATCAATTATGCCTGCTACAAAAGTATTAATGCACATCAGAGTGAATATTTTTTAAAGCTCTAATTAAAAACACTGTAGTTCCACTCATCTGAAAGTAGCACATTCTGCCTTTATTCAAATGTCAAGAGAACGGTTAGCAACGCAGCAAAGTAAAAAAAGCACAACCTGCAGTTTTTGGATTTTCACATTATTCAGGCTTAATTTTTTATTGTTTTTCTTTGACATTAAACATATTTCTCCACCTGTCGGCTCTTCCTGTTGTCATACCTTACAGAAGGAATGAAGGCCATAAAATATTGGGAACTAATAGCATTTTAAAGGAACTTGCATTTGAACCAATGAACCAATTTGAACTACAATGAAACCAAAGAACCAATGCATTTGAACTACAAAAACAGACAGTTTTCATCAAAAGTTTTCATTGAAGTCATATCTATAATGCATTATAAATACCAATATAATTACGTCTAATGCAGACATAATGCAGTATAATTATAACTATAAACATATTCTTTCTCTTGAGGGGATAGTATGAGAATTCCTCTGTAACTGCCAGATAAAGTAATGACATAGAGCATTAACAGCCATTATGTGTGTTTATAATTTGAGTTTATAATGCAGTACTGTACTACATTATACTGTATATTTGCTGACATTAGAACAGTAGTTCTTGCATACACTAGTGCTAGTTCTAATTTGTGTTTTCAGGAAACAAATGCATATGTTTATGTGTGCTGCAATACTACAGAATTCCAATTACAGGTAAATGTAAACAAATTGAATGTCAGTACTTCTATTTGCTTTCTAAACAGACTTGAATAAATACTTCCTGTTTAAAATGTTCTTCTCCGACAAATGCACAAATAAAACAGCTTGATTTCCCCACGCGTAGGAATGACTTGAAAACACTTATGGATATTACGCAGTGATTGGTGCCTACGCCAGAGGGACACTTCGAAAGCTGTGGATGTAGCAGTGGCTCGAGTTTAACACTGGAAATCACCCCAAGGGTCTCGGATAGCCATGCTTCAGGTGCTTATTGATTTGTTTTTACAACCAACATTGATTTCTGAAAACACAGCATCACGCTAACATAAGTAAAAGGGTCATGTACTGAATCTTAAAAGGGCAGGCCATCCTGGATTGTCTGGGAATGCGCTCCCTCTCTCTCTCTCTCTCTCTCTCTCTCTCTCTCTCGTTCTTTTGTATCTGCATGTATATGCATATATGTGCAAAGGCATGGCTGTGTGTGTATGTACATGTGGGTTTGTGTGTGTGTGTGTGTGTGTGTACGTGTGTGTGTGTGTGTGTGAGTGAGTGTGTGTGTGTGGGTTTGTGCGTGTGTGTGTGTGGTGTGTGGGTGGTGTGTGTGTGGGTTTTTGGGTGTGTGTGTGTGGTTTGTGTGTGTGTGTGTTGTGTGTGTGTGGGTGTGTGTGTGTGTGTGTGTGTGTGTGTGTGTGTGTGGGTTTGGGTGTGCGTGTGCGTGTGCGTGTGCGTGCGCGTGTGCGTGCGCGTGCGCGTGTGTGTATGTGGGTATGTGTGTGTGTGTGTGTGTGTGTGTGTGTGTGTGTGTGTGTGTGTGTGTGTGGGTTTGGGTGTGTGTGTGTGTATGTGCGTGTGTGTGTGCGTGCGTGCGTGCGTGCGTGCGTGCGTGCGTGCGTGCGTGCGTGCGTGTGTGTGTGTGTGTGTGTGTGTGTCAGGGGGCCTGTGTTTGTTTCAGACTCAGAGGGGCTCAGACTCCCCCTGCGTGCTGTTTTGTCTGTAGCGGTGTCGGTATCTGGGTCAGCTGATAGTTTAACTAGCGGGCCTCGGCTGACAAGCTCATCCTCCCACATGCGCGCACAATCTCATTAAAGCACGCGGCGCGTGTGAAGAGGAAGAGGCCTCTCTTCCCTCAGCCAAGGTGCTTTCGCTTCCCTATCTCCTCTGCCTGCTTAACTTGAAGTGCCCTGGAAGTCACATGTTTTTTGTTGTTTGCTTTTTTTTTTTTTTTTTACATCTTTGGACTGCCAGAAAGAAGGGAGGAAAAAAAATCTGAAATTAGCTTGCATTTTCATTTTTGCTTAGCATTGCTGCACGTAAAAATTTAGCCTAGGCGTATTTATTTGAAACTGTGACGCCACAGCAAGGAGCATAATGAATTATAACAACCAGACTGGCATGGATTAATGTTTTAACTCGCAGGAATACGATATTCACCTTGTGAACATTAATTATATTGCCTTGGTGGATCATTTTTAAGCGCTGAATCTGTCGCATGCATCTTAGAGGGTCATTATGCAGGTCTCCATATTTTCTGCTTAAGAGTTGTTGAATTCAGCTGCTTTGACAACGCACAGCGTGGTTTTTTTTCAGGCAGGGAACAGGGAACCATTTAATATTACGTTACTGAACAGTTTGGATTACCAGAGCCGCTATGTTTTGAAAGAGTTCAAGCATCAAAAGCCGTGACAGGAACACCTGCTGTTTGTTTCCTCTACCACAAAGTTTCCTCTGCATAATTAGAAAACTGATAGATCATATTTTTTTTCTTTCCAATGGGGGGATTTCAGCCTTTGGGCCACCTCATTGTCATGCATTGATGCGAAATGCTTTGCACTTTACAGTTCATCACGCTTGCCCTTTTTCTTCTCTGGCCTTAGCGTTTGATGATTTTTTGATTTTTTTTTTTTGTTCAAGTCAAGTCAGGGCAACGACGTGCGTCAAATTCGTCCGGTCCGTAAACTCCTTACGCCGTGCACTCTTAACCGTTTCGGTAAAGATCGCTAGGCTAGGATTGGGTTAGCAATGCACGCTGCCAGCCGCTTGTACTGTAAACCTTTCTTTTCCGGTGAGGCTCTGAACGCACAGCACAAGCGTTCTTCTGATCGGAATGAGGGGAACGACAGAACTCCGCGGCGAAAAATCTGCAGACGGCGGGAACCACTCGGGCTGACTACTGCTGCTCCTCGCACTCGTTATTCCTCCCTCCGGGGGCCCGTTTGAAGGCATTTCGCGGATGACACCTTTTTTTTTGTCCTTTAGTCATCATAACTGTTATCGCCCTGTACAAGCACCTGTTGTGGTTTTTACTGCAGCCTCATTGAGTACAGCATCGCGCCAGCTGCTGTACTGGGGGAAATCGGAATGAGAATCGCATTACAGCTTCCGCCTTTCCTTTTTTTCTTTCAGGCTGAGATTTGTGGGGTTTTTTTTTTCAGTCCACCTCAGAGGCGCCACTAGGGGTGTGCAGGGGCTGCGGACCGCACCGGGTGACACCCTCAGAAGGGGGTGACCCCAAAAGGACTCTCAATTAATTTTTTGGGCAGTGTCTTGTGTAGCGACGAGTTGAAACAGCTAATTTCTCCAATGCAGTTTACTGCCCGTTGATTTAATTAGCGGTATTAATGTGTCCCTTTGCCCCCACCCCCCCCCGGTCGACAACATCCAACAGCACCCCCCCACCCCCCTGGTTGACAACATCCAACAGCACGCCCCCACCCCCCCGTCGACAACATCGGGTGACACCAACGGTCGACCACACCGGGTGTCACCAACTCTAGTGACGCCACTGGTCCGCTCCATTGTATTTCAGGAAACATGAGGCCGCGCAGTGATTCACTTCACCTACCAGTAAATAACGCCAATGTTTCTGTAAATGCAAAAAAATAATAATGTAATAAGCTTCAAATAAAGGGGAAGACAGGGCACCCGTTTCCCTGATGTGTGAAATCCCATTAGCAAACAGGAAGAGGCCGCTTTATTTGAGTGGGTCCTCTTTCTCTATTTTTCAAAGAATTTCGGGTTCGTGATGCATCTCTTTCTAGTTTGAGCATGTTGCGTTTGCCCATCCTTTATGCGCATACAGATGTAGTTTAACACTTTCCCCCCATTTCATCCATTAGCTGGAAGCAATATCTCAATTAGCTTGAAAGGCAAGGCTTGTAAGTGTATTATTCAGTTTGTGTGGGTTTGGTTTGTTACGACCAGGGCTCTTCTTTTATTTGATTTTTTTTTTTTTTTTTTTTTTTTTTTTTTTGAGAGCTGAATCATCATGTGTTTGAAGACGAGTACAGTGAGGGCTTTAAAAAAATGTTAAATGTGTTTAATTTACATTTGAAATGCAGCTCAGTAAATGGACCGATCCCAAAGGAATGACTAACGTCAAACTGAAAGGGGGCCTTTACATTGCACGTTGGGACGTTGGGAAATATTTCCTTATTTTAGGGTTGATGACTCGGTGTCATTTGCGTTCTGACTGAGAACTAAAGAACGGAACTGAGGGACAGATTAAAGCTAACATGGTTCTTCAGCTGGTGTGACACAGGATAGATGGGCGTACTCCCACAGATGAAGTGCTGGGAGGACAACGGACATGATTGATACACCGCTCTAAAATGAGCCCAGCAATCTCTATAGGAGTGAGGCCAGCTATTTTCCTCAGTGCATGACTGGTTGTAAACTGGGCTACATCCCAAGTACAAAAGCTGGGAAACAGCATATAGCCCATCCTCCAACAGGACAATGTTCAACCAGTTTTGACTGTTTGTCCACACAGTTTTGACAGAATGACAGTTCAAGAAGTGTATGTTGAATTAACGTAAAAAAAATATCCTTGATGCAACACAACAAGGCCTGACCCTGAAAAAATTCCATAATTTGTCCTTTCTAAACTGATTTGCTCCACCGAACAGATCCCTCCCTGTGAAACATATGCTCTCTACTCTCATCTGATTTTGTTATTAACAAAAAAGTATCTGGCAACAGTCTATCTGTAATTCATACTCATATTATGTATCAGATAACTTAGTGACTATTCAGTCATTTGGAACATATAGCTGATTAACGAGCTTGCTACTTCAGCTTTTACTGTAGTTTGTACTGTACTTTACTGTAATCTTAGCTGGCAAACTGATTGACTGGCTCGGCTACAGTGATACAACAGAAACATGTGCAAGTTAAGTTAGGGAGCAATGTTTTTACAACACGTTTAAGTAGTCTCAGTAATTTATTATTGTGGGTAAGCTATCTATTTAACATACTTGTCTGAGCTGCATATACAACTTGAGAAATAAAGTCAAGACTAAAGTCAAAAGATTTACTGTTTTCTTAGCATGTGTTTGCTAACTCAATTTCTAGGTTTCAACTATAAATAAGGAATGATAACAACCAACTAAACTTCAGTTGCTAGCCATCATGACTTTAACTGACATCACTATGAGGGATATTATTTTGATAACTTTGCCACATGCACTATATTATGACCAAAAGTATCTGGACACTACTTCATCTGGGGCTGTTTTTCATGGTTTGGCCTTGACCCTTTAGTTCCAGTGAAAGCAAATCATAATGCTACAGCATACAATCACATTGTAGACAATTCTATGCTTCCCCAACAGTTTGGGGAAGGCCTTTCCTGTTTCAGCATGACAATATCCCTGGGCACACAGTGAGGTCCACATAGAAATGGTTTTGTCAAGAACAGTGTGGAACAACTTGCCTGGCCAGCAGAGAGCCCTGACTTCAACCCCATCCAACACATTTGGGATCAATTGGAAAGCCAACTGTGAGCCAGGCCTAATTGCCCAATCAGTGCTTGACCTCACTACTGCTCTTCAGGCTGAGTGGAAACACGTCCCTGCAGCAATGCTCTATCTACTATAAAGCCTTCCTAGAAGAGTCAATGTTTTTATAGCAGCAAAGGGTGGACCACCTCTATATTAATGCCCATAATTTTGGATGAGATGTTTGATTTCAAGTGTCCACATACTTTTGGCCATGTAGTGCATGTTAACTCAGAAGCTATCTTATGTACAATTGTACTATTTTTTTGTGCTAGTTGGCTACCAAAAATGAATAGGAATGGCACAACTTTTTCCAGCAGCCATTCCACCTGGTAGCCTTCTCATATAAAACTGTTTCAGGCGCGGGGCGAGGACGGTTACTGATGGAAGAGGTCTGGTGAGCCAGTGTGAAGCTTTCTTTTCCCTGAACCAACATAGAAAAACAGTGCTGTTGAAGAGGTTGAAGAGGCCTTGCTTTAGATGAGATATTAAACCAAGATTCTCACTTGCGGTGGTCATTAAAGATCCCATGTCTTTTTAAATTTTTTTTGTTGTTGTTTCTTTTTAAAGAGCAGGGGTGGTGTCCTGGTCAAACGCCCCGATAGTCTGCTCTCTACATCTGGCGGACCTCATCATCCTCTACGTCTGACTGTGTCTGTACGATCCCTTGAGTTCCCCTGCCCACATTGAATCCCCGGGTCATCACTGCAAAAGATAATTGAGGTCTATGTTGGCCTACTTGGTTTAACCCTTTGAAGGTTTTTTGGAATAGCTTTTTAAAAATTAAAAAAAAAAAACATCAGTGTTCCAGAGCTCCATTGCATTCAGTTACCAGTAGTGCTATATCTACATTAATAAAATATTTGTTAATTAAGGGCAAAAACTAATTAGGATTGCCCCTCTAATACTAGTCCATAATACTGAAGACCACATCAAAAGCTAAAGTGAGATATACCCCCAGTACAGTTTGGCCTGCTGTTGATTCAGAGAGCACAAAGAGATCATGTGCTACAAAGCTGCATAATGAACCACCTCAAACTGCACTGAGTCTCCTAGGATTGTTTAGCGAAAGCAAAGGATTGCAGCTGTACGGTGTTTTGCATTTAATACTCTCACATGCAAACTGAAATAAGTTAGAAAGTTTTAAACTCTTCTAATTATTATTATTATTATTATTATTATTATTATTATTATTATTATTATTAATGCTGAAAATATTGCTGCAAGTCATAGCCAAAGAACATGGGCCTTCAGTATAAACTGATAGCTGTGTGTGAACACAGAAGCCCAAAACTGAAAACGTTTTGGGAAAATGGTTAGACTGTATTCTAACCATTTTCCCAAACCTTCACCTGTGAACCAGAAAAAAAATATCACAGGAAAGCTCAGAACAGAGTAGGAAATAAACACCTGAGTGGATTCTTGGAAATTTGCATATAATAATAACACAGCCCAGACTCAGGACTCCAACTAATCTCTCTGTTGCTAAGCAAGAATCCCGCATGCCAACGTCGCCAGACAGTTGCTCTATAATTATTTGTAGCCTGACCACCATCAATTGAGGGCATGCATTCGTTCCACATGATTAATGGAAAAACTCAATTAAATGGCAGACCACCTACAATATTACTTATAATGGGGTTTGTCTTAAGCACAGGCCGGGCAGTACACTGCTTCCTTCATGACGACAGTTCTAATCCTCCAACCAATCACTGCCACATGCAGACCGACATACTGTATCACGTTTCAGAAAATTTCACTTTGAACGGACCCAAATCTCCAAAAAACGAAATAATTAAAATACAAAATCACCCAAGATTCTGTGGTTGAAATTTTTTTTTTAATCTGGCCGATACAGGTGGATTTTGCGTCCATCCTAAACTAAAGTGATTTACTTCAATAGCCTATATCAATTTTCCTAAAATAAATCAATTCTTCAGTGTCAAATTAAGGGCCCCATTCCATTTAGCAAAAGCCTGCACTGCATGTTAAATGATGCCATTGTTTTTCTACCTCGTAATAATTACAGCAGTAAGAGGTAGAATAATTACAATGCTTTAATGGTCATTAAAAATCCTGGCTCCAGGCCCTATGTACTTATTCCTCTCTTTGAACGCTATAGCCTAGTCTTTTCTGCTAGTCTTCGCCAGTCTCTCATTCAAATCAATCTGACTGAGGTATCATTAGTGTAGCAGAGGAAATTAGAGCTCTTACACAACCAATTTAGACATTACGTATTCATGGCTGAGCTTGTCAGTCGGAACGGCTAATAAAAAAGGAAACTGGTGCACGCGGATCTCTGGGGCAACGGGCATTCTGATAAAATACTGTAAGATGATTCCCTTCACCTGCTTTCATTGTGTTATTTAACACGAGACATGAATAGCTTTCATACATGTGCCGGTATTGTTGTAGGTTTCTATACCTACATTTTGAGACATTCCGATATTATTGTGGCCCGGCAGGAGGAGACAGAATAAATCGAAACCTCCCAGCTGAGAACAGCTGTACGGAAATGGGAGACTCGTCTGTTATTTACAATCCGTATGCAGCGTTTCATGCCCGGCGCCGCAAATATTGCTTGCATTTGATACTGAGAACTTGCCTGTGTTCTGGAAATAAAAGACCGACTTGATGAGGTGGTGCTCTTCATTACTCAAAGAACTGCAGTTAGTTTCTCCGAGCATCAGACATGACTATGTAAATGTACATTACTCTGCATATTATATGTACATGAGTAATTCGATTATACAACTAATTACTCTGTAGTCTAGATTAAATTTACATCTTGCATGAGCCTCATTCTCAGAAAAGTGCATTAGAAAAAAGGCGCGCAGACACGCAAATCACTTATCTGGACAAGTGAAACGGAAACGTATAATTTTGTGGTTGGATGTTGTTGAGCGTAACTTAGATTTTTCGGAAGTCCTTGCAAGTGTTAGAACTGTGGTTTGACTCATCTTTTTATTATATGTCAGCATCGGTGGCATGGTAACACTGCCATCTCGTGGAGCTGAGAGGAAGGTCGAAATTACACTCAGAGACGTCTCATCTTGTGATTAATGGAATCTGCCTGTTGAACCAATCTGTTACTTAAATTTAAATTAATTTTCGAGTAAGAATATGGCAAAACATTTATATCTTGCTAAATAATGCACCGTTGGAGGACATTGAATTATGAATATGCATACAAGTGATCACAATATATTACATCAAATTACAGAGGTTTTTTTAAAAATACAAAACTCATCACTGTTAATAAAGGATATTTCCTTTACAATGTGAAATTACCTCTAAGTAAAAAAAGACAATAAAATATCTAATACTGAATAATGCATAATGTATGTCTTTAAACAAAAATGTAGTTCAGAGGCAGTAATTGGAACAGGGATGGATGACGTGGACTGAGTAAGCTAGCTGATACACTGTGAGCAAAACCTGACAATATTGAAATATTTAATGCAGTTGCAAATCAGCTTATTTATAATACGTGCAGTGCAGAATAATAATGTCTCTGTAGTCCTTTCCAGCCCGTTCGCAAGCACCAGAGCCTCCGTCGTTCGGCAACAACGACAGTTTAGCCGTAGCGTCATCGAGATGTTTCGCCGGCGTGTGCCAGCAACTCGGCTTCATACGTTCGCCCTGCGTTCTCTGAACGTTTCCCGCAGGCTTCGGAAGAGATCCCCCCCCCCCCGCCAGGCAGATTCACGCCGAAAAGGCGCCTCACCCAGTCTCCGGCTGACAGCTCCGATCCCCGCTCTCCGCGTCTCGCGGTCGAGCGGCGCTATGGCAACGCCGCGCAGTTCCGGATCCTTCCGGGCCCATCCGCTCGCACTGGACCACCAGGATGCGGTAGATCTCCAGGAGGACCACCAGGATGTTCTTGCAGGTGAAGAATATCATCAGCTGGTTGAGCACGTTCTCCCGGACCATCAGGTAGAGGCGGTACACCAGGAAGGGCCCGTCCTGCAGTCCGACGGTGAGCAGCAGGCTCCAGGCCTCGCTGGAGCAGCAGGAGGACCAGCGGTTGCCCGCCGGCCCGTCCGCGTCCCCGCGGCCTCCGGCTTCCGAGGAGGAGCACCGGTCGGTCCCGCGCTGAGCTTTGGAGTGGCTGGTTTGGGTCAGCACCAGGGGGAACTGCATGAGGGCCCAGGTGAACAGGCTGAGCCCCACGATAACGACGGTCCGGTTGGTCTTGACCTCGGGCTCCTTGAAGGTGTCGAAGATGTCCAGGATGTCCGCGCCCAGGCCCACGTAGACCATGAGCAGCTGGGAGAGCTGACCCCGGGACATGTCCCCCTTGGGCATCAGCCAGCGCCCCAGCACCAGCACGATCAGCATGGTCTGCTCCAGCCCCGCGGCCCAGTTCTCCGGGTCCAGCTGAGCCAGGCCCTGCGTCATCGACAGCACGCGACAGCACTTTCACAAAACACTCCTCCATCTCACGCCACCCAGCCGTACGCCTCGCAGCCACTAACGCCCAGGGCCACAGACAGAGCTAACAGCAACCAGACAACAACAGCCTGAGGGGGTTCGTGCCTCTCCGCTCTCCCTCTGTTAAAAATAGGCAAACGACGGCGATTTCGCACGGCGCATTCGAGGCGCCGACGCGGACGTCTCGCGATGGTACCTACCGCCGCGATCGGGATGTGGGAGAGGAGGTGGAGGTCGTTCCCGAAGGAGGTGTTAAGCGGCAGCTTCGACTGCAGCAGGTCCAGCTCCAGGAACCAGATGGAGGGCACGACCGTGCTGAGGTACAGGAAAACCATTGGGGAGAACCTTAACGCGGACAGACAGGGGACACCTTTTAGCGGCCGGATATTTTTTGTCCGCCTTCGACGCCGTCTTAGCATCAGCCGCCCACCTCCCATCCCCACCCCCCACCCCTCCTTCAGATGCTAAATATTCTGATTAAATATGCAAATCTCCCTTGACAGCGCAAAGGCTTTTCTTGTACGAGGGAACTTCAAAGTGAAGAGAAGGGGCCTTGCAGTTAACTTGCTCTCTGCACGCGCCTGCTTTATATAAAGAAGAGGTGCAGGCAGGAGTCATGAATTTTGCTGGGAGGAAATTTTTCACTGTTGTGTAAGAAGCTCAAACCTGTAGCGACACCATATGCTGTTTTTTGTTTTGTTTTTGATTTTTTTTTTTTTTTTTTCTTTTTGCTAGAATTATGTTATTTCAGCAATTATACAAACACAGATACAGCCAAGTTGGACCAATCAGAAATGGGGACAGAAAAGACAGAAGTTATACAAAGCACCCTGTGAGAATGTGAAGGGTTGAGGCTTGTGTTTAGCTGAGACAGTGTGCTGCAAGGGCTCTATCATTGGGGCTGATAAGAAGCTTATCTTGTCAAGCTGATGCATACAGAGCTGCTGTATTGTAGTGGAGTTTTTTTAAGTTTGAACTCATTTATTCTAATTCCTAAATGTTTCTATAAAACTCATTTCCCCCCCCCCCAAAAAGTGCAATCACGACTAAAAGCAAGAAAGACATTTCTGAGAAATTTTGTTTCCTATTTCTGAGTATTTTATTTATTTATTGCTTGTTATCTTCCCCTATATTTAGATATGGCTTGAATGCAGTGCAGCGATAAACAATAAGTTATCCAGTTTATATAAAAGTTTAGTTTATGTGTTTACTTTATGACTCCCCCAAATAATGTCTGCAAAACATTATACAGCAAATTTGTGATGGGATGAAATTTTACTTTTTTCTTTCCTCCTTTCTTATGAACTTAATGATTTAATCTAGATGAAGTTGAGGATTGCAAAACTGAAAAACACAGCAGTAGTGTTAAAGAAGAACATTATTTCTTCAACCCCCCAAGCAAACAAGCTGCAAATATGAGAGCAAAAATCAGAAGGTTTCTCCAGAGAGGAGGAGGGAAGCAGAGGGTGGGGGGCAAAGTGGGAGAGCATTATCACTAGAGGGCAGTTACCATTTCCACTCGGCGTTTCGGGTGCACTTGAGGGTGACGGCCATCTCCACGCCCAGCAGGGCGGCGCCGCTGAGCAGCAGCCAGTACAGGGGCTCGCCCTTGACCGCCACCACCCGCCACACCGTCACCACGCCGTGCACGGCGAACAGGAAGCGGCTCAGCAGCGCCAGCAGGACGTTCAGGAGCCCGCAAATCCTCGGAGACGTCCGGCCGTCCGTCGAGGAGCACAGGACGCGCGGCAGCGGCATCGTCGCCGACGTACGCGAGAGATTAATCCTTATTAACGCTGGAGAGGAGATACCGAAACCCAGATGTCTTTGAAAGATAGAAAAATGCCCCTTAATAGGCTTTTGGAGATTTTTTCAAAAATAGTTCTGTATCTATAACTGTCATTATTAAGGAACTGTGCCAGGCTCTGTCCAGACCCCTCCAAGCCACTTGTGAAGTAGATAGATACTTTATTTATCCCACAGGAAATTACAGATTTCCTAGGTACAACTTTAATATGTGAAGTTAGATTTTTTTTTTTTTTAACCCTGTGATCTCTTGACTGAAATGTTCAAATTGTGAAAATCCCATTGCTCTCGTAATTTTGTCTGTCACGTGATAATTTTACTTCTGTACTAAGCCTGGAAGCATAGTTCTTTTCCTCAAATGAAGGAACTTGTGCGTGAGAACTCATGTAACAGTCAAAACCCGCTTGGCAAAAGTTCTTCACTGACCTCACCTTCCGATGTATCACCCAATCTGTCATCTGTCTCTCACCATTTTCCTTTCTCTAACAGTACATAGAACCTTTCCCTCTGCTGACAGTGTCATATTCCATCAACAGCAGCCCGTCCTTCCTTTCCTCATCATGTTCTCCAAGAAAATAATATCCTGATCGTGTTCATCCAAGAAAACACCTAGACAATCTTTGCCTTGCATTCCTACAGATGCGCAGAAGCGTGTCGGAACTTACGGGTACGATGTGGTGCCCCACTTGCCTGGCGCAGGGGTTCTCAGCTGCAGAAGGCGCCTCCTTCCCTATCCAATGGACTCGTAGACATCGAGTCTGTAGAAAACGGCCGGTTTTGACCGAACTCACGCGCCCCACGCGTCTGCGTGAACCCAAGCGGTTTCTGGCTTTTTAAAGGGCAACCCCACCTCAGGCGACGGAGGGACACACGCGATCATGTGATCAGGGGTGAGAGGAGGCCCGGAGAGGTGAAGGGGAGGGGGGGGAGGCAGGGGTCCTGCAGATCTTCACTGTGTCACTGAGGACGAATGGGGGCTGATAAAGGGTTCCTGCCACCACGCCGCCGTCTCGAGTCGCCCGTCCACCACGACGTCATCTCCCCGACCCCCTGAGAACAAAGCAATCTCTGGCACGGGAGCCAGCCGACGACGGGGCGTTGTCACGGGGTATCAGGGGCCCTTCCCTTACCCGCCCCAGGGCTGCCCCAGCCCAGCGCTGCTGGCCAAGATAAGGGTCTCTGGCCACAACCTTTCACACAACCCACTCAATCAAACTCAATCGAAACATGGGAAGGTTTTAAAGCACAAAACGGGTAATGTTTTAAACTCTTGACTAGAGGACACCTGCTTACAAAGTATTACGGAAGTGTCTAAACTAAATGAAGCCGTTCGGGGGAAAAGTGTTAAAGGTGAGAAACTTATAAAAACTTCAAAAACTTTATTGAGCTGTCTGCCTATTGAGCTGTCTGCCCTGTGTCTTGTTGTGTGTCCTGTCCAGAATGCAAATGTTCCTGAAACAGAAAATGACCCGTGGAGTAAATAGTACCCCAAACAATTAATTTTGGCATTTCTCCTCCCCGTACAAGTACCAACATATACAAACCAATGGAAAACTCCAAGGACCTGTTGTGAAATACTGAATTCTTGATCATTGTGATTTTGTTGCTGGGAGTTCTTTTTTTGTTTTTCCTTTTCCTCTTTCCTGCCTAATTAAAGCGTGCATAGATCACAGAAATAGAGCAGGAAGAAGGCTTCAGAAGATTAATGTTAGAGAGATACTCACAGGTATTGAGGGAAGTGCTTTTAATAATCTAGAGACAGGCAGGACTGGTAGGAAGTGATAAGAAGCCACACGTATAAAATCAAAATAAAGTGAAGAGAAAAGGCAGAGGAGTTCAAAGAGAAAAAAAGTGGGGTGGGGTGGGGTGGTGGGAGGGGGGGGGGGGGTTGTGCGTTTGGATGATAGAACTAGGAGGGTTAACAGCCATGCAGACTAACATACATTATTTTGATCATCCGGCATTTGGCAGCGCTGCTTTTGTTGCACCTGTCTTTCTTTAAGTTAACTTGTCTTAAATCTTCAAATATAAGGAGCATTGTTAAAAATGAAAAGGCCCTGTTTGACTTCCCCATTCTTTAACCCGGCAGGGAGACAAACTGCCAGTATCGCTGCAGAAGGAGCAAAAGGCAATCTTTAGCGCGGCTGACACAAGGTGAGGTGAGGTGATGCAGGAGTCACAAGGGGGGGTCACGTGACCCAGGCTGCCCAATGAGAATCGAGGGTTCATTCACATTCCCGTGCACGTTCCCCAGTCAGTACATGGCATATATATACACACATAGATTGCATATGCTTCTAGCCCAACAGGACTAGTCCTTTCCCTTTAGAGACTTTTTTTAAAATCAATACATAGCAAAAGTATCCTTTTGGATATTCAGGGAGAAGAGCTCCCTGTATAAAAGTCATTGAAGTAAAAAACTGCCACGATCGGTCCAGTTTTTTCCGTGTAAAAAGGCCCGTTTTGCGCAGAGCTCTGTCGGCCGCAGTCCCGCCTCACATGGTGTACGCCACCCAGTAGATGACGTTGACCGCCGCAAAGGCGGCTGGGAAGACGGCGCGGGCGTAGATGTCGATGGTGTCGGCGTCGATGGGCTTGCACCCGCTGCCCTTCTTCTCCTCGGCCGCCGGCGCCGCGCTCCTGGCCCGGGTCTTCCCGTTCTCCGCCTCCTCGGCCTCGCCCGGCGCCTGGGCGGCCCGCTGCGCCCGCGTCTGCCTGCTGGACACCGCCAGGCCCGCCTGGTTCATGCCCGCCACCGACAGGGAGAACATCACCATGGCCTGCTTCCCGTTCTTCACAATGGACTGCGGAGGCGAGCAAAAACAAACAAAAAAAAACCCACGTTAAGGCTGCATACGCGCAGAGTAAAACGTCCAGTGTTAATTCAACTCTAAGAGAGTTTATGTGAATCCAACAGGGACCACATGTACATTTAACACTGATCATTTTACAGAGTAGGTGACATAGTTCCCTGTTACATTATTCCTTGAACCATTACATTACACTACATTACAGGCATCTTATCCAGGGCAACTTACAGAACTTTTTACGTAGCATTTACATGCTTTCTCAAGGGTACAACAGCAGTGTCCTACTTGGGAATCGAACCTGTGACCTTTAGGTTACAAGCCCAATTCCTCACCCATTATATTACACAGCCACCCTGTGCATCACCCAGGTAGGCACCACCAACAATGTGTGCCTACCTGGGGGATGCACAGTCACCATCCTTGTACTATAACACTTAGCACTTAGCATTACACTTATTGATTGTAAGTGGACCTCTGTGCCTTCTTAGTGATACCGCAAATTTTATTCCTATGAGTTACGCTGATGTTCGCCACTACTGTACTCGGCTTCCGGATAACAGCCTCTGCCAAGTGATTTTAATGTGATGTAATAACACTTACTAAAATTACTGGTAAGCGAACAGAGAGGGAGAGGCAGAGATCATTAGGCCAGCTAAATTTGGAAAAGATTACAGGGGCAGATTGCTAGAGCCACGCAGGGCGTTTGGCCAGGACAACGGAGAACCCCCTACTGTTAAAAGACGAGTGCCGTCAGGACCATCTCCACCGACCGCAGTCACTGAGAGGATCTGAGTCCGGATTTCATGGCGCCCGCGAGGAAACGAAAGGCTAACCTCTGAGCTGAGCTTGCTGGCCTTGATCTTGGCTCTCTGCTTGCGGTTGTAGTCGGCGTTGTAGTGGGCGAAGGCGTACTCCACCAGGGCGGCGAACACGAACACGTAGCAGATCCAGAAGTAAACGTCCAGGGCTTTGATGGCGGAGGCTCGCGGAAGGGAGGACCGGGCACTGACCATCAGGGTCGTCATGGTGAGGACTGTGGTGATGCCTGGGACAGCACACAGTTCGGCCATCAATCTTTCACCTGTTCTAACCGGCGCGTTCCACGTACAAATGTACACGCGTGCTTTGCGCTCTTCTAACCATCTGTATGAACTGATTTAAATTGCCTTGCAGCAACGGTGCTATTGCTTTTATTAATCAAGTTAAATTCACTTACTGCATGTAGTCATGTTTAAGAAGTCATGTTGTTAAGACGTTGTATGTGTGTTAGTATGTAATCAGATCATTTAAATACGGTCTGCAGTCACAATACCGCAATGCTGACCTAGTGACACCCTCGCAGGCACTGCCGATTGGCTGATCCAAAAGGACACCCAGGACATTGCAACCAATAGGATGGAGGGCATGTAGGACTGGATGATGTAGACTCCCCGATTCCGCCTCAGCTGGAATCGCAGGCTTAGCCGTGGGAAGCGGCCAGCTGGTTTACAGAAACAAGAATACATCACCTGTTATCTCTCAAAGAGCACAAAATACATGTTTTTCACAAAATAAAATTTTATAGCATTATTTTCCAATAAACCCCCTTGTTAGGTAATAATTTGGGCGAATGGCTTGTGTTGTGCCGACATTCATTCACTTTATCAAACACAACTCCTTACCCCCCCCCCCCCCAAAAAAAATGACCTCACCTGATTTGAAGTTCAATGTCTCTGTGACAAATCTGTAGTCTATAATGGTGAACTGGGACAGTTCCAGTTTGTCCAGTCCGTGTATGTGCACCTGGCTGTCTGACCAATGGTAAACAATGTCCTCTGAGGAGTAGCCATCTGGAACACAGGCAGTGGACGGTCACACGATGTCTGATGAAATTAATTACATCACAGGTGGGGAACCAGCCAACAGCATTGGCCCCAGAGGGACGCTGAAGACGTAACCCACTGGTTTATTTTGGTTGTGTGTGTTTTTTGTTTTTGCTTTTATTTCTACGGCAATCTCCCTCACTTTACAGAGCACAAACACTAACAGAACGGCCTGGTGTGTTATTTCATTGCCTGTACTGTTCGTCGCAGCAACTTTGATGGCACACTTCAGTCACGAAAAATGCTGTTATTGTGAATCGACTGTTACAGGAGAATTGGGGGTAATTTTTTCAGCCCTTTTTTCAACAATTCAACAATGTGGTGGGGGGGGGGGGAGTAATGGAGGGGGGGTGCGCTGGCCAGGACTTACAGCTCTCCAGGTCCAACATGCACTCCTGCTCATCCATTGGATACTTGGTCAGATCCATGTCACAGGCCACTGTGGAGGTGATCCTGGACAGTAGGAATTATAAAACCAAAGTCAGAAAAACATGTGTAAAAAGGTTCAAACCGCATAATACTGGCAAATGGATCTAGAATCTTAGCGTACAGATGAGCTCTAATGTATGCAATGGAACGTGACAGCAAGGGCCTAATTTGCAATTGGATGTTTCAAACTGGGGATAAAATAATGTGGATTAAAACATCAAACAATTTTTGCAACATTTGTGTATACGTCATACCACTGTCAACATTTCTCGTTACCATTTTATCATATTATAACACATGTCACAAGGCATTATGAAGTATGAAATACAAATGACAGTGGTCACGAAGGTTTTATTAGCAAAGCATCAATTGCTACAGAGTAAGTAACAGCTGAATGGGGTGTTTTAAGAGTATAATTGATGACTCTAGTCCCACCCATCCACACCCACTCCAGTGTTGTTTCAGACATCAGATTGAGTATATTCTCCTGTTATATTCCTAATTCCAGATATGAAATAGAATAGCTCCCGTCCCCCCTAACCGGCTGCTGTAGAGGATGACTCCGTCAGGCTGCAGGCGGATAAGCTTGTTCTCCACGGTGACGTCATGGAACCAGGCCGACTTGGCGTTGACGATGAAGGTGTCTGGCAGCCACAGCTTGTCCACGAAGCGGCTGTCCAGCCCCAGCGTCTTGTTGGTGTGGTTGTACAACAGGCGGTCGTCCCTCCAGCTCTGACGTAGGAACACGGTCATGGTGTAGTCCTGCCAAATACGGGGGGGAATCGGGGGGGGGGGGGGGGGGGGGTTGTGTGGGGTCAGTGATATCGCACGCCGAAAAAAGGTGGAGTCAGTGACATCGCATGCAGGGGTCAATAGGTCAATCTATACAAGCTACATCGATCAAAATTTCATTGCCATCGCTGTTTCATTTAATTGACCCCTGCCTTTGATGTCATTAATTTCCCAGGGCAACTGTGGACAGGGAGTTAATGACATCACAGGCAGGGGTCAATTAAATGAAACAGTGTTGCCAGTAAAATTCCGCAGTAATTCCTGATGTTCCGAGTGTCCTTTTTATACCACTGTGCTTTTCGGTCCTGTGCGGGATCGGTTTATAACAGTTTATGCCAATGAAAATGTTTAATGCAAGTACATTTCACTGTTTAAAAAGGGTATTCCTTTCAAGGCAACAAAAATGAGAAACCTTTACAAGTCTCTTGGTAGCAAAGCAAGTAAAAAGCTCGACATTACCATGTTAGCCTCTGAGATGTGATCGATGCTGGCTACTTCAATAGCCATCGCTACATTCACAGGGGGGCCTGCAGAAAAACAAATGAGAACAAAAACAGCCAAACGCCCCCCATCTGCCCCCATGCGGCCACCCCCCCCCATCCCCCTTCCCCACACAGGCACAAACTCCAGCCATTCACCGAACAACCAAGGAAGTTTGTGAAGGATCACCATTGCAATGAATAAGTGAAATTTCACAACTTCTCTCAACAAAAAAACATAACGTTTTCCATTACCGTTTAAATGTTCATCAGAACATGAAAAATGTCTTCTCATGCAAATGTATTTTGGGAAAGCCTTTACATTTAATCAACGACGACATGCCGTTTGAAAGCTGAACTCCTCTTCCCACCCAATATTTCTGTTAACATGGAAAATTCCACACGTTTGGTGAACCAAGTGTCCTTTTAATTTTAGCCAGCTTAGCGCCTGTAAGATGCGTGTGTGAAACATTCGCATTCGGCGCGGCGGCCCGTTAAAAGGCTTTTACGCGAGAGAGAAAAAAGAAACCGCCTTTTCGCGAGACCGCTCCATCGTTCCCTTTCCACACATGCAGCAACGTGACCAGAGCCGCCGCAGAGATCCCCAGGGATTAGGGCTTTATTACTGCCGGGATGCGTCTCGTTTCTCGAAGTGGGCAGACTAGGTCATGTTGTTTGCAGAGAGAGATGCGCACGTGTCGTGCCGTTCCATCAACCCTCTGCCGGCGCTTTAATAGGCTACTCGCATGAAAATGTCATGGATTTGAAGGCGTGGAGATGGAGATATCATGCCACTTAATAAATACTGGGAAATGGGATCGCTAATCTAACTCTGACTGCTGACCTCAAATGCCTCAGGATGGAACGTCTCGAGATTTTCACAAAGAGGCGAGGACCTCACGACCCCTTAACACGCCGGGTTCTATAAGTGTCAAAATCGCAACACTGCGTGCACGGCAGACGCGTTAACCCCCACCGCCGGCTGTGTGAAAGCCGTTTCAGCCCATGCATTTAAATCTGATCCGAGCTGAGTTAAGCTGTGAGGTTGAGAAATCTAAAGCTGTTTCCATTGGATATTTCGCATTTAACAGCCATTCTTAACAACGTCTTTCTCAAACACACAGACACTCGAGGTGTCACAGTGACGTTATTCCAGTAATACCCCTTTCAAATTTAATGATATTAGCTTATGCATACAGTTCATATCCTTGCAATACTGCACATTAGAGTAATCCACTCCTTATTCGTGAAATAAAATATTCACTAACATTATTTCAAGGTTGTTTATGTATTCAACTGGGTCACCTACAGTTCTTTGATCATATCTGAGCAAGAGTGCTTAAAAATACAATTAAAATATACTTTTTTATTCAATATGACAGGAACTTATTTTTACATATTCGGTTCATGACAAAATAAAATATCAAACCCATATCAAAGTCAAGGTGTTTTGTGGAGAATATTAGCCTATGTTAAGAATGACTGGAAATGCAAGGGGATGAATTGCAAACCAATGGTACTAGCAGTAGATCTCATACTCACCTCCTATCCCAGGGCGAAAATTTCGCGCGTACCCCTTCATTAACTCGTCCAGATTAGGTAACCAGGATATCTCAATGTCTGTACCTACATACTCCCCGATGTCACTCATCATGGCCCTAGGGGAACACAGACACAAGGCTTGAGATGTCCACTCAAACTGGGGACGGCACGGACGGAAGGAGCTATTGTGACATCACACAGAGTCATTTCACAAACCACAGGAAGAGTCCACTTGCAGAGAAAATTCTATGGTATTGTCAACACTCTTATGCTTTCCTACAAAGGGTTGTGTGTTTGCCGATTACTGAAATGAATGGAAACTTTCTGTAAATGGCCCACTAGAAGTTAGGGACAAGGCATACTGCAGTTATACCGAACCTGGGTTTAACTGTCCAACAGGTTCCTCAAGTCGTGATAAATAATGGATAATAAAATACCAAAAACAGTCATGAAGTTATTATGTATACAAACAGGAAGAATTAGATTGGGTGCCGATCCAGGTCCTGACAGAAACAGGTGAAAAAACATAATTAGGATACACACAGGATAAATATACACAATATAAAAGTACATATACAACTCAATGCCAAAATAATTTTTTTGTAAACCCCACACACTAACTTTAATATGCCCCTGAATGTATTACAGACCTTTACATGGCAGCAAAATTTTTGCACAGCCAAATAATTTGTATGATCCGACAAAACCACAAATTTAAAAGAGAACAAAAACTGAATTACATAACATATACTGTAAAAAAATACTCTCTTTTATGTAACTCTTTTTCATCAGTTGTATTTGCCTGGTTTAAATCATTTTTATATTTTAATTTGAATGTGTACTATTTTATCGGAAGTGCGGAATGAAAATGGGGCACACTTAGAAAATTGAACGTGTTTGAGAGGATTACTCTAATCTAATCTAAAGTAATCTAATATAATATAATCTGATCTAAACTGCAGTAAAATCAACTAAACGCTCTAAAAAATAGATGTCTTTAGCATTCGTGAATCAAAGATATGACTTGGTGTGCGATTTATCAATTGTATTGGAGACTACTTATAATGACACACGCAGGTGCATATATTAATGTTGTATGGCCACAAGGGGGCAGTGTCTTCTGTCCAATGCGGCGCAGGGCTGCCTGCCAGGAAAAGGAACGCAGGCGGTCTTTGCGCGCGGCTCTCATCGTCACACGCCGCTGCCCTGGAGGAACACAATGACTGCTTCGCTACCAGCCCTCAGCCTCGATCCGCAGGCTAATATCTTCAAGCGCCGACGAAACAAACGCTTCCTAGCAACGAGGCAAACGCAACAGGGGCACGCGATACAGAGGGATCGTTCCCATAATTATAACAGTTGGAAATATCGCACTTGGAATAATCTACAGTAGAGGAGCAGAGAATTCCAGTGAGAACTCTGCGCCCACTTCATCTAATGTACACACTGAAGTGCACGCTGAAGCAGGCCATTTATTTCTGAATTCATTACAAACAAGTCATCCTAGGGTGAGGTGCACACTTGGGAATTAAAACAAATCTGTCCTTACACAATTTTGAGCATTTCATATTTATTTAATATGTGATCATTTTTTGCCCAGAAACAAAAAAAAGTTTCCATAAAATGTACATGTATATTTTTCATGACTCAGTTCAATACTTCCCCCAGATTACTGTTTTGGATTTTAAAACCAAATGTGAATGCAAGAACCTGTGTGATGACATTTCTAGCACAAATGGGAACCTTTTTTTTTAAGCAGCTCCAGCTGATGGGCCATGTCCTCCAGGCACGTGCACAGATGGACACTAACATGAGCTGAAGCATATGGCCCCTGCTCTGACACAGCAAACATGCCCTTGTGGATGCAGCAATTTTCTTTCATTACCAGAGGCGTAAGGTGCTCTTTTATATTTTGAGCATAAGTCCCCCAAATAGTGTGAGCACAGCCCTGATGTCATCCTCATCTTTAGGTTACCATGGTAATATGGTTCGCAAATGTTATTATTTTCTTACTTCATACACTATATGACCAAAAGTATCTGGACACCCCTTTGGTCTGGGGCTGTTGTTCATGGTTTGGTCTAGGCCCCTTGGTACCAGAGAAGGCAAATATTAAATGCTACGGCATGCAATTACATTCAAGACGATTCTGTGCTTCCCCAACAGTTTGGGGAAGGTTCTTTCCTGTTTCAGCATGACAATACTCCCGAGCACACAGTAAGGCCGATATAGAAATGGTTTTGTTGAGAACGGTGCGGAAGAACTTGATTGGCCCACAGAAAGCCCTGACCTCAACCCCATCCAACACCTTTGGGATCAATTGAGAAGCCAACTGCGAGCCAGGCCTAATCGCCCAATCAGTGCCTGACCTCACTAATGCTCTTCTGACTGAATGGAAGCAAATCTCTGCTGCAATGCATCAACATCTAGTATAAAGCCTTCCCAGAAGAGTAGAGGCAGTTACAGCAGCAAAGGGTGGACCAACTCCATATTAATGTCAATAATTTTGAATGAGAAGTTGGATGTCAGGTGTCCTCATACCTTTGACCATGTAGTGTATGATCAATGGGTATTGATGATGAAATTTATGGACATAACCATGTCTGCACACCCACTCTCACCCCTGTTACAGAGACATTACGCTACACAAAGGCCCAGTGTGCAGTACAGTTAAAGGCAAGTGCCTTTGTGGACAAACGAGACACGTTAACAGGCAACCATTCGTTTTATACGCCATGCGTTGTAAACAACGCACTCCACTGCCGGGTCATCACTTTTACTGGATACTGGCACTAAGTGCGTTAATTATCCCTCTCCGTAGTTACTGCTCTTGTAAACCTAACGCATTCACTTGTGTGCTTGTCTCTCTGGACAAGCTAAAATTAATCTAATGTGACCTGAGGTAAAATACCGTACAAATACATGCATCAGTCCTGTATAAATAGTGACGGACAAAGACGGGGAGAAGCTAATTTTAAAGAGAAGTAAAGGCAACAGAAAGATGGGGGTTGGAAAAAGATATCTGGAAGAATTCATTTACTTACTGGTACTATCTCTACAATTACACAGTAAAATGTTCGGTATTCAGTTCAGTATAACTCTTACAGAGGACATACATTCCCACTTGGACCTACCATGTTCTCTGTTAGAGTTGAATTAGCACTGTAAATTTTGCTGCGCATACTAAAAGTTTCAAATTCACTCCAACCTCACTATCCAGAATAGCAGGTTTTTAAATTAAGGTCAGGCTGTTCCTTACAAAAACAAAAACAGCCTGAGCCTGTGAAGCCAAATATAAATGTTGCTCTGTCATTTTTTTTTTTTTTGTACATCAGACACCACCTGTAGCATTAACCTATTCTACCTTCTAGCTCCATTTTATTACGGCTGGAAAATACGCCTCCATGGCCGAACTGTACCGGCATAAGAATTAGCATTTTTTACATCGGGGAATCGATCAAACTTTACAGCCACAGTAACTCCCCAGTGCATCACTGTCACCAGGCATTTCTAACAGTACATACATTCCGCAGAAAAAAAAACCGGACACGTGCAACGCTCCTTTCTCTCATCCCCTTCCGGAGGTGGCGGTGTAATAAAATGGCAGCAGAGCAGGGTATCTGATTGATCATGCACATGAGGGATTTCATAAACGACTTCCTGCTTTCAAACCCTCTATAAACAAGCGCTGAGCGATTCTTTAGCTCTCCGCCGTTCCCATGAAGTCTTTTATTCCTGTTCATTAACATGACTTCCTGAGGCTCTGCCTATTCGAGGGTGTACACGATCAAGTAGGGATCCGAAGCGGTGGAAGCTTTCCTCAGATGTAGCGGTCACCCCGCAGTGTCGGGCACTCTCTTGTGTAACAAGCTTAATTAGGTTTGTTCAATAAAATGCGCTTGTACCTGGATAAATGAAAGGCTCCAAAACAGCCAACTCCAGCCATGTTCCCATTGTTAATCCAGAGTGCAACGACGTGGAAAGTGCATAATAAATTTGGCGGCAAAATAAAACTGCCCGCGCCATATGCGCGTTGGACAGGAAGTGCTTTCGAAAATCATTTCTAATTTAATTTTTTTCAGCATTGAGATTTTTTTTTTTTTTTTGTTAAATAAAGCTCTCCGCAGCCTCTTAGTGGCATCTGAGATTAGACAAACCTTTTACTTGAGAGTCCTACATTAAAAACACTTTCACCAAATCAAACCAGAGAGCAAGCCAATGTACTGTGTGCACTCTCGTTCCATTATATCGCCCTAGCCTGCAGCTATTGCAGTGATTGGCCTATTGTATCATACCAACCAGACAACGGTGTGCCGTTGCTGCTGTTTACAGGAAAACATGTCAGGTAGACTACGTTAACACATACAAACATGCATGTGTGATCATACCTTCCAATGTGCTGAGGATGACAGACGTGACATGTGCATGCGGAAAGGTCTGGTTTCAGTGACTCGCAGTACTGTCAGTGCATAGAGAACATCAATATGGAAAATGTGCAGCAAAACCTATCCACATTTAAATTAGTGCAGCCACAGTGTAAGTCATTCCCTTATTTATTCCCTAGGTGCCAGACTCCGGGCTCCACTAAGACAACAGAGCCCGCGGGGTCACTAGGTGCCTAGCTGGAAAGGTGCTTAGCATGGACTTCTCATTGCTCTTAGAACAACAACAGTGAAAGAAAACTAACTTGCCACTGCACCACATCACATCCCACTGGTAAATGAGGCGCGACCAAACTATAGTGCATCGCCTGTACACTTAATTTAAATCCATCAGTAAAGCAATTTTAGGTGTTTGACATTGTTTGAGAAGATTAAATAGTTAGCATCTGTTTGTTTTCACACAGATTGTGATTAAAGCCATTAATACCATTAATGCATGACCCAGGAGATTGGATGGGGATGGGGGGAGGGGGGGTGACTACATGAGGGATGAAAACAAGAAAGAAAGTTCTCAAATAGGTTACCAGGGGGCTCCATGTGCATTCATCTATTGCTAATGAAGCCATCCCACAGGAAGGCCACATGTACAAGAACCACAGTATCAGAGCTTTACAAACTTAACCATGCAAGATGTGAGATCACAAATATGCGATTGGAATGTTCTTAACTGAACATTCTAATACTGATGTAACAAAAGATTTCTGAGACACTGACTTGGATTGGAATTTTGAAGAACAAAAAAACATTCTGAAAAAAATACTCTTCAAAGGGCTAAGGAAATTACGGTTTGTGAGGGTGCATGGGTTAATATGGATATTTTGAATGCAAAGCTACCATCAGTCCATTTGCTATCACACCTTGACTGTGGACAAAACAGCATTAATATAATATCTCACAATATTACATCTAAAATTCACATATTGCTAACAGGTAATACTTGTGATAAAATGACTCATGAATAAATGTTAACCTTTAGACAAAAAAAACCCATGTAGAAAAAAACAAAGATTGATGAAACTGAAATAAAACCTTCAGAAGAGAAAAAACTGTGATATTGTGTACAAGACACAGATAACAGCAGACCAAATTCTGATTTCATATTTTAACACATTTCCAAAACATTGTCTCTGTGATATTTATACTCATTAAGCTAGTAATAAAATAGCATTAAATGAGAATTTATTCACTGCTAGGAATGACTATTTAATAACTATTTCCATTTAACTGGAAATAAAATTAAATACACACATATTGCAACCTTAAGGGAGTTTTAAGTCATGGCCAAACACACATCATCACACATCTACTTTTGTAAACCATCCATCCATTCTCAAATCTGCCCACTCCAGGGTCAGGATCGGGGGCGGTGGGGGGGGGGGGGGGGGGGGGGGCAGCACGCAGTGGTTGAGAGGCAGGAACACACCCAGGTCCCTCGGTCGGGATTTGAACTCGGTACATTCTTTCTGTAAGGAGACAGTGCTATTCACCATGCTGCCACAGATAACACCATAGAAGTTTAATAGAATACCTATTGCTTTTATGCTCTAATATCAGTAGAGATATGCATAACTGGCCATTGTCTTTACAAATTTAATTTGCTTAAGAACAGAAATCTAGGGACCCTACTGCAAACCTCCCATGTTCCATTCAGTCCACGCTCATGCAGAAGAAAATTCTGAATAATATAAAACTTCCAGAATAATCTTAAGCACAATGTGTTTTGCCTTTTAGCTTCAAATTTAAGATGAGCTTCTTCCGAGCCCCGTCAGGGACACAAGATCCTTTCCAACCTGTCACTTCCAGCTTATCTTTTCGTCTCAGTGAGAGGATCAGCTCAGCATTTTCACAATGTGCTCATAAAGGACCAACTCCAAATTTGGAGAGGAAATATCTCACTTCAGTCTTTGAGGGTGAAGGTGGGAGTGAAAAGTCAGCTGAACGGAGTACCCCCCACAGACAGGGGGCGACATAAGAACCCCTGACTCTCTACTTTATTTTACATAGGACTTCTCATGCACACACTTCTTTCGGCTGGCGGCATGCCGTCCAATTTAGGACATCCGCACGTGTCAGCAAACCAGGTCTCAGAAAAGCATCAGCTTCACATGTAAAACACACTTTTATCCGATTTCACTTCATTCCCCATTCTAAAAGGCCTGACAGGCCTACTACATGATCTCATCCTATGCCACAGACTCCAAAGAACTGTACACAAACTCTAGTGCTGCAGACACAAAAATTAATGCTGTCTTTTTGGTTGAGGTTTGGGGCTGAACACTGGACACTGCAATGTCAGCTGCTGTACCGCATTGTTTTCGGGAATACTGCGCATTTGTTCATACGCTCACATATTTCAAAAGTGTCTCCTGTGCACCCAGCATGCAGTTGTCTCTTTTCAGATGGTCCCATGAGATCTACTTAACACAAGGCTCGAGATGCACATACTAACATGAGAGAAACAACATGGACCATAGGAGGTTCATTTTCTGTTTATTTTTGTGCTGCTGTCGTCGAAGAACAGGAACTGCATATCACAGACAGGAAATGCAAAAGCCAATCAGCATCTACATTGCGAACTGCATAATAACAACACCAGGACAATAATAATAAAAAGTAATAACACAATAATAATCATGGACGTAATTATGGAATGGCTAGTGTTAGTGCTGCACATTACTTGCACAGTTGTCCACGTTCATGCTCAACAGCATACTAACAAGCTTTGCAAGTTTTGCTTCTATCTCTGTTGACAACAGCAGCTGTCACTCACAGTATAACCGTACTGTGGCCTGGATTCAATTGACTTGCAAATAAAGGAATGTATTATTTCTTTCTTCACAAACAGTTTGGTGAGTTAATTTTCTTGATTACTGAACTCAACAATCTGTGTTTCTGTAAAAAAAAAAAGAATAATAATAAACTTGCATTTAATTGTAAGTCAGAGATAAGGACAAATATTTGTATTCTAGCTGTGGGTATACTTGGCTGTGTTTAGACTGTGTTCTTGGCTAGAAATAGCTGTACAAAATAAGTATTGTATCTTATTGAACCTGTGTTTTGTAGTTGTCCATGACCATGAAATGCACTTTTGTACATCGCTTTGGATAAAAGCGTCTGCCAAATTAATTTAATTTAATTTAATTTAATTTAATTTAATTTAATTTAATTTAATTTAATTTAATTTAATTTAATTTAATTTAGAACACTTTTAATTATCATTTCACTGCTTATTCAGTGTTTTCTTTAAAGGGGAACTTCAAGCTAAAATCTATTTCTAATGCTGAACTGGTGCAAAAAAAAAACATTCATATAACATTTAGCACTTTCCACACTGGTCAGGACAGGAGGAACCCTCCCCGTTACTGGACACAGACTTAAGACACGACTCTTTTGACGGCACACATGGTCCCCAAGCTCTCTTTAGCCTTGCTCTTTCTTTCTTTATCCCATGGCGCCACAGGACTGCCGCCGTGGGTTATGCGCCGCAAATTGTGGTCACTCACTCACTCACTCATTCACGCACTCACTCACTCACGGATGACCTTTGGAGGCACGTGCGCCTGAGGTGCGCCGTGGGTCTGGACGGTTTCGTGCTTGTTGTATTTACGTTTGGGATGGTAATTCCATACGTAGTTATAGCTCTGTAAAGATAGGCTAGCTGTGCAGTGCTGTTCATTTGTGTTTACAATAACAAATGTTGGGTTTTTTTTTCAGCAACCTGTACACTTACTGATTGTAAACAAGCCTTGTGATATCACACTTTTGTGTTCCTGGGACTAACACTGATGTTATGCACTTTTGAAAGGCATCCTAAATAAGAGCATCTACCGAGTGACCGTGATGTAGTGAAATCTCTTTACGACCCGGCTGCTCAACCCTGTTTCCGGAGATCTACCATCCTATAGGTTTTCCTTCAAACCCTAATTCGACACACCTGATTCAGCAGCTCGACGAGATCACCAGCTGTTGAATGAGGTCTGCTTCTTCAGGGCTGGAGATAAAACCTACAGGACAAAACCTACAGGATAGGAACACGACTGGACAGCTCTGCTTTACAACGACATAAATAATTTAATCTTTTCTGTCTACACTGACTCAAATAGCATTTGCCATACGGCCCCTAATTTTAATATTCAGAAAATTAGACAGAAAGGGGAATCACGATTAATCAAATATTATCCAACTGGGCTGGCAGCCAGATCATATTACAGACACTTGTAAAACTGTTGAGTCGGTTATAAATGGTGCTTTCCACCTTAATGATCTATGACTATTGCACTCATAATAAGTTTAAGTTGACTTAAGAGGATATTCAATTACTACCATAATTCAGTCCTTATCTGCCAGACTAATTTCAGGCTTCAGGTGAGGTTTCCACTGACTTTTTAAGGTTAAAATATAGTCTGACACAAGGTTCTCTTCCAGGGCATCTGTTTTTTTTACTCTCTAAGTCATCTGGAAATCGGGTGTCAATTTCATATCTCAATGAATTCAGAGGAAATTCTCATCAGGAAACTGGATAATAGCACCGTTTTTTTGTAGCTAATTTCAAACAGAAAGGCAATTACGCTTATTGGTCCCAGGTGATTCTGTGGGGAAAAAAACGAAAGCATTTGTCCTAAATATGGACGGCTTTTCTTTAACTGAAAGCAGAGGTTACTGATCATTTGTATTATTAGACACGGACCTGCGACTCTGCAGGTGAAGGGCGAGGTTATCACAGGTAGCCCGTTGGAAAATAACTGCCATCTTTTAGCAGCAGTTTTACATTACATTAGCCTATATTTAGGCATTTAGCGGTTGCTCCTATCCACATCAACGTCTTCTGCAGTATGAGTATGAGGCCAACAGCAATGAGGACTTCTTTGAGAGGAATGTAGGGTTGAGCTGGCACCTGCGAGGCCCAACGTTGAACAAGCAAACAGCGCTGAGTCTTTGGTTTGCGGCTTCAGGCACAATCTCGCCGGAGCTTCTGACTCGACATGGCTGTTCTGACTACGGAAATGCAGTTTAATGATGCAGAAAAAAACACATCTCTTCCTTTACAAAGCTGGGGTTACTGCACTGATTCATCCGCCCAAAGTACTTGAAAGTAAGTTGTCTTTTTTCCAATTATTTAAGAATGCTGTGGGATGATTTTTCATTAAAATATATATATATATTTTAAACTGATCACATATCACCAGCACCAGCTTCACTTTAGTGGCTCCCCATAGATTCCAAGCAGACTTCAAAACGCTTTAGCCTTTCATAGAAAGTACAGTACAGGCTATCAAAGCGAGCTCATTACTCTGCATAATCCTGCTAGACCACTGTGGGCCAAGGCAGCCGTCTGCTACGTCCCTCCCAAAGATTTTAATAAATAAAACAGGTGGCGAGGATTCTGGCTACAGGCTCGCTTAAATTATAGAATGGCTTGTCTCACCATGTGCAGGAATCATAAATGGTCTCTCAATGCGTTTGTTCAGGGTGAAAAGCAACCTGTCTAGTACTTAAACTAAACCGCATAATGACGATACTCAAATGAGACCTATAATCAAATAATCAGGGACTTTATTATCTCCCAAGGCAGTATGTTTGCTCAGGCTCGCCGAGACAGACGCTTGATTTTGCACGAGCCGTGCCTGTCCACATCCCCAGTTATACTCCCCATCCTCTGGGACAATTTATGGCAATTGTCAGAGTTTTCACTAAACATTCAACTTTTCCAAAACTGCAATCACACACAAATGTAGCATACCTGCACTAAACATTGATTTATTGTAACAGAATGTGTGTATCTCCAAATGTCCTCTGAACAGTAGTTTACAGCTGAAAAATTCAATTTTATACCAGTGGCCTTTTAATACCTGTCATATACATATTATAATTAAAATGAATGAAGTTTCATGAATAAAGGTTTTATAATTTAAGGAACCACAAATAGCTTTTTCTTAGCTCAACTAGTGCATAAGTATTTCTATACACATAAGTAGACAGGTATGACCTTAACAACATACTTGAAATACTGTGTTTACCTATGGCTTGAAGATAACTGATAACTGTGGAAACCTTGAAAAATAAACCATAAGCTCAGACATTACCAATCTGACATTTGGTCAAACTGTAAAGTCAAATACCAATTGTGGTATTTTTTATTAAAAACGGGTGACATGAGCCATTTCGGTGGTGCTGTGATGACTAAACATAACTTTATAAGAATGAATCTAGTTTTAAAAACATAATTTTGCCTTTACTAGCATAAGAGCTGCTTATGTGGCCAACGCTGATGCTATGGAAACTGTTGGCTGGTCTTGCGTAACTGGTCAGGTTCAGTCGTATTGACATGCAGTATCCATTTTTGAGAAGATAAAGTATACACCTGCCCTGCATCAGCATCCCAACACCTATTCCTCGAGTAAAGCAATGCCTCTAGATTTAATTAATGTTTCTTTAAACAAAGCATCTGTTCAGAGAACGCAGTATAAATTACAATGGTGAACACTTACTATATATCATGGAGAAGAATGGATTTTTCCTGGTAAACTGGGAAGCTGATTAGAAAGAACAGAGCGGGTGTTCAGACACCAGGGAATTCTGTCCTCAAGTCTTTAAAACAAGTGCCACAGGATCTGTGATGGTCACTGAGTTGAGACCTCAAGTTGAGACTTTTGTTCAAAAAGCCCACCAGCACAGCTTCCAGTGGAAATATTATTTTCCCCACCAAGGACAAACCGAGTAAAGTCCCACTTAGCTATAGCCATCAGGGCGGGAAATGTTTTTGTGCAGAGCTGTCCAACCCTGTTCCTGGAGAGCTACCGTCCTGTAGGTTTTCATTTCAACCCTAATTTGGCACACCTGATTCTACTAATTAGCAGCTCAGTGAAATTTGTCGCTGGTGAATGAGATCTTCCTTTTTTTGGGTTGAAGTGAAAACCTAGAGGATGGCAGATCTCCAGAAACAGGGTTGGACAGCCTTGTTTCATGGCAATATAGCTGCTGGCATAAGTGGCCCTAAATTTTTAAAGGTTAAGCAATGTGAAGTGGAGCTAACACAGATTATCCCACAGAATCTACATTTGTGTATAGAATGGGCAATACTGAATAATTTAGACAAAACCAAAAAAAAAGTTACGGATGATTATTACAAAAGTACCTTAACAAAGGTATTAGTATAATAGTACATGTACAATGGCTTTACAGTAACAGTGCATCTGTCATGGCAACTGTCAAAGTAATCACATGATCCACATATTAAAATTGCAACATAAATGTCTGTTACTATTCCCATTTATTGTTATATAGCACATTCGTCTTTCACTATATAACAAAATATTCCAAAAAAAATCTGGCAGTCCCAAAGCCAGGACAATATGAGGCAGAAATGTAAAAATACAATTGAATCCATTCTATATGTCCTTAGACTAGGTCTAAGGAGTCGTGATAAGCTTATCAACATTAAAATAGAATGGCTTTGTGTTGAACCCTTTTATGTCAGTGCCCTCTATAACAGTCTCTGGTCATTAGCTACTTAGAGCTCGAACACCCGCGCTAAATGCACAGTCTGTCAAGTACCATGTGATTTTCAAAGAGCAGCAGAGGAAGAAGACTTACTATGTGTGACTGCTATTTACTACATCATTAAAAATAAGTGAATGGTGTGTGTTTGGGGGGGGGGGGGGCTTTTAATGTTTGTTACAAATGTCAGGGGGGCTTTTTCCATCATAATATACAGTTATTGCAATTTCAGTACATAAACTGCGTATACTCAGGAAGTAGTTTCAGATTTTGTACTACAGTGTACCTATGAGCTTCTACATCTTTTAATCAATTTTACTTTATCTGCATCATTTAGTCCATTCATCTTGAATTATCCTGGAATATGCTTTTATATTACAGTAGCCTGATTAGTACAACTGTTTAGCCACTCAGTAGCCAGGAGCACTGCCAGTAAATATGTATTTAATGTTTTGTTTTTGTTTGCTTGTTTTGCTTTGTCATTTCTTGATCCAGATAGAATGTTTTTAAAGAATTTTGCAAAATGACCCAATAGTGTTCAACAAACATTTACAAAACAAAAAATGTATTTCCATTTGTTATGGAACCCCTTTTTCAGCAGTTGTGACTACTTGAAGTAACACATTCTGCATTAGTCCTTAGCTAAAAGTGAACACATGTATCAGTGTAGACTTGGGCGCACCAATGGTGTGCTTCTAGGTGAGGCTGTGACACAGTTCATAGGTAACCTGACTACTGAACTAACCGACTCCTATGTCCCAGGCTAAGATTTTCATCTGAGACACTTCCTAAACACTTTTATATGATCCCATCTCATAACTGACAAAAGAAGGGCAAACTGCCTGATCTTGTATTTGTAAAAACAAAGAGTGCTTCTATTATGAAATACAGGGACTCAAGACATCAAGTAAGCTAAAAATAAGTACACTGTTCTAAATAAGAAGCAATGCGTTATTTCTTGATATAGATATGTTTTAATAAATATTCCTCTGATTGATATTCACAGTACATTTTGAGCATAAAATGACAGGTCATTTAAAGAATGCATCCTAAAGGTGGCTTATTTCACATACAAACATGAGATGCCACTGCTAATATTTTCCAAATGGCTCAATGTCATCTTGAAATTTGCACATCATCTCAATTTCGATTCTGGCAAAGATTACCTACTGGTTGTTGTCAGGAGACAAATTAAATTAAATTTCCATAACAAGATATGTCCTAGATGTCTGATAGGCAAATATGTTAGCAAAGCACTTGCCAAAGTATGAGCAAGGTCCTTTGAAATGGATAAGGACAGTTGTTTGCACAAGACCCCATACTCCTGTGAGTTATTTTGGCAACTGTGTGACCGTCTCAAAATGTACCTAAGGCTACTAAGTGAAAAATTACAAAATTCACATGCATACCAAAACTGCAGCCTAAAATCAAGTTTACTGGAAGAATTCAATAAGTACGGTACTTTAAATTCAGCTCCAAGCCCTCAGTATTAATAGTCTAGAGAAAACAGCCTTTAAGGGAGATTTACAGTGTAAATGCCTGGTACATTCAACCAAATATTTACCCTGGGTTTTACATTCAACTAGAAGTTGAATGTGAATGCTGTGAATGCCGTATAAACATTGCTGAAAGGACAAGACCCACTCACATGGTGTCAGAGAGTGACCTAAGGTCTGGTTATCCCAAATTGAGAGTTGCGAATCTTTTTTTAAATGACCTTTATTTGACGCAATTTAATGAATTCGGTCAAGGTTTAATCGCCGGATGATATCTTCTTTCTGTTCTGGGACAAATGCAGTATTGCACTCACTATTGCTGCATGTGGTCATGAAAAGATTTTTGTTCCTGTCTACAGTTATGTTACTGTATCTTTAAAGTGGTTGTGCTATCAATGACCTCTCTGCTGTGCTCTCAATAAGAGACTGACTAAAGTAAAGCCAGTTTCAGGCACAGTTTAGGCACTGCTGCTCCAACACTGCCTTACGTGTTCAAAAAAGATGAAGGAAGGGTTCTACAGTATATGTTGAAAAGGCCATCACTGGTGACTGTGCCATGTTATCTGAACTGTGTAATGAGTGTGTAATGTGCGTGCTTGATTGTGAACAGGAGTATCAATGTCATTTTCACAGTATACACTGCACATATAGTTCAATAGTTGATTCCATTGCCTAGTTGATTGCAAGATTGTTTCAGAAATCAAATAATTATAATGTTAAATGTTAGTTCATAAAAATTCCAGACCAGAAAATAATATGTGTGCATGTGTGTGTGCATGCATGCGTGCATGCATGTGTGTGCGTGCGTGTGAGTGCATGCATGTGTGCATGCATGCATGTGTGTGTGCATGCAAGCATGTGTGTGCGTGCGTGTGTGTGAGTGCATGTGTGTGCTTGCGCATGTGTGTGCGTACGTGTTTGCGTGTGCTTGTGTACGTGCATGCGCGTGCATGTGTGTGTGTGAGCATGCGTGCGCGTATGTGTGTGCATGAATGTATGTGTGTGTGTGTGTGCATGTGTGTGTGCGTGCGCGTGTGTGTGTGTATGTGCGCATGTGTGTGTCTGCGTGGAATGTGCCTGCAGTCCATCCTTTCTCTTCCATTAAATAAAAGGCCTTCACGTTGCCCGCCGCCCACAGCAGCAAACAGTACAAGTGCCCTCCATGAGTGTATGACCCGAGCAGCACTAATCCTCCGCCTTTTACTGGAAATAAAAATCAGTTTAATGCTGTCCAATAAATTGCCTGCATTGTACTGCCATATACTCTATGCTGCATAACCTCATCCATGAGAAAACGCAGTACCAAATATGGCCAAGGTACATCTGTTTTCTGAAAGCAATTGTCTGATTTTACTTATTTGCATTTACATTTGAAATGTACTGGTTATTTGTTGTGCTGAAAAGAAAAAAAAAATAATGAACTGTTCTCACTGGAGAAATATATATATGTGAGAAATGTCCCTCTTAGTTATATTTTGAGTGCTTGACCTATTTGTACTCTGCACAGTCATTCTGAGGTTATTTAATTATAACACAGTAAACAGAAAGTTGCCAAAGTGAACTACTGAATTGTGGCATTCAGTTTAGACTAATCTAACATAAAGCTTTGTAATCATGTAAGGTTCCTTAAACTTCAAATGATCTACTGCTCTTCACCAAATTCATTAACACAGAGGCAGTACTTTGAAAACCAACCTTACTCACAAACCGAAAGTCCAAATGATTATGGTTACAGTGGCGCTTCATCACCATAAAAATTAATGAACGTACACCTCTGGCTCTCTGTTTTAGCCATGACATATAAATTAATGTTAAACTAACACAACTTTTGGAATTTGGAATCCACTGTACCAAAAACAATCTGTGCTGATAAAAACAATATGAGCTGCTTCTACACCAGTTTTTCATTCTTAGCAGAAACTGTAAGCAGCCTATTCGTGGATAAATCTAGGTTATATATCTACACTCAACCTTTCCTGTTGAGGCAGAAGCTTACGTCCTGCTGTAAGTCCAAGCTGCTTTAAATAACTGCTTTAAAGACGTAAAGGGAAATAGAGTACAATACATTCCTGCATCACGATTTAGAGAATGAGAACAATGATGGCAGCACTGACTGACCTAAAAACTACACGTCCATCATTAATCACCTAGGTTACAGGCAGCACATCTTCCAACTGTAGGTATGCGATTAGCAGATGAACAATGAGTTAGAGGTACTTTTTTATTTTTTATTATACTTTTTTTTTTTTTTTAACGAATCTTCGCTGCAATCGTTAAAACAACTGGCACCACTTCTGTCTATTTTTGCAACTAATTTAGGTCCTAATCAAGAGAAAGAATGAAATTAATAAATCGACATAGATACAACAGGGTACAGTAGCCTACCTGGTAAATGTGCTCCGCTCGATGCACAATAGTAGCCAGGCTGACAAGACAAAAGTGTATATCTCCATTGCTTGCACTTGATAAAGTTTCCCCGTGTTTAATGAATTCAGAAAGGGTGTCACTGCAGGAACGTCGCAGCTGCCCCGTCCTGGGCGAAGCGAGCAGTTGCAAGTGGACAGTGGTTTTGACTTCCCATGTTCTACCGTACCGCTGCTTCTCTGTCCTGTTCCGTTCGGAGTGAACTCAAGCGCAGTAGAGTTGACTGATGCACACGCTTCTGTCTCGCACGCACGCACTCGTAGCGATCCTTCTCTCTCTCTCTCTTTCTCTCTCTCACTCACTATATCTCCCACTCACAGCTCTTCTTGCTACGAGAGAATAACCGCTCAGCCCACGCTGCGTTCCAAGCTCGTCCACGCGAGTAAATCAGGAAGCCCGTGTCAGTTATCAGCCGTAGGCTAGTTGTTTATTACTTGACTATAAGTTAAGATGAAAAGAATATAATATCAAAAGCAAATTATTATGCTCAATTCAGCGATTTTATCAATGCTATTGATAACTATGCCATGCCTTATTATGTATAGGCTAGAATAGGATAGACTACTTCTGCTTTACAGGCGAAAAATAGTTATTTCACTACAAAACGTCATGTTGTCCTTGTTTTCCTGATCTTGGGTGCGTCTATTTTTTTATGAACTCTAACAGGAAGTTCTTTGTGAATCTTCCATTCCAACATTGTGATCACAATAAGCTTATGATCCGTAGCGCTTTCACTATTCACTATTCCAAAAAGTGCTCCATTAAACAGAAGTAGGCTAATGTGTTACAACGTCATACTACAGTGACAGTGATTTTTCAGCTGCATTCCGTCGCCTCACGCATGATGACAAACCTATGCGTAGCCTAGTCCAGAAGAAAGCGCTGATGCAGGTTTACTCTATTCATGGAGAGCTTTCCTACTTGACTGCATAAAAGAAAAAAATACTATCAATATAGCGCACCGTTCCTTCTTATCGCTCATACCTCAGTATTGGAAGGGTTGAGACTAATTTATCACAAATGACAGGTGGGAGCTACCATGTCAGCAATATTTTTCAGGGTGCAATTAATGATTTATTTATATGGTTACCTATATTTTTGTCAGCGGCTTCAGCCTTAGAAAAATATTAAAACGTGTATAAACACAGCTCGCACCAGAACGTTCCATTGACCTTTAATAGAATTTAAATCTAAATGTGAGACCAAATTATCGGGCCTGTAGCCTATCCACAGAATTTATTTAATTGAGACTATACTTTTTATTGAGTGTAAATGAATTCATTTATTGAGTGAATAAGAAATAGCTTAGAAACTTGGGGCAATAATTCTGATATGTATTTGAGCTATTAGCCAACTGTATTTCTTGCTTAAAACGTGGAAAAGATTACCACAATTTCAAGTAGCCTATGTGATGCTGAAATGCCCCACTGAAAACAGGATGGTGGCTAAGCGTTATGATAGTGGCTGTTGAAATTAAAGCATTCAGCCCACACGCCTGGCATTGAGCACAATGCCATCAGCGAAACAACAATAATAGTTGACCTGCAGATATCTCTGTTTGCAGCATACTATTGATTTGGTAGCTGCACCCCAAAATATATAAATATGTAATTGTTCAGTTCAGCTGAACTAGTTTTTTTTATTTATTTTTTTTCCATAAAACTATTGGCTGTATTATGATTGCACAATCAAAAGTTTCGCTTGAGGCAGATTGCTAAGCGATGCTGGAGACATGAGACAAATGTCTACTGAAATGTAGGTGCAGTATATGCTGTATATATATCTGCATATACAATCACAGGCCCCTTTATTGGGTACACCTGACCATTAACACAAATTGCCTGCTTCTCCAAACAGTGAATCTAAACATGGTGAAGAGGGTTTAATTTTTTTGTTTGACCAAACATTAGATTGGCCGAGATGCATGATCTACGCTGTGGGGCGATGTTTTCTTCGCACACATTAGACCTCTTAATACCAGTTGAGCACCATTTGAATGCCACAGCATACCTAAGCGCTGTTGCTGACCATGACACATCCCTTTATGACCACAGTCTACCATTTTTATCCCAGCAGGATAATGCACCACGTTGCAAAGTGCACAACGTCTCAAGCTGGCTCCACGAATGGGGACTGTGACTTCATTTTACTCCAACAGCCTGCACGGCGCCCAGATAGAGCACCTCTGGGATGAGGTGGAACGGGAGGTTCGCAGCATGAATGTGTGGCCAGAAAAATCAGCAGGAACTATGTGATGCTGTCAAGTCAGCATGGACCGAAATCCCGAAGGAGATCTTTCCAGCTCCTAGTTGAATTCACACTGTCCTGGAGGCAAAAGGAGATCCTATGCGGTACTAGATGGGTGTACCTAGTAAAGTGGCCGGTGAATGTATCTGTTAATGCACTGAAATGATTTTAGAGGCGCAAGGCAATATGGAATCTGAAATGGCATTGTCTGCAGCCACCCGCTTTGTTCACAGGCAGCTTTTTTAATTTAACTCAGTGTTTACTTCAACTAGATTTTTGAGAGGTATTCAAAGCTGTGGAGTAACCTAATTCATTTGGTCTTCTCACAGCACAAATATATTTGTAACTCTGCCTAAAATCGCATGTAATTTTTACCTGGCATACAACTACCTGCTATATACCCACCCACCCAAGGGCGGAGCAAGAGATGCCGTTTGTGAACCAAGCTTCGCCCCGAGAGCAGTCACAGTTTGGAGCTGTGCTCCAGGTAAGAAGATGTAAAGCAAAGAGTGGACGGTGTACCGAGGCAACACACTAATGTATAGTACAAGGCACCCCATTAGGTCCCCTTCCCCTCTGGCACTGCTTGCTGTCCTGGGAGGACATATGTAGTCTGCCCTTTTCATATGCAATCAGGTCCAGGACCTCCCCAGATCCCCTTGAGTCTATTCCATTATTAATGGGCCCAAAAGCCACACTTACCCATTGGGGGAGGAGGGGGGTTGGGATGGGGGTATGGGGCCCATGTGACTCTTTTTTCCCCCTAACACTGCCCCTATTAGAGGCTGAATTTTAAAGTCACTGTATAAATTATAATGGTCAGATGACTACATTTTGTCCTGCATTTGTATTGCATCTACCTTTTCCTTAATCATTTGACGAGACAAAGCATGAGCAATATATTTTCATTTCTCATTATATATATATAAACTGCCATGATGAAAAGATGGGAAGAACAAAAAAAGCTACTGATTTTACCAGTCATGGCCACCTGGCTTCTCAAATGCATGGGATATTTTTTGCCAGGCTCAGGCAGATCTTTATCAAGTGAAAAAGTACCAACCGTGCATTTTCGTTTATCTACTGGAACAGCGGTGGAAATTAAACGCTTCTGAACTCCTTCCTTGTTTCTGAGCAATACTGAAGTAGGTGAAAACTGCCAGTTCTGAAGTCAGAGTTGCAGAATCAGCATATAATGTGAAGTGCATATAGGGCATGACACGAGATTCCTTCTTGTGCTTATGTCATCTGTTCCAATTTGTGTATACTTGTCTACAAGGGTTTTCTTTTCATATTCTACACATGAAACAAAGACATCCCATGGTATAATTTGGAGAATAAACACATAGAAGCAAAACCGTATTTGCAATAAGCATTTGATATAAGAGGATGGAATTATTAACCTAATGTCTTATAGCCTAAATAGTGTCTTACTGTGTTTCTGTAATTTCTTCATCAAATCAGAAGAATTCCGCAGGAGTTTCCCATTCAATTCAGTGAAACTTTATTAATCCCCTCAGGGCATTTATCCTCAATGGAGTTCTTGGAATTTTCCCATTTAATTGCAACAAACTAGCTCCTCCTATTAATGTTTATCGTCCTCAAACAGCAATTGTTCTTTGTGTTTTGCATCGTAATTGCTCGATTCAATTCTAACACGGTGCACTTGTTTTCTCAAATTGCCTGATCAATTAAAATACTCTTTATCTGAACTAAGAGGCACGATGCCAGCATATATGAATGAATAAAAAGATGAAAAAATAACATTTCTTGAAAAGGCCAAGAAATGGTCTCTTGAGGCAAGCTTGATGAACCAAGAATGCCCAAGTGAGATCGGGAATAATAATGATGAAAAAGTCAGATTCTCCCTGAAGCTGCACAGGCAGCGTTTAACATTAGGAAAACCTGCATAAATTAATTTCTCTCAGTGGAAAACTTGGTGAGCAAGAACTGTGGCCACAATGTAAGAGAACAATATTTCAAGGGTTTATCCAGCTGCATCAATCTTTCAGCACAATGGTGTCACATAAGGAAGATTAGCAAAAAATAAATAAATAAATAAAACAGAACAACACCACTGCCAAGATCGATGCTCGGACTGATTCTCTATCGTGATGAATATCAGCCAAAGCACAAGACTGGCTTTCACACTGTAAATGGACTTTAGTTTAATTTCTGATGTGGTAATATGAGAAGGTAACTGCTCCAGGTCAGAGAAGAGTAACTTCAGTCAGAGAAATGTGTCAGTGGTCAGAAAATCAAGAAACTTCAGTCTGAGATTGTTTTCTTTTTTTTTTTTATGTGATCCCCTTTGTAAATCGATAGATGTCAAGTGCCTTTTGAAAATGTGATAGTACAGAGTGCTGTGCTAATTAAAATTTAATTGATTCGTTCATTTATTCAGTGATTGACGAGCATTGATTGAATTGCCCCTGATATTAATAACAGGAAGCAGGTCAGGTGATCAGGTTCTACAAGTGGGACCAATAGCCAAAGATCATTTCTTGATGTCATTTACATACATCTCCCAGTTTTGTTCTACAGTACAGCTCATGTTTTCCTCGTACACTTCCCCTGGACTGAATGCATTACCATTTGGTTACCCTACCCTGAAACCCTCCGGGCAAGATGGGCTGACGGGAGATGGTCCAGACACAGGCTGCATTCAGGTCAGTTGTAAAACAGCGGTTCCTCCCACTTGACCTCGCATCTTTTCTGAACCAGCTGACTTTGTGCTGCAAACGCTATTTTCCTCTATTTGGCCTTTTTTATCTTAAGGCCTGTCTGTGCATATTGAAATAATCAAAGCATTTATGAATCTTTGGAGGATCGCATTTCAAAAGCAATGTTCTTCCCTCTTGAAATATACATGAACTGTGTATCAGTCTGTCAGATTTTGCCATTTATATTTAATATAGCAGCCTACACCATAGCGTTACAGAGCATTTAAAATGCATCAGCTTCCCAATGTCACATCTACCATGTTTCCTCACTTACAGTAGTCTGTATGAAACAAGTGCTAACGTACAGAAAGCAAGTCTAGCCTGGAGAGTTATTCATTTAGGGAAACAACATGCTGTAGCTCTTCAAGTTGTTCTTGAATGCTTCAAGGAGCAAACATTTATGCTGTGCAGTGAGCAAAGCACGCGTGCATGTTTTTCACTCTTTAAGTGTAGCCCACCCAACTTTCTCTCACAAGAGTGTATCACTTTTCAAATGATTGGTTGAGAGATTAGCACACATAGCACCATGCTCACGCTCCATTGGTATTTGAAGATTTCATCTTAAGCCCATTAGGCTGTGATTAAACTGGCCCCTGGGCACAGGGATGTGTGTGTACTGTGACAGAAGGAGATTGGTAAAATTTAAGCCTCATTTACCAGACATAACTTACTTCTAGGCCTTACATCCCTCTCTTGCATTGATTACTCATTGTAGGTTTATTGATGCATTAAATGCTCATATTAATTCATTCTTTTTTATTGCAGTCTCATTTCAAACAAGCCTGGGATTGATTTTTCTCTGTTCGACTTGTGCAGTAGTGAATCTGTTTGATGATTTTAAACCCCTATAAACCCCTATTTTACCCCTTTCATTAAATTTTTAAGAGCCTGTTACTGAAGCAATCAATGACAAATGAGCCATTATCCACATCTCTCAGGTACGCTTACTCTACTCAAAGGCACTTTCAAAAGTTTCTGCACTTCTCGTGGTTGCCTTTGCCAACAGACAGAACGCAGCACCAACTGGAGTTACAACTTGAAGCCATGTCACTGTAATGCAAATTACAATTCTCAGTGAATGACCAAGTTCATTTTAAGGGACAATGCATTTTAGAAAAATTATCAGTAAAATTATTCATGTTCGATTATTTTGCAGGGGTATTAAATCATTATCATATACCATTAAACAAAGGAAAAATCCTTTGCTTTCATCCCTGAAGGTCTACACTGCCACTTGCAACAGAAATCACTGTGATGAGTTTAAATGTATCTTCACTGGCCCTTGGGCCTCAGTTCATCCCTGTCATGTTTGGTTTCGCCAAACTGAAATTACACAACCAGCAGTGCCCGGCATTTCATTGAGGAAAATCAGCAGATCTAGCTTTCACTGAGAAATAACTGACTCAAAATGTATTTCCATTTGCGAGTTTAAGTGCGTATAATAAGACAGACAATTCCTGTGAAACAAGTGAATAAGAACTAATTTAATATGTCTCTTTTCGGATCCCTTCACTCTAACCTCCTCCATGGGTTATCCACTGACAGACACATACTTTCGATCACAAAAACACAAAAGCAGTTTGATGTTTGAGTTAAGTATTGTCCATGTGAAACCACCCCTCATCATTATCAAAACTTTTCATCCATATAGTATAAAATATATTGAACATCCTTACCTTACATTAATACATTTCCAAAGCTGGTTGTTGTGATTAATCAATAAAGATTGCAAGCTTTACTTAAATTAATATTGATTTTTGTATTATTGTACACATCACTCTTGTATATTATTACAATAATTGTATTGCTGTATTGTATTATATTGCAATGATCGTTCTTATCAATGTTGTATTTTGAATGCAGCGTTTTCTACATGTAAAAAGCTTTTACTTGGTAAAGTGTCTACACAATATTTAAATAGCTTCTGTAAAACTAAAGTCTTCTTTATCATTTATGAAGGAAAATTAGCAATACAGGAAAAGCGTCAGGTCTTGCACAAAACTTTCTGTGCTTTAAAATATAGAACTGATTTATTTCAAAGTTTCTCCAGAATTTCGGACATTTCAGAAATTAGCTTCAAAACCAAGGCTCATATTCATTCATTTTCCACATATTTAACACATTTGCACTTCCTGTAAATGTATCTTTGAGTTTTAAAGGTGGATTGGTTCCCCCAGGATATGTAGAGAGTGAATGGCTATTTCCACCTCTAAATCTGTATTGGATTGTACCAAGTCTTCTTCAAATTTCACATATCACCTGAGGTATTACTGCCTCCAGTAACTATTATGTAATTTATAATGCAGTATGATTGAAATGAAATAGGTTGTGCATGTGGACACGGCAGGCAGATTAAAATAATCATTGCTGATCTGATAATACATATAAGACCCAAAGCTCAACTCAAATAAAATATAAAAGCCTTAGTGTCTCACAATTTCATTGACAGTGATGCACTAGACAGAAGAGGCATTGCATGATGAAAGCACCAGCCATAAACCAAAAAAGTATGTTGGTCATATGCACACTATACATGTATATTACATATTTTTTAAGCACAGTAATGATAGAGACCTTACTAAGCCAGTAGTTTTATTGTTTACTACCCGTTCTTTTTGTCAAAATCGTTCAATTAACTGTGTAAAGAGTTTCCTTAAACATTTTAGATTTTATGTGTCTAGGTGTCATTCACTAAAAAACCCTCTCCTCAGTTAAACGACCCATCAACTTGACCAAAATGCACCTTCTTGTATTTTGACTGGAACAAAGTAGCATGGAAAAATTACGCCAGTGCTGGCATCATTTCAATGACTACCCATGTAGGACTGATTGTAAGGTTTTGCTTCTTACTTTCAAAGCTTGACATGGAACAGCACCAATGTATTTGTCAGACATGTAGTAGGGATCTCGTGTAGGAGTTTAAAGGTGCATTTGGCCATTTCAAATTTACAATCACAGAAAACAGGCTTGTCTTGTATTTTCATCCACGCCATCATTGTTCATTTTAATTATCCCTACATCTATCATTATTGCCAATTTCAGGTTAATTAGCTTCCATTTTCAAGGACGCAAAACAAATACCCCACACAGGAGTCCATTACCCTTTCCCTATATAAAGTTTTTATAAAGGTCTGTTTGCAACTCTCCTCACAGATTGATAAGATGCAGTCATGCTGACTTTATTGATTAGTCTATTAAAACACATCAGGTAATTCAGTGTCAAAGTAGCTTAGCGCTAATTGTAAGGTAAATTAGACGGCAAACGAGAAATATCAACAGGTTCATTTTACATAAACGCATTATCTTATTTCAGGGGTTAAAAGGAACTCCTCCCTTTTTATGCAGGTGTCCGGTTGCCGTGGAAACACTGGAGACACATTGGACGCTGAAGGTGAAGTTTCGAACTTCTAGGAGGGTGAATGCGAACAGCCTTTTCTCGATAAACTTGAACCATCTAGAAAGTTTCTTTGGTAGAGCAGGTACATATCAACGTACACAATATTAGCTTGTTTCCTTCTTTTTAGAAATGTAGATACGTATAATGAATTGTGCTAATTTCGTCTATTATTTTTTTTTCTTGGTTAGGTAGACTAGCTAGCTAATTTCAGTCTTGGTTGGTGTGGCTTTTTAGCTATCAGTTTATTTTCTGTGTCGTTATTGTATTTTCTTTAATCAAGAGGCCTCTCAGTAGCCAAATTGTAGGGCTACCTAATGTTAGAAACTAAGCTTCCCTAGCTAACGTTAAATATTCTGAGCACTAGTCTACGTAAGTTTAGCTAAAACGGCTAGACTGTCCATTCTATTTTCGTAGCGTGGATCTCCGTAAGGATAATAATGTAGCAATTTACCGTAGTGCAAGTGAATCGTCGCAGAATGTACCAGTGTATGAATGAGTTAGACAACCGAACTATCGTTGGCTCTTGAGCTAGCTAGTTGAAGTAGTCACGCGCTACCTTGAAAACAAATTGAAAAGTTTTCTCCTGCCTGTTCTTCTCAAATGCAGCAGCTTAAAATGAACATTTCGGAGAGTCCTGAAGAGGTATCGCCCTTAGCTGCTGAAAATGCACCCCTGAATACCTGGACAGATGAGGAAACCGGGGGTAAATTGTTTTCCTTTTTAAAGGTTGACACTGACAGTGCTATTTGTTAAGCGTCCCTGGCTGAAAGATGGTCCGATTCCCCAAACTGATGGTTCATAAAGCTTTTATTTAAATAATGTGAATGTTGTAGCTTCATAAACACACCACAAGAGCTAAAAGGTGAAAACAAACAAAAGCATTACCATCTACTACAATTTCTTATGTATTGTGTTAATTACGTGTGAACAACGCGTACATATCGGCGATGCAATTAGCTAATACAGCTCCCTTGTTAGGTAACAAACACTCGCTTACAAATCTACCAAAACTATGCATTAAAGCTATGATGTTACGCAATATTAATCACAATATGAAAATAAACAATTATGAACCGTACGCCCATATCAGCCAGGTGCTACACAATAAAAATAAATAACATTTTGCTTTGCTTGGAATAGTTTTCCACCGTGTTTTTAACTAGCTTACTGTTCGTCTCAAGTTCCTTTTTGCATCTACGCCGATTACCGGGATGTTAATATCAAATTAAAGGCCCACTAATGCAATTACAATAAGGCCACTAATACGAAAACATTCTTGCAAGGAAACAAACAGGAAATAACTAAACATGGAAGTAGGCTACTGCATTGTTGATTTTATTAGACCAAAGAGTAAGGGTCAGTTACACTAGCTGTCAAGGCTATATGCACCACCGGATAATATAATATTAAGATATCTTGTACATATATAATATTTGTCCATAGTGACACACAGACGGAATGTGAAGCAAATGCAGTCTTAAAAAGGACTGATTCTAGATAGCTTGTTAGAACTAGTTTTCTAGAGCACGTGCACCACCTTACACAGGCAGTCACTATATGGCATGAGGCTGTTCACCCAACTGAAGTTGCCAGTATATTTTTGTGACATCACATTTAAACCTACTACTACACTACAAGTAGAGAACCACAAGAGTGCCATAATGTAGCAATAAAGGGATGATAAAGTTGTTAATAGTCATGATGCATGCATTCCTCAAAGAAAGCTTGTATTCTGATTCGGATTAAATTCTGAATATATTGTCATTAATATGATATGTGCATCACTTCAGATTTTAATAGTGTAATATGAGGCTTCAAGTATGAAAGGACAAGAAATGTGTATGTGTGAAACAAAAACATTGAATGGCTTTTAATAACGAGAGTAATTCAGGGCACTTTCCGATAAAAGTTACACAATGGCAAAAGCAACATGGAAAGTTATATTCACTCATAGACACTTGCCCGTCGAGAATAGTAAAAAGAATTAAAAATGAATGTTCACATCCCGGTGGGAAATGACAGTTAATGCTCCGGCAACTTCAGTAATGCAAGTAATGCTGGCGTGACCATCTTTAATCATGAAATTGCATAAAGTAGGCACATTTACTGGAGGTATCATTACTTTAAAAACCAAACCGATGCCTAGATAATCCAGAATCGTCTGTTATAGGACATGTAATCTATCATCTCATGGCACCAACTCTCAGGCCACCCACCATCATGGATGCAACGTGTGGATATTTATTTTCTTTCTCCCCCTTCGTTTGGCGCCTCCCAGACACCTGTTCCTACAACCGGCCCTGGACAGGCTAGTGGAATCTCATGAAAGCCATTTTACTGTTCATGATTCCATTAGCAAATATGATACTTTTGCATTTGCAGGAATCCAGTTACCGCATTACCAAAGCAGACCGCAGTATGTAGCCTATTCAGTGATGGTAAATGTTGTCTTGTCTGTTGCTGAAGCACTAGTTTTTGTATGTATGAATTTTATCGACAGACAGCTGTTGCAGATCTGCTCATGGCTAGAAATTGTACATATTTATAATATAATTGTACACAATTTAGGTGGGTGAGGGGGGTTGTTGCAAAATGTTCCATCTTGTTCAAGGATTAATCAAATACTTTTGTATTTATTATCTTTTTTGTGATTGCTTCAATTATGCAGTTTCAGGTTTTTAAAATAGCATTGGAACCTTGATGTTTACAATTTTTTAAGGAGAGGTGGATTTTAAAAATAAGGTGAGGGGTGTCAAAACTTAAAAGTGTTCTATTAACTTTTATTTCTTTTTCATTCAAGATGATGAGCCTGGAGAGGAGGGTTTCAGAGATGAAAATATGTCCTTTTCAAATGCTGAAGATGAGTTCACAGAATTTGATTCTTCCACAAGTTGGTTAGTACTGCAGTATTTTTATGTGAAATTGCTGAATTTCTTCCTGACGTAATGTACAGTACTATATTTAAATATTAATTAGAAGTTTAGGGTTCATTAGCTGTGTTCATCATCCTGCCATAAAAGATTTTTTTTTTTTTTAAATGGGGCATTTATTCTCAAAAGATGTCAGAAGTCCCTAATGGGAGGAGAAGGAGCTTTATTATGAAACAGTGACTCCTGCGTTGTGTTTAAATCAAAATGGCAGAGATAAATGAATGAACTATGGATACTGGTGCATGATTAAAGAACAAAAGATAACTGCTTCATCCGCCCCATATAGTGTCTCAAAGATCAGTTAGTATACAGTTTAAACTGCATATCCAGTTGTTATGTCAAAAAGAGATGTGTATGTGCTAACTTACAGAGTTGGAATAGTTGAGCTGATTTCATGCAGAATTTTCTCAGGTTTAGCCATTTTTCCAAATTCATCCAGCACACAGAATATCTGCCTTTCAGTGTTGCCTTACATACAATATATACTGCCATTCATCATTAAGCATGCAGTTACTGAGGTACCAGTTATTCAAAAGGAAACAGAACCACACCGGTGGAGCATTGATTGTAATGAGTCATGTTTTTAGGAAGACAGTGAGACAGATTATTTGAACCAGTTATGTAAACTGACAAATCAGATAGAAAAAGTGAATTTATTATGTCACCGCGTAACAGACAGACATTAACAGACATTCCTTCTTTGTCGTGTTTTTTTCTTCCCCCCCATCGTTTCTGCGCGTGTGGAAAGCGATGAGATGGAGGCCGATGTGGCCGCAGACAGCAGTAAGAAGAGCTATGCCGAGAGAGCGCGGATATTCAAGCTGAGAAGAAACCTGGACCAGCTGGACTCGTTCTACAAACAGAAGGAGCACGATGTCCTGAAAGCCAGGTCTGGCCCCTGTCAGTAAATTGGCCCTCTCTCCTCTCACTGTAACCCCGAGACCAGAAGGAACGTTTCCTCATCGGCAGGTCCATCTATTTTAAACCAAAACGTTAGCATGAGACAACCGTTTTCAGTTTGGGGCTTTTTTTACCCTCTCTCTCTCTCTCTCTCTCTCTCTTCACCACAAGGCTCCAACGGCAGCCATCTATTGGGTTGTAATGCAGTGCCAACAAATGACACAATGAATTCCAGAAAAAAAAAGAGAGAGGCTGTAATGATACCCTATCATGGTCAATCTGTCCATGTGCTGTCTTTTCTGATCGTGGCCCAAAATGTCTTCTGCAATTCCCTGTGATTTCAGCACCATAATCACAGCAATATCTAGATAAGAGCATTAAAACGAAGAGGCATTTCCCTTCCGATATGACAACAACAAAAGAAGATACTCCCCTTAGCCGTGGCTGTCTTTAAGCAGCCTTGCAGCAGATTGCAGTGTTGCAGTTCATTAGGTGGCAGGGAGAACGCGCATTAGGGCTGGCAGGAGCTGATCTATTGCCGGGAACAGAGAGGATCTGTGCGAGCAAAGCGGCTGTTTTCTCCACTCCGTCACACCTTCATCTGTTCCCGGGCAGAGCGGCGGGGTGCGTGTCTCCGCGCACTCTAGGGAGTGGCAGAAATTGCAAAAAACGTTCATCTGGGTTTTTTGTTTTTTTAAATTCAATTATTTTAAACAATTGTCTCTGTTCCACCCGAAATGTGGGTTGTCTGTGTCATCTGTGGGAATACACGCGTTTGCGTCTCTGCACTATTTTAAAGCAATGATTCAAGTGAAGAATCTCATGAAAGGCTGATTCTATTACTTTTTATCTGGATTTGGGGGGGGGCGGGGGGGGTGGAATCATCCATACAAATGGAAACTCATAACTTATTGTATTTAAAAGAGGTGGACGCAAAATGACTTAAAAGAAAAAGTGCTTTGATACAGGAATCTGAGAAATTGCTGCTGTAAAGCGGCTTGTTCTCTGACAGTAATGGTGATGGCTGCACGGTGGCTGGCCCTGTGATCTGTGTGCTGCAGGGAGGAGCTGAAGGCGTGTCGGGGGAGCATCGTTGAGCTGGAGAAGCAGAGAGGCGAGGTGGAGAGAGACATCGAGCAGCAGAGAGAGGCCGACAACACGTAGGTACACACCCGACAAGGGTCCGGCAGGTGAAAACAGGCTCCGGTGGACGAGTAAGCACAGACATGAGTGCTTGACCCCTGAACTTTCAGGAGGATTTATCATGATTTCAAGCTTTTGTTAAGTCAGTAAAGTGTTTGTCACGCTCGTGCATGGCACACATATAGTAGTGGGCTTACTCTCGAAATACCAATTTAAAATCAATTTAAAAGCTGCAGCATGGTCCCAACGGTGAATTATCGCTCAGAAATAAAGGTACAGTGGGGATACATTTTTGTTCTTTAAGGAACAAATTTGCCCAATGTACCCTGAAAGGACAATAATGTTGTATTTGGGTAGTAAAAACAGCTACAGATGAATTATGCATTGCTGGCAAGGGATACAATGTTATGTACCTATCGGGAACCTCCCCAGTGACATGCGTTTGCACCTTTTTAGGCACTTTGTCCTGCCTTATTTCTGAGAGAGTGGCTTTGCTCCCAAGGTAACGGCGCTGATTGACAGTGTTGAAGTACGTCCCAAGATTTAATGCCACACATTCCTCCCCCTCCTCTCCGTTCTCTGTCTCTAAGGGCAACCGAGTGTAACATCAAGCGGAGTGCCTCTTCTGAAGGAGAGAGGAGGCGCGGGAGCCAGTCGAGACGGGACAGGGGCTAGATCAGTCATCCCCAAACTCAGTCCTTGGGGTGTATGCCGGTTTTCAGTCCAACCATAACGGCAGCTCCTCAACTGTAATGAGCTGTTTCTTGTTCATTAAAAGACACTTTAATGTCTATTGAAGGATTCACCCTCTCACGCCACATTAGGTCTGAAACAGCTATGCCGCCAAGAATTAATGTCACACGATTTTTCATCAGTCACATCCCCTGCTTTCATTTTCTGTAACGTGCCAAGTGGTTCCTTGAGAATAAGTTTTCATTTTTAAATTGTTTAAATGGCACACTGACAGGTGACATAAGTGAGATCCCAGCTTCTGAAACCAAATCAACAAGCCAGACCTGCGTGCAATTAAGATTAATTTTAAGATTTTGAGGAAAATGTTCTGAAAGGACTTTAACACCTGTTTTCAACAGCTTTATTTGATCTAGAGATTGGCTGTAAAAACAACCCTGCATACGTGAGGTCCCCTAGGACTGAATTTGGCAAGCGCAGGTCTGGATTGTATATTACCAGCATGTTTTCCGTGAACATGTTTTGCATTTAGAAAATATAAAAAATATTTCAAAATTGCTTTTCCCTTTTTTAGTAGGTCATTTGTCCCAACAGCCCAGATTTTTTTTCCTCCTTTTGTCAGTTTATTAAAGCCTTTTGACCTTGAAGAAGTTCAGTAACATGGCATCATTTCAGACAAAATGAAGAAGAACATTTCAGTTTCCAGTGGAAAAACAGGATTAAAATTGCTCTTGTTTGTTTTAGTCAGCATGAGCAGCACATAACAATGGTAAAAACCTCAGAAGTGATCAAGCTAATCGTGATATTAGGCTGAAATCACGAAAACATTAGCCTGAACCCACAATAACATTAGACTGAAATCACGATAACAGGCTGAAATCACAATAACATTAGGCTGAAATCACAATAACATTAGGCTGAAATCACGCTAGCATAGGCTGAAACCACGATAACATTAGGCTGAAATCACGATAACAGGCTGAAATCACGATAACATTAGGCTGAAATCACGATAACATAGGCCGAAACCACAATAACATTTGGCTGAAATCACGATAACAGGCTGAAATCACGATAACAGGCTGAAATCACAATAACATTTGGCTGAAATCACGATAACATTAGGCTGAAATTGTGATGACATAGGCTGAAACCACGATAACATTTGGCTGAAATCACGATGACAGGTTGAAATCGCGATGACATAGGCTGAAACCACGATAACATAGGCCGAAACCACAATAACATTTGGCTGAAATCACGATAACGTAGGCTGAAATAACTGGATGAGGCAGAAGCCTTGGAAAGCCACAGCCTCACACCCGGCCTCTTTATTCTCCCGCTGGTAGGCGCGGCGGTTGTGTGCGGTGTTCCCCCGGCTCAGATATCGATCTGTTTCCTCCGCCCCCCCACAGCGCCGCGGTGTTCCGCCTCCGGTCCCGGCACAGGCGGCTGTGCGCGGAGCTGCTCGCAGAGGAGGAGCTGGAGTCACACATCGCCCAGGAGCTGAGAGCGCACGAGTGAGTCACACACACGCGCGCGCACAGCGCACAGCGCACAGCGCAGGCGGCCAGCCAAACGCGGCAACATCCCTCCTCTCCCTCAGTCCTCACGTTGCACTAGTGTTATGCTGCAGCGTAGTGTGAAACTGGCTAGTTCAGCTGAGCCATTAAAGTTATCTTTTTTTCTGTTGATGCATATTTCAAGACCGAGATCACAAAAATCACAAAATGCATTATTAATCTACATATGTGTGTTAGATTCAAACACGCTCAAGGCTCAGGGCTTTTTTACCAGTCTCCAAATTCAGTAACCTGTCTTCGAACCCTAGAATCAATTAATAATTTACATCAGTGTACTGTATATATGTATATATATATATTTATGTAATAACATTAATAGTAAACATTTGTAAAGATAAAACAAAATGAAAAAGATGCAGTATGTATTGCAGCTTGTTTGCAATTCAGTATATGCTGGTAAAATAAAATAGATTTTAATGAAAATTTAATGTGTTAAGTTCTGAGAACATCAGCCTCTCTGTTAGTAACCCCTGCGGATGCATTCATACACTATACCGCCAGCAGGAAGCTTTCAAAAAATGGAGCCTTTTGAAGGGTCTAAAGTTCAGAAATGTTTCCACCGGTCACTTATGCCAGTCACATCCCATAACAAACCACAAGTGTTTGATTTTATTAGCATATTTCAGTCGCATTCAGTCCAAACACATTCAGATTACAATAACACATTCACATTTAACCCTCTATGTCGCATTGTTTGCGGTTGTATTTGTAGTTTTTGGTTTTTTGGAGCGCTGCGTGTGGCTTGGGTGCGGTGAGCAGGCGATGTCGGTCCCGTGCGTGACGCCCTGCTCCTCGCAGGCTGGAGCTGTGTCAGGTGGAGGTGGAGAGGGGGCGCTTCTCTCCGCTGCGGCAGGAGGTGGAGCAGGAGGAGCAGGTCCTGGAGGCGGAGCGCGCGCGGAGAGCCGCCCGCCGCCTGGAGCAGGAGGACGCCGTCGCCCGGCGAGTTCGGCTCAGGAGGCAGCGGGAGAGGAGGTAACCGGCCACCTGCCCCAAATTTCACGTTTCCCAATCCAGTAACATGAGGCCTCGCATCGGTGTTGTAGCATCAGTGTTGTGGGCATCGCATCGGTATGGTGCAGTGTAGCATAGTGGGTAAGGAACTGGGCTTGTAACCGAAAGGTCATAGGTTCGGGGGTAGGACAGTGCCGTTGTACCCTTGGGCAAGGTACTTAACCTGCATTGCTTTAGTATATATCCAGCTGTATACATGGATGCAATGTAAATGCTAAGTTGAAAAAAAATGAAGTTGTGTAAGTCTGCTAAATGCCTGTAATGTAATTCGTTCAAAAGAGGTGCACCAGGTTTCTCTGAAAATGTCATTGTTTTTGAAAACTGCAACCAGTAATCAGTTTGACGTACAACAACTGAATTTCTGAGTTCTGCTGTGCTATGCGCAGAACTTCATGTCTGACCAAATGGAATGCATCAGCTATGCGTATTGTAGCTTAGCAACATCAAATCTTCCAGAACACTGGCCTGCGCAGTAAAATGTCCACCATTAATTCAAGTCTAACAGACTTTATGTGCATCTACCCTGCCCATAGCAGGCTCATATGAGTTCTGTAAGAGTTGATTTAACTCTGAACGTTTTACTGCGTATCACTGCTGGCTGCTGATAAAGGAACCGCTGCTTTTTTTGGCGTTTTTTTGGTTTTTAGGAAGCAGAGGGACCTGGTGAAGGAGCAGGAGGAACGCCGTCGCCAGGCAGCGGAGGAGGCTCGGGCCAGCCACCTGAGAGCCTCCGTGTACTTCAAGGAGACCATGAGCAGGTAGCAGATCAGTCCGTCAGGCCACAGGCCGAGCTGATCTCCAGAGGATGAGCAGTGGTGAAATGCCTCTTTTTCTCCCAGAGAGTGTCTTCTTGAGTATCTGCTCCATGTTCTGTGTGGTGAGGCTGTACATTTGAAGATAAATGACACAGTGATTATTCATAATTATCAGTATAAATATCAGTTTTTATATTGTGCTGGTACTTCCCTCAATGGAGCGCAGGACGCAAGGTTGCATGTGTCATAGAAAATAGTTTAAACCAAAAAAGATTAAACATCGTTTTTTAAGATTATTTGGGTCATGTAGACATGTACTACAACCTCTGGTGGTATAACGCTGTACAAGCTGCTCTGGAGTTATTTGTAGTGCATTTGCTTGCTTTAGATGACAAAACCCCATCATGCCCAAATACTGGCCATTGTAAAGCAGACAGGTAATCAGAAACCTCTGTAAAATATCTAAAATAAAAAGCATCTGAAATATATTTCATCATCCACAAAATCTAAAACATTAGACTGAAACTGAAATCGTATATATATATTTTTACTCCCCAGGCAAGAGTCATTCAAGATTTAAGCTGGTCCTTTAAAGATTTGTTTGGAAACCCATGTTATTTTATGGGAAGGTAAATCAATCTCAGCCCTGCAACATTTTAGTGTGATTTTTCAGGCCCTATAAGTCAATAGCGTACTGCGCTGGAGCGGATCAATGAAATAGGATCACGTGGGTTATCCACGTCGCACTGAGGCTCAGACGCACTAAACCCAAACGCTTCCATTCAAGAAACAAACTGCCACCTAAGTGTTAAACAGGGAATTTCATCATTTAAGGCCAGCAGGAGCAGAATCTCAGCCTCTGCAGCCTCTTCAGTTGTTTTAGGGCCAGATTAAGAGAGAACTTTGACCGTCCGGTAATTACAGTCTCAGCTTGTCAGCGGCTGCAGTCCTTCTTTTCACTGTGAGCCAAGAGGCCCAAGAGGCAGACCTGACCTCTCGTTGTCACGCTACGATAATCCAGTCTGGGCCCGTAAAACACTGAACCGCACTGCGGCTCTGAAACACAGCTGGTGGCCGGGCTTTTAGAGGCACGACACCGGAGATGGGACGCGCGGCGATGCGCGTGCGTTCTGCGTGTGCGTTCTGCGTGTGACACCGTTACAGAATGAGTTAGCGGTGATTGGGGCTAATTTACCGGTAACTCTACCTGCAGAATTCGCCAGAAAGAGGCTGAGAAGGAGCTGCAGAGCCGGGAGATGATGGAGAGAAGGATGCAGGCGGTGCTCTCGCTGAAGTCCAGTATCACGGCCACACAGGTACGGTACAGCGAGAGAACCTGAGAGCTTTCTAATCTCATCTCCACAGCCCAATTCTAATGGCTTGCTCTCCTAATGGTCTGAAGTACAGTACAGTGCAACCTTCTGCCAAGTACTGTGTCACACAGGACAACCCTTGGAGGGTTTCTTTTCTAAAGTGCGCCCGCAGTTTGATGCATAAGGGCCTGATCTCAATTAGGGATATTTAATTGCACCCCTCACGCAGATTTATATCAGTTGAATTTACTTTAAATTGCAGATGCTAATATTGCTTAATTAAAATCTGAAGTCTTAACCTCATAATTTCATATGAAAGTGTGTTATCAGACAATCCCTGTGAGGGGTTTTTTATTTTGATTTGAAGAATAATGTGCATTTTAAATATATCATTTTACTTGTTATTCATGAAAAAAAATATACAACTCTTTACAAACTTGCCTACAGACATTGCTAAGATCAGTACAGTCTCTAGGCTGGGTATTTCTAAGGTGTCAAAAGTAATCTTTTTAAGACGTTTTGTGTAACAAATAATGACGAAAAATGTATTTCAAAGTCTTAAGTAAATCTTGTTAATGAAATTTTTCGGCATTTGTAGAAGTCTTTTTTTTATCATCTTAGCACGTATGACAGGATAGTCAAATAAAAAAATCTTTTGGCTTGGCTGTGCCTCAGTCTTCTGTTATTTGTGCATGACACAGCCAAAACAAGGGTTGACATGTTACTGTAGCTGCTGAACTTACAAAACATAGGTCTCATACATATCCATGATTGGATAGGCCCTCCCAACCACCAGCCTTCAGTGGCCATGGAACAAACTATCCCATGACATCACTCCAGGAAACTTAGTTATGATGAGCGTTTGAATTTATATGAATGTGGCTGGATTCTCCATCTCTGTCAAGTGCCAGTGGTCTCTCTGCGGCTCTGCAGTGCACCTGATACTCTCACAGTGTGCTTTTACTGGTCCCATGGTTTCTCAGTTCTCATTATGACTGCATGCAGAATGTAATGTTATGTGGATAGCCAAGGCTGTCATTAACCAGAGGAAATTTAGAGAGGCTCTTTTCACGCGATGATTTGTGACAGATGAGAACAGTTTATATTCATCGGCCTCTCAAGTGCACGAAGATGGCGTGCTGTACCTCACAGATTTGCGGACAGAATTCCGCATCCACAAAAGGTCATGCGGATACCGTTCCTCTGAGATTATGTTAGCAACGCTTGCCATGTTACTACTACACGCGTAAATCTGGCAACCAAAGGCTCCGCGCGGCAGTAGCATTTTCCCAGCTCTCAAAGTGACACCCTGTGGTTTCAGGAGAAGCTGCGCGCCAAGCAGGCGAGAGACAGGGCCTATCCATTAAAGCAGGAGGAGGAGGAGGAGGAGGAGATGCCAGCCGCAGAGGAGCAGCAGGCCCAGAACAGAAACATCACCAGACGCAAGCACCGGCAGAAGCAACCGCAGGGTTCCCAGAAAAAGAAAGAGTATGCTTCAGCGTTTGTGTGCCTCCTGTCGCGGGAATATCATGTTTCTTTAATTCACTCGCTGCCCTCCACATAGAAAATAGCCAGAAAAACCACCTCTCTTTCGAGGGTTCCAGTGAATGACAGTTGCTTTCAAGAGTTCTGATGATTGGCTGTTGAATGGCAGTTGCTGGTTGAAAATTTAATGAAAGATTTCTCACGTTACATTTCCCAAGTTGAGTGGAGAGTTTTGGGTCATTGTGAATGCTTTTTAAAATGGTTCTAATACTAAATAATAATAATCTTAATTCTTATTATTAAACCTGTTTAAAAGTAATGTCCCTTGTCATTATCCTGTCAAATCAGACATTGTTTTGTTGATGAGGGCAGGGCATAATGAGACTGTGTAAATCCATATCCAGTTATCTGTGTAATTATTTTAAGAGTGTAATATTTTTTAAGCCAGCTGTGCACTTACAAAAAAGCTGACTAGCCTGTCCTGTGTGTAGTTCCTTAATATAAAAACTTTCTGTGACCAGCAGTGTCCCAGGAGGAACTCTGCGCTCTTGTTTTAATTTCCATTGAAAATTGATTGAAGTGGATTACTGTATAACACCATTAGCCAGTTTGCAGCTGAAAAGGTGTGCAGGACCAAATTAATTTGTGTTATAGCACATTGGCTTGAAGGTTGAAATGTTATATACATGCATAAAGTGGCTCCAACAACCGATAGGTGTAAGTTAAGTTAAAATAGTTTTAAGTTAAAATAGTTTATGTACATTTAAGTAGTCATCTCTCTCATGTCGACTTACCTCACTATCTTTTCTTTTTTTTAGATTGTTTGTGGAGCAGCAGAAATCAAAAAAAGTTGAAACAATCTCCAGGGTATCACTGGAGGAGACCTTACACGAAAAACTCAAGAAAACTCGTTCTCTACTTTTCCCACCAACTCCACCAAGCCTCAAAAAGACGTCAGGACTGGATGCTTCTGCAGAGAACCTAAGGCAGTCCCTGGATGCAGAACGAGCACCAGCAAAGCCACAGAGACTGAGGCCTGTGAGTGAAAGTACCTAGCATTATTTCTGCAGTCATTGTTCTCCAGAGCACCATCACTGGTTGAAATAAGAATATGATCATTTCCTCACTATGCATCTCTGTGTTTGTGAGACCGGTTTCCTAATACAGTCTATAAGTCCCACGTCTTTGTCTTTTCACTGTGACTGAAGGACTGGCGCACACCGTCCCCCATGTCAGACGAGGACAGCCGAAGTAGCGACGATGGCGGCTCCGCCGTGTTCCACCCTGGCTCCGCCCACCCCGCTGGGAATCTCAGGAGCGAGGATGAGGAGGAAAGGGAAGAGGAAGAGTGCCTTGCCTTGCCTGAATTCACGGGGTTGTGGGACCTGAAACACAGGGATTACAAGGTAGAGTGCACCGCAAAGTGAAATTTCTTGCATCTCTCGTCTTTTCGGTAGCTGTCCTGCAAAAAGCCACTCTGATGTTTGTTCAGGTTAGAGGTCTGCAGTGAAATGTTTTTAAAAGACTAGCCAAGGTAACTTTAGGTCAAGTGTTTCTTTTTCCAAAAGTGCAGTACAGCTTCTTCAGTGTGAAAATATCTTCAGTTATATTCATAAAATAAATGTAATTTGAAGCTGAATGTGTATTATTACATCACTAAATTTTTAACTGGTTTTTGTTGTCACTTTATTGACCAATTAAACCTGTTGGTTACAGTTAGCATGGTTACTTGGGTCAAAACTGATTTTAAGGTGAAAGCAAAAAATCAGGAGCCACCGCGGCTCACCAGGACCAGGGCTGCAGGACCCCTGATTTAAGGCGCTCGGCGTGATTTTCACCACACAGAGGTTTTGATCAGCGGTAGCGAGAGCACTGCAGCCGTGCGGCGAAACGGGGTCAGTGCCGAAGACTCGCCGGGACGCCGTCCCTGCCCCGGCACTGAGCACGCGGTGTCCAGGCTCACAAAGGCGGGCCCATCGGCACAGGCCCCGGAACACTAGTCTTTCACCAATCAGTGCAGCATTGGGCTCTCTCTCCCCCCCCCCCCACTCTCTTTAGATCTGTGAGGACAGACATCGCTTCTGGTCTGCTGGCGTCTCTGAAACTCAGAGCTGAATATGACATTCAGCCTTGCTCTTTCTCTGTGTGAGAATCCATGCAGAAAACTCTTGGGCTCTCAAGCATTTAGCTCAGGAAGTCACGTTCTGACATTAAGCCCTGGTGAACGGCGTTATGTGAGCAGTTCGTTAGGCGTCGTCATTTAAACAAGAACAAACAGTTGAGTGCCCCTTCAATACTTAAAATATATAGACCTATGGACTACAATACATTATAAGTTGTTGATTGTGGTCTTGCGATGTAGATACATCGGTATGGCAAGACCAGCTTTGGTTGAACCCTTTATTTCAAAGTAATGACCACATTACCAACTAGAGACATGATAGGAAATGATAGCTTAAGAAACGAGGGATTTTGGGGTGGAAATTCTGGCAGCAAGTGCGTCCTGTGTCATTAAGTTTCATTTTCTAAATGCATTGGTCCTGCTGGAGGGAACAGCAATGCAATGTTATAATAAATACTAATGTCCCCAGTGTTTACAGTGTTTTTTTTGAAAACCTGTATGAACATAATATCTTAATGTGTCTTGATTAGCATGTTTCTCATTCTTATAGCTCACACAGTAGTCATAAATATGTCTCTATCAGGCGAATGGCTACCAGTGCTGTCTTAATAATCTCCCCTGGGGAAGTGCCCAGTGTAATTATTCTTCAGAAAAAAAATGTTACAGGAGGTTCACAACCTCTAGATTCTGTATAATTAGAATCTCTTTAATTGGCAATTAGTGGTAGTTTGGAATATTGAGTATTGAGAACACACTACATTACGATGTCAGTACACTTCATCTTTGATAAGACACAGACTAGCCATGATCTTTGTGCTTGATGTCTATTACTGTGTTGTTTCTACTCCAGCAATGAAACTGGGATCAGCTGTGTTTCATGTTTGTCATCTTTGTCCAGATGCGTATATACTGTGTTTATGTGCATATGTGCATATACTGGATGTGTGTTCGTGTATTTTGGTGCATGACATATAGGGCCACCATGCAAATCTAATTGTAGGCTATATACAGTGCAGACTTAAGTCTCAGAGAAACTGACTCTCCAGGTACCAGTGTGTGTAGATGATCTGTGTTTAGTAAAATCAGTGGCATATTTGCATTTTAATTGCATAAATTATGCAGATTATAAGATTTTTCATTAGATTTTTTGTACAAAGGAATGGTCTTTACGTAGTAGAAAGTAGGCATTTATGTAGACCACTGAATATTAAGGAAGTCCGTCACAGTGCATACTGCTTTTGATTTTTTTTTTTTTCTTTGTTACGTGTACCAGGATCTCCAGGACGATGAAGTGTCCATCTGTACTACAGTGCATGATGGGCTTGCCCTGGCGCAGGCCAATCAGCAGAGAGCGCTGCTCAGGAATAAGGCAGCGCTGGGAAAAGAGTTCAGGGGCTGCCCCTTCGTCAGCAAACCAGAATTCATTCATTTCAAGGTACTGTGACCCGTTCCCACTGAGAAAAAGCAGGAAGCTAGAGGTTAACCTCCAAAATAGCTCAGGCTTCACCTGGATATAGCCTGGCTACATCCTAGTTGGCTAGAAAACCTTTACTTTTCAACAAATTGTAGCCTGGTTTTCACCTACTTTTTGCTAAAAACATGTTCACTGGTTTGAAGGTGTCCTTACCCATCTGTGAGGAAATATATAATAAGTTAGTCAGATAAATTATTCTTTGGGAAGAAAAAAAACAATCTTACACCCTGTGAGTGGTAATGCTGCTCGTCTCAGCTGTGGCTACATGAGCACCACATCCACCTTATGATTTTAATGGAAATCAGTGACCACGGCACACAAACATTTAAGGAAGAATTTAATTTTAAAAGGCCGTTGGCATAATTATTCATGTTATTCAGTATGTTTTGGGAGTGGCCATATTTACTAATGCTGTATTTTTTTTTACATTTATTATTTATGAGGGCATATGCGAAAGTTGGATGACACTATATTGTGAACATTTTCAAAACTTTTCTCTATGTTGCAGGACTTTGATGTTGGAAAGACGTACAAGAAGAAGATTACGCTGACCAATGTCACATACTCCACAAACTACTGCAAACTGCTGGGTGTCACTGAGCTTCTGAAGGATTTCATTTCAATACAGTGAGTACCAGCTTCCTGCAGAAGCATTTACCAGAGGTCCATCCTTTTCCAGAATTATAATGCTTATACTTTAAACTTAAATGTACTGTATATGTCTTTGTAAATTCAACTTATTTTTTACAAGTCCTCAACTCTTCTTTCCTCTCCTCAGCACTCCTCCTCTTCTCTTTTCCTTTATTCTGTCCCTGCAGACTTGTCTCTCTCCTTCATACAATAATGCTCATTTATTTTTATTGTTCATTTCTCAGTGGCTGCCCTTTTCTGGCAGAACTTAAACAGCTTCCATTTTAAGTATTTAATCCGTTTATACGGCTGTATGTATGAATGTGCACCCGCTCCACATTCTGGGCTGCAATCTCAGTTTCCTAGTCACTGCTGCCACAGATCTGAACTTGTCAAAACACAATTCTCTCTGGCGACTGTGACTTTTCTCCTTTAAATGCACAGGCACATATTGAATAACACAGGTTTAATTGTAACAGATCTCTGATTACAGGTTAAGAACTGAGAGCTGAGACTTCAGTTTAAAACGTGTAAGTGAGCCATAGAAATCATTTAATTAATTTTAAGTATTCACTCGTAAGAAAGCCAAAAATGAAAAACTGTGTGTAGTATGACCGTATGAGTTGCTCTAATTTGAGTTGTGTTAAAGGAAAGTGCATTCAAATATTTTCGCCCTTTTCTTTGAGGTGAGGCAAAAAACAATTTAAAAAAGGAATCCACGGTTTTTCCACCGAAATATTCTGCTTTCTGCGGAGGAGCTCCACAGACTGTTAAAATATTTAACACCACAGCTGCCTGAGGTTCCTGACCAGGCAATAAATCCACATCCAGTGTTTCTCAGGCAACACGACCTCCATGTACACAGCACGCATGGCGCCCCGGCTCGTAACACACACACACACGCCAGCGAATGAAGTCGCAGGTGATTGGGAAGCCAATGGCGGTTGAAATGCCCCTCTCCCGAGAGGGCGAAAGTGACTTGTTAAGATCGTGTCTTCCTGTGTTTCTGCCTCGCTTGGCGCCCTGCGTGAAAGTGGCTCAGTCCCCCCTGGAGATGTCCGACTCAACGGCGGGGCCAGAGCACGCCACCGCCCCCCACTCTACCAACGTCTCCGTGGGTGTGGCAGAGTGCGTCATCATCCTGTCTTCCCCTTGTGAATGAACGTCTCCGCTCCAGAGCTAGCTTTATAAGCCAGGCGTTATCATTGTACTTGTGATTTATAGGTAAAGGGGCTAGTGTCGCCTTTGTTTCCATCTTGAGCAAAAGTAGATGTTTGGATGATATTGGAATGTAATGCCATTTGCCGGGTGATACTGTCTGGCTGTATATCAGTACTGCTTTGGTGAATGTCGTCATACAGAGCTTGATTTAGTCAATATAGAATTTGTACGCACGAGGGGAATTCGGGGGGCACTGAGATGCTATTTCTGCACTCCTTATGGCCTGCGACATATGATCGATAAAATATTCAGCAGGCAGTAGCTCATGCATAGGTTGTGGGATCCTTCGACATTTATTTCAGACAGTCATTTTGAAAAAGGAAGTAATGGCAAAGTGGTAGATTTCCTTGTGTGGACAGTTGTAATCTCTAGACAACAGCTTTTTAAGTAGCGCATTTATTGTTGGCAGACTCATTATTAATGCAACACGTTATTAATTTCCTTCAGGACGTAACATATGTTGAAGGGTTCGGACATTCGAGTGACACTCAAAATGGCTGTCCTTCAGAATGTAGCATATGCAGAGGGATTCGGACATGAATCAGTTGTTATTGTGTGTGTCAACCCCGGTGACGCTCAAAATGGCTGCTGATAGGGCCTTTATCTGGGTGGTGCTGTGCGTGCCAGAGCCTCGTCTCCTGTGTTCCTGTCACACTGCGTTCCCTGCCCACGCCAGTGCAGGACAAGCCCATGAAAGAGATGACCTCATGCACAGATTTTCAGCCCTGTGATCCTAACACTAACAGGGATGCTGAAGACTTGTTTTTATTTCAGACTAGTTATAACTTTCATTTTAATCCCAGATTTAGTTTGTTTATATATATGTTGGAATATTTTACCCATTTTTATTTACTTAATGTATTGTTGCACGTAATGTGCGTGGCCAAGGCTACATGACAGAGACCCAATTTTAGGTACACAGTAAAAAATATATATGTTATGGAACAAATCGTGCATTCTTGTGTAAATATCTCATCTAATAAGATGTTTCCTTAAGGTCTGGGTGATGATTGATTCATAATGGGATTGGGAAGTACTGAAAGAGTTAGATAATGTCATGCTAAGCACAATCCTTGGAAAAAGAGAGACATTGCAGACTTTAAATGACTTCAGTCAGCATGTGTCCCCTCCAGATTAATCCCTGATTGCTGTAGACATCAGACAGACAGCTTTCAGACCATTTAATTTACTTCCTGTCTGCACATCGGCTTATTTTACCCAAGGAGAAAACAGCTATAGAGATGGCCACTGTTTAATATACAACACAGCAACAGTTAAAGTCAGTAATAATTCAGGGTTTTCTTTCATTTTATTTCACACTTTGTACAAACATGAAAGGGAGCCGTCCGATACTGAACTGGAAAAGAAAACATTTTAGGTAATGACCTAGAGGTACAGGCATTTCAAATCCCAGCGTAAGTGTTTGTGTTACATAAGCGTTAATGTTTGAAATTGCTACAAAGAATTTCTATCAGAATAAATGAGCGAGAATTGCGGCGCTTGTTTTGTAGCTCCGAAGTCATTACGAGATCACATTAGGTTATAAAGCGCTCTTTTACATAACCCAGCCAGTAGCTTTATTCGGGTTGACTGACACCCCCGATGCGCACCGTGGGTGTTACGCTCCATTGCTCTTCTCAGCAACTCCGGCAAAAACACGGCTATTTGTTATAAATAATGCTCGGCTGCCGTGCCTATCTGAAACGACTCTCGCAAAGTCTTACGAAACGCGCTTTCGGAAAATGAGATTCACAAAGGCTGGCGCCGTGCCAGGCTTGTACCCTGCTGTAGAGCTCCTGGGCTGTGGACCCATCACCCCTGTCACCAGGCGCACGCCTACAAAGTCGCTCCCCACAGATTCACAGGCCTCTTTTTATCTCTTGGCTTTATAAAACGTATTATTTACACGACTCCTGCTGTTGAGCCTCCTTCCCAGAGTGCTTCGCAGAGGGAGAGATACTCATAACAAAGGTGTGATACAAAACTCGAGGGAAAACAATTTTTTCGAAGATAAAGGATCGGTTAAATATGTTTGTATTTCCATCCCGCGTTTCAGATTTATCTGATAAAATGTTAAAATGTACTGTTAAATATTGGGCAAAGGTAGTGTGTATTGTAGAAGCATGGAAAGGGCTTTGACAAATATTGTGTCTTATGGAAAATGTATTCTTGAAAAGTGTTTTATATTTTCATATATATTTTCTTCATATTTAAGTATAATAACTAAATTGCCTGCAAATGAGGGATACCGTAGGTTTTATGAGTATGTGGGTCAGTTCCTTCATAAATATATGGGTGAAAAGGATATTAAAGCCAACATTAAAATTTATTGAAATGCCAGTGGGCACACATTTAAATTGGGCAATCCTTTTTTTTTTATGTAACCCATCAGTTTTTTTAATTTAAATTCATCTCAATGTGCCCTGCTGTACGGGTGAGCGTTTATCATTTCTGCAGTGCCACCATAGCATGGCTGAGCAGGTGTGTGCCTGAGGCAGGTACCGGCCGCGGCTGCATCTCTGCAGTCTAGGTGAGCTGCGCGGCTGCAGTCCCAGATGCTCCGCTGCAGCCGGACTGCAGGTTCCAGCTTGAGCAGACCGCTGTGGATGCAGCAGTGAGATTTCTGATGAGGCTCTCCCTCCCTCCCTGGGTGAAGTCATGACCAGCTGTGCTTTTTCCCCCATGAGACAGACGGCATCACTGCAGCCAGGATTTAATCACAGACCATGGGCCACCTCACTGGGTGCGCCAACCAGGTGGTACCCCATGTTTTTCAAGGAATTTGGAGAGTGAGAATGAGGGCATGAATATAAGCCTGGAGGAGACGAAGCCAGTGATGTTTTTCTGGAATTACATGTCAAGGCTGGATCACATCCAAAATGTGTTTCTATGGTGAGGGACTCTTTGCAGTTGAAGGATTGGCACGTTGCTAATGAGAGCTGGAGCTGAGACCTGGACCAGGCTTCACTCCAAGGTTTGGGCACTCAAGAGCGGGTCTAGGAATTACAGAACTCTGTGATAATCTGTTCACCTGATCCAGGGAAGCAGTAAGCACGACCTTAGCCTTAGGGCAGGGGTGCCCAGTCTTACCTGAAAAGGGCCAGTGTAGGTGCAGGTTTTTGTTTTAGCCCAGCACCAAGACCTGATTCTACTTACCAAGGTCTTTATCGAAGGCCATAATTAGTTAATGAGCTGAATCAAGCGTCATAGTGCTATGCTAAAACAAAACCTTACAACCACATCAGCTCTTTCTGGCTAAGACTGGACACCCATGCCTTCGAGCTATTTAATATCTGGGAGCTGCTCTGTCCAGGCCCTTACAGTACCTCCACATATCCGTCTGACTGCAGGTCAGTTGGGAAATGGCAGTTGGGAAAGGATCAGGTTTGAACTGTGCTGAGCTGATGAAAGATGACTGTTGCTGACGCATTTGAGCCAGGCTCTGCTCTACTCGCACACGTCACATTCACCCAACTGCGCAGCATCTCTGACACGGTGCAATTAGCACGACTGGAAATAAAGGCATTATGTGAAAGAATGTGCGGATTCGATTTAAGCGCTTTGGCAAATCGCATTTGTGTGCTCTCCAGCCAACAAAGGAGAAAAAGAATAATTATTTCCGCAGAAGCACTGTTAGCATTTGACACCTTTGTTCATCTGTTATGACTTTCCCTCTCTTCTCCAGTTTCTTTTTTTTTTCCTATATTTTGAAATGAATGCTATCTTGGCCATCCTGTACCATTTTATTGATTTTTCAGCCTTCGCTGTGAGGCTCAACTCCTCCAAAACCACTCCAGGCATCTTAATTTTTTATCATGACCTATCCAGAGATCATGACACGTGGTGCAGCTTGCCTGTTGCCAGACACTTCTTTTTGCCTGAAGAAAACAGTTTGCAAAATGTGCTTGACTGCAACAATAGCAATACAGTGACTTTTGGGCCCACTCACGCTTTTAATTGTTGTGTTTTCTTTTTCAGGATATATTAGCTTAGCTTGAGGTTGTGGCTCCTACAACACTGGTAGTTAGAATGAAACAATAAAAAATTCTCACTTCTAACCGGCACTATAGCTTTGGTTTTAAATGGTTACCCTTTTGTTGTGAGGTTTGGTCAGGTTTAATCAGAACAAATTAAGTCCAACAACCAATCAGAATTCTGTACGCCTGTCGAGCCCAACATGATGGGACACCACGTTTGTTTCCTGGAACCTGGTTGGTGGATTATTTTAGTGGAACACAAACATGTGATTGGCTCACGGAATTGGAGCTGTCAATCAAAGATGGATAAACCATTGATTACTGCTTCAGTATTTAAGTGTGCTAAATCTGGCTCCCCATTTCCTTCTCAAAGGGGCAGTTCCTGCCCCGAACTGATGCCTAACTGATCAAGCAGCGAGTTTATTGCAGGGTCACAAGAGGAAGGGGACAGGCGCTTAATTATGCCTCGGTTAATCAGAAAAAGTTAATTGCAAGTGTGACTCACCGGAGGGTCAGTCCCGTGGTCAAGGAGCCAGAGGCCAACAGTTTCCTGTGTATAGTTATACATCGTTACATTCCTTTTGTTTGGTACACAAATATATGACTAAGGCTGTTTTAACAGCATCTGTCTGGCATCACCCATATGGAAATGAGAATGTCTTATTTCTGCATGGAATCTTCTCCGTAATTGAAAGTCGTACTGATTTAATGCTGTGTAACTGTGCGTCGCCCTCATCTCTCCTGTCACAGCTTTGAGCCGCCCGGTCCTATGTCACCTGGAATGGCCTGTGACATGATGGCCACCTTTAAACCAATGGTGAGTCTCCAGCCAATGGTCTGACATTTTGTTTGTACATTATTAGATTTGACAGTTTTAATGTTTTGATACCATTTTAAAAATATGGCCATATGATTCCCTTGACAACAAAAAGGAAAAAAAACCGATTTCAAGCATTATTTAGTTCAATGGTGTGTACTGATGCAGAAAAATATATATTATAGCATATTGTCGTGATTTCCCCATATCAAATTCAGTACAGAGACAATGAAGGTTTGGCTTTGAAATGAGACAAACAGATCTACAGTTATGGGAACACGATAAATGCTGATAAAACTTTTAGAGAGTTTTATGTTTTATTTATTTGTCTTTTCTTGCTCATAGCAATGAAGTTACATTGTACTGCAATATCAATTTTTGGAATACATCCGAGCAAGAAATGAAATTACAGTGACCGTAGCAGTTTCAAATAAGATCAATGCGGTCCTTCTATTGTGTTGTCTTGAATTTTTAGTTTAGCTGGACTGGCTCTGTGTTCGTGTGGTAGAATGTGACATCACCCCTGGACCCTCAGTCAGAGTGTAATTTTTTGTTTATAGCTTATAGCTATTGGCCAATCGCTCAGTGACTTAGGAGTGGTTTTTATTGTACAGAACGGGCATCACAGGCAGCATTCTGAGACCAGTAGCACACCTACTTCTGTTACGTTTAGGTAACCTAATTAAGTAAGGTTACTCAACACGTAGCTGATGAGGACATAGCTTACACATAGCCAACAAATTAATTTAGCTACTTAATTTAGTCAGTCCTTTCGTGTTCCGCACTCAAACCAATTGATATTCTCTGTTTTGTTTTTTTTTTCGTTTTTTTTAATGTCAGTGATGTTGGCCTTTCCTATGATGGTCACCTCCTTCTCCAGATGAGAAGTGAATTCAGCACCTTGTGTTTCCTGATCACTGAGAGCATTCTCAGTGTTCAGGGTACCTCCCACACCAGCATGCACCATTGTTTGTTTATTCTTCATTTTTTGTTAATAATTCAGTCATTGCCACTGAGTTGTTGATATATGGTATGGGGTGTGCATTGACAGATAATCCAGCTGGATGTGCATGTTCAATTCCAAATGTTTTCGTTTTACATTCAGGAATTCTCAATTTGTCACTCATGCTCACACACGCCCCCTGGTGGTGTAAACACATTGTAAGAATGATATGGGCATTCCGACTGGTCATGCTTGCCAAGCTATGGTATAGCAGGACATTATTTTCCATTTGTCTCTTGATAGTGTAGACCAATGTGGACACCAAGTCGGAGACATGTTTGATGATATTCATGGTATTTTTAAAATAAGAAAACAGCGCCACATTGTGTACACTTAATTGGACTTGGGATGTTCATATGATTTTTAAACAGTGATTGTTATATTTCCACAAAACTTTTCCTGTTGTTCCATGAACAAAACTGAAATAATGACATTTCAGTAATAGAGTTCATGTACAGTCTGGATGTCTTAGTTGTTTGTACTCAACAAATTAGTCTTTGTCTGTCCTCATGATGAAACAAAGGTTTACAAATATTTAATTTCAGATTTGGGTTCCCATTTCTCTTTCATTTACATCCTGTCGTGTATGCCTAGAGAACGTGAGCAAATATTAAACTGATTAAGTCAAGTGAAAACCAACATTTTTGCCGGATGTTTATTCAGATATTTGCTTGTGTAAATCTTGTGATAACGGCTAAAGCGTCTTTGCGTATTGACATTCTTTCAGATAAATAAAGATTTGGATGGAGAAGTGCAATTTTTATCTGCAGCTGGACCGTTTTCTGTGCCTCTCAGATGTACCATCAAGAAGTGTTCTGTGAGTAGAAAATTGGGATGGGTTGCGAATGTGTCGTGTCGGTCCAGTGGGATTGGAAAAGAATAGGGAATAAACTGAGAACTCAGATATTCCATTAGATATTTCACTTGATAGAAACTGAACAAATAAAATGTCCATATGATAAACCAGTGTATACTATTGAAGAAGAGATCATTTTTCTCTGTGGAGTTTCATGTAGTACCTGAAGTATCATTAGCATCGTGTTCTAATTAAGTTTAAGTGTCGGGTGAAGCTGTCCAACCGACTTGCCGGGGCTTCCCCTGTACCCACACATTCCTGAGAGCGCCATCTCCCTCCTCCCCTCCAAGCTCTCGATCGATTGCGGCCTCATTGACTTCGGCACCCATGTGGTGGGGGAGACAATTTCACGGACAATCACCCTGACCAACCAGGGGGCGGTGGGCACGTACTTCATCCTGGTTCCCTCTGCCCACTCCGAACCCGAGCTGCCCGTCTCCGAGCCGGTCTCTCGGGAGGCACAGGTGAGGCTTCTCTTCTGTCCCCGCTCGTGGACTCTCTCACTCAGTCTCTCTGCAGTCTCTCTGGGGCCCTGTGGTAACTGACAACAGGACAACAAAATGGATGATGTTCTCCCAGGAGAAACACTGGAAACTGTGAATTGCAGTCAAGGCGCTGCCTGTTTTACCCGTCTTTTACACAAGCAGTCATTCTGCATGTTTAGCTTTGCTCTTTCATCTCTTCATGGGGCAGGTCATCTGAGGAAATAGAGGGGTACATCATTACATTACATTACATTACAGGCATTTAGCAGATGCTCTTATCCAGAGCGACTTACACAACTTTTTTACATAGCATTTTACATTGTATCTATTTATACAGCTGGATATATACTGAAGCAATTTCGGTTAAGTACCTTGCTCAAGGGTACAACGGCAGTGTCCTTACCCGGGAATCGAACCTGCAACCTTTCGGTTACAAGCCAAGTTCCTTACCCACTGTGCTACACTCCGTCCTGTACCCCATGGGTTCAGTGCTGGTGTCTCGTTGTCAGCCCCCGAGTCTCTGTCCGTGTTCAGGTGACCCCCCAGGACCAGAGCGACCCAGGGGCTGTTCTGGATGAGCGGGGGAGCGCTGTGCAGCAGGAGGGGGGAGAGTCTAAAACAGAGGAAAGGGCTCCCAAGCTTTCTGCTGCGATAGAGTGCTCCAGCACAGAGCGCAAACAATCCGGTAGGTCGAATAGATGAATATCAGACAAAAGTACACACACGTTATTTATAGCTTTCATTTCATGGTATTTGCATTCAGGTTTTCCCCATTTACAGAAGTACTGAATGTGGAAAATGCAATACAGGGAAATACTAAATGTACTCTAAATCCCTGGTGAAATTTTAATTAAAATGGCATGTACTGTATGTACCAGATTTTGCATCAAACGTCTGTATCGTGTACACTTAATCCAAACAGCTGTTCCTTTTTGCGACTTGGACAAATGAGTTTAATTATTGGACACTTCAAACCTTGGTGTTCAGTGAGTGTGAAAATATAATGAAATTACGAGTACCCTTAGATGCTTGTCGTGAAATGACCCTGGTTTTCAGTGAACACCGCTTTGTTAAGAGACCACATACATTTTCAGTTCAGCAAGACATTTTAGCCCAGGGCTCACAATGGAGTGGGTTGCAAAAGTGGAGTTTTGGAATATTTTCTCAGTCTAAAAGACTATGCTTAGATAGTATAATATCACAGTTCTATCCATGTCCATTAAGCGAAGTGGAAACGCATGCTCAAGTTCAGCGTTATTTCTCAGCGTGGCTGATGGTGGTTTACTGAACATAAGCCTCAGTAATGTCTGCGTTTAGACGAGTGAAAGCGATCGCAGCCTGTGCCTCTGCGCAGTAGCACTCGCTGTCACACAAAGACAGTCTTCCCGGATAATCGTTCAGGCTGTGTTCGAGGACACTTGAACCCTGGGTAATCCCACCCCTCTGATCCGCCAAGTGGCGGGCACGTGTCTGCAAGGAAGCCACTTATTGTATAATGCCGTAATACCAGAAAGCAGTGTGTGCTGGAAGCCATTTTCAAGAACACAGGTCAAGCGAGACGGCCATTGTGCCTTTCTGTGAATTTCAGCTGGTGTCTTTTTTGCACCTCTAAATAGCAATATTAGTGTGGTTCATATTATGGGCCTGATTGGCCAAGACCTTTAGCACATGCAAAACCTTTTTAACCAATGATTGGTGCAAAACAAATACTATGACCAATCAATCATTGGTCAAGTTATTAGTTTTGCATGTGCCTGCTAAAACGTCTTCGTAAACCAGGCCCTATGTCCCTTTCCGCCTTGAACAGCAAGCTATAGTTGCTATAGCAACTGACGCACAAAACCCTCCTGTAGTAAAACGTACATATTTGCAGATTTTCCGTTTCCTTTTGGGGGGGGGGATAAAAAAAACCAGTGCAGGCTCAGAACAGCTCCGGAGCGGAGCGCGGTGTGTCCACGAGCGGCCCGGTGAGCCGTTAAATGAAAGCGCGGCGGATCCTGGGCGCCTTACTGAACCTCGACGAGCTGCGCTCTCCCCCCCCCCGGCAGCCCCCCCGTCAGCCCCCCGACGCTCCCCGCGGTGTCACGTTTTGGCACCTGCTCTCGCCCTCGCTGTTCGGGAGACGCGTAAAAGCTGTGATCTCTCAAGGTCTGTCTGTGTCCCGTCTGTCTGTTACAACGCGGCGCGGTGACATTGCTTTTTCCACCGAAGGGCGAGCCCTGGGGGGGAGAGAGAGGGGCGGTAACCTGTGAGAGTGCTCGCTGTGTTTCGCAGCCGCGGGGGGCTCCTCAGTAAGATGTCCGACTCCAGACGACCCCGAGGCGACGGGTCCGGACGGTTCTTCAAGGTCGGCGTCTTCCGAGCAGATTGGAGCGGAGCTGCGGGAGTCCGGTCGGGAGGACAGCCTGGACTGCTGTGATATCAGGGCTGGAGAGGTGTGAACAGCACCAAGGGTGCAATTTAATCTGTCTGCTCTTGTGCTTTGTCCTTATCTTAGCGGGGTAGGTATTAGATATCGTCCTTTCTTCAGTATGTCTATGTATGGTGGTGTATACTCAATCTGGTACTGGGTTTGAACATTAAATGGCAACAGAGGGACAAGGATCTGAGATGGTAAAAAAAAAAGGAGGTTAAAAGAGAATCCTTGAATTTATTAATTAAGGTCAAATAAAAAAGACTTGAGGTTAGGTTTAATGTCACCAGTTCAATCTATCATTTCATCGTCCTCCAAGAATCCTTCCCGAAAGGTATCCCTATTAGTGGGGGCAGCCTTATTGTTAGACGGACACTGAAAAAGTGGGTGTAGTTGTTTCTCAAATTTTGAGTTGAAATTTGTCTTTGTATCTCATTCTCCCTGTCTCTGGGCTCGTTGCCCCCCCCCCAGCCCCACCCCCGCCCCCACCCCCTCCCCCGCTCCTGCCAGCACGCTAATGGGCCCTCCCCATATCCATGGCGTGTGCGCGCGCGTGGGGACGGCCGCTGTGTTCGGCGCGGCGTGCTGGTGCGCTGTCACGGTGATTTATTTGCCCTCAAATGAGGGCTGATTTCTGTGACTTAGAAATGGATTATGTTGGGATGTGCATTCGAGATTTTCAAGCAGTGACATGTTTAAAAAAAAAAAAAAAAAAGAACACAGCTGGCTAATTGGCACATCTTTCCGTCTTCAAACATATTTTTGCCTGGCACATTTTTACCATAGTCCCCAGTTTTAGCAGGTGCCAAATTCTTATTGTTTTGTGGATTTTACTTCTCTGAGTTGTGTCACATGAATTTATCAAAAACAAAACAATGCAGAGGTTTAAAAGACTCAGGCCTCGTCTGTTAACCAGTCTCAGAGAGTAGTTAGTCAATGCGTACTCTCTGACACCAGAGCACAAAGAGAAGGAGACTTTCAGCCATCTTACACGGCCATATTAGTTCAGCTCATGAGGAGCTGTCATCTGCTTTTAATGTTAGTGCTGCAGTAAGGGCCTGCAAGGCCAAAAATGGTGGAATGATATCTGAAATGATAGAATAAACATAGAGGATAATCTGTCTAAAAGAAACATTTTTATTTATGAGACAACTGCCAGATACAGTTTTTTAAGTTATTCAATAGTAGCATCACTCTCAAAGAGGATGTGTTAAAATCCAACACATTTTTTGTGTTACTACTTCCGTGATACTTTCAACACAAGTTACTACTATTGTGTTACAATTGTACAATTTATGTGTTACAAAGGGAGTCTATTTAACTCTGTTGAAATAACACAAAATGTGTTGTCCCTAACTAGACATGTAGGTGTGTTAAAAAAATGACACATTATGTGATGTTTTTAACACATCTTATTTTGAGAGTGTGGGTGCTTCCGGTTTTCCCTTTAGACCAGGATTGGGTGCAGGGCTTGTTGCGTTTGTGTGTTGGGTACAGGGCTTTGTTGCGTTTGTGTGTTGGGTACAGGGCTTGTTGTGTTTGTGTGTTGGGTACAGGGCTTTGTTGTGTTTGTGTGTTGGGTGCAGGGCTTGTTGCGTTAGTGTGTTGGGTGCAGGGCTTGTTGCGTTAGTGTGTTGGGTGCAGGGCTTGTTGCGTTTGTGTGTTGGGTACAGGGCTTGTTGCGTTTGTGTGTTGGGTGCAGGGCTTGTTGCGTTTGTGTGTTGAGTACAGGGCTTGTTGCGTTTGTGTGTTGAGTGCAGGGCTTGTTGCGTTTGTGTGTTGGGTGCAGGGCTTGTTGTGTTTGTGTGTTGGGTGCAGGGCTTGTTGCGTTAGTGTGTTGGGTACAGGGCTTGTTGTGTTTGTGTGTTGGGTGCAGGGCTTGTTGCATTTGTGTGTTGGGTGCAGGGCTTGTTGAGTTAGTGTGTTGGGTGCAGGGCTTGTTGCGTTAGTGTGTTGGGTACAGGGCTTGTTGTGTTTGTGTGTTGGGTGCAGGGCTTGTTGAGTTAGTGTGTTGGGTGCAGGGCTTGTTGCGTTAGTGTGTTGGATACAGGGCTTGTTTTGTTTGTGTGTTGAGTACAGGGCTTGTTGTGTTTGTGTGTTGAGTACAGGGCTTGTGGCGTTAGTGTGTTGAGTACAGGGCTTGTAGCGTTTGTGTGTTGGATGCAGGGCTTGTTGTGTTTGTGTGTTGGGTACAGGGCTTGTTGTGTTTTGTATGTTGGGTGCAGGGCTTGTTGTGTTTGTGTGTTGGGTACAGGGCTTGTTGTGTTTTGTATGTTGGGTGCAGGGCTTGTTGTGTTTGTGTGTTGGGTACAGGGCTTGTTGTGTTTTGTATGTTGGGTACAGGGCTTGTTGCGTTTGTGTGTTGGGTACAGGGCTTGTTGCGTTTGTGTGTTGGGTACAGGGCTTGTTGCGTTTGTGTGTTGGGTGCAGGGCTTGTTGCGTTTGTGTGTTGGGTGCAGGGCTTGTTGTGTTTGTGTGTTGGGTGCAGGGCTTGTTGTGTTTGTGTGTTGGGTACAGGGCTTGTTGCGTTTGTGTGTTGGGTGCAGGGCTTGTTGTGTTTGTGTGTTGGGTGCAGGGCTTGTTGTGTTTGTGTGTTGGGTGCAGGGCTTGTTGTTTGGTTGAGGCTGCATTGTTGGGTACAGGCGCTTGTTGTGTTACATGTGTGTTTGGGTGCAGGGCTTGTTGCGTTAGTGTGTTGGGTGCAGGGCTTGTTGCGTTAGTGTTTTGGGTACAGGGCTTGTTGCGTTAGTGTGTTGGGTACAGGGCTTGTTGCGTTTGTGTGTTGGGTACAGGGCTTGTTGTGTTAGTGTGTTGGGTACAGGGCTTGTAGCGTTTGTGTGTCATGAGTCTTTCCGCCCTCCAGGGGAGAGAAGGCGAAATCGGGCCCTTCGGATGCGTCAAGCTGCACATCGTTTTCACGCCGACCGTGCTGGGAGAGGCCAAGATGGACTTCCACATCAGGTTCTCCGACCCCGACTGTCAGCCGGTACGGTTTCCTGTTTCCTCACGGCGCAGTAAAATGGCCGCCGTTAGCATCGACTCTTACAGAGCACGTATGGACCCGCTGCGGTCCAGAGTAGGACCATAACGTACTCTGTTAGAGCTGAATTAACGCTGGATGTTCTGCTGTGAAGTTCCCCGTCCCTGTGAGTGAGCGCGGTGATGCAGTGAGGCCCTCTCTCGTACCCAGATCCCTATCGCCGTGCGTGGGATGGGGGTCTGCGTCCCCGTGTGGGTGGCTGAGCCCAACATCGACCTCAAAATCTGCATGTACGATCGACTCTACCAGGACAGCATCGTGGTGCAGAGCAGGTGAGTCCTGCTTTCTGGGAAATGTCTTTCTATAAGTTTGAATCCAGAGTTACTTTATTTACTTCATGAAGAAAATATAACTGTTGACGGTTGAAAATAAGCAGGTTTTGATTTTACATGGTACATATTGATTGGCTTATTCTACATGGACTGACTGATTCACATCGAGTTTTGGATTCTAAGGTAGTGGGTTTTACCCTGCAGGCAAACACCAGTCTCTGGCTTGGATTACATTTTTTATTTTTTATTTTTTTCATTTTTCCTTACAAATAGAAGTTTTGGATATTGTTTTTTAAATTATATATTTAGGTAAAAGTTTCTTACAGTTGCATGACTTACAGTTCACACCCCAGTGGTGGAATGTCTCACTTGGAAAAATAAGTTTGTTTACTTCAGTTTTTCTTCTTTTTTATTCTCTCATGAAGGCTATGTATGTACAACTATGTGTTGAACTTTGCTCCACTTATTAATTTATCACACAGTAGCCTATGTAAAAAAATGTTTTTTTTTTAAAAAACACATTAAAATAGTGGACATTTCTTTATCTAATATGAACAGAATAAAGCAAATATATTTAGAAACTCACGTTTTGATTGGATAATGTGGCTGAGCATTACACAGTTTGAATGCCCTGCTCTGGGGGAAAATTGCCCGAGGCGATTTTACTACCATTGTCAGTTGTGATAAAAAACATATATTTCAGAATATGTGTTGCAGAGGAAACTTAAGTATTCTAGCAAATGGTGGTTGAACTTTTGCAGTCGCTCCTCCATAGTCGGGTGTATATAACACACATCCCAGCCAATCAGATTTGAGTATTCAGCCAAGACGTTGCGTAATGGTTTTGCGGGCACGCAACATTTGTGAGTTGGAAATAAAAAATTTTGCGTCATATCTTCCACTGGCTGTGTTTATTGACAGAATAAACTGACCATTAAGACTCTATTATGATGGAAAAAGTTGGGTATTGATGTGCGTTGTTATGCCTTCATGCATCTATACAACTAGTGGTGGCGCCCGGCCAAGATCCGCTATAAAAATAGATTCTTCCCCATGCCAGGAATCAATTTGCAATCGAGCACATTATGCGATCCCTCGATCTGGGAAATAATTGAAAATCGCCATCCCTGATACACACCGTTCACTAGATGTTTACACCAGATTACATCTTAATGGCTTCTGTAATTTGTAATCCTGTAATGTCCCGAGGATGTGTGTGGACTGTATTAGAGCCCAGTCTTGTTATTTTCTTCTTCAGAAGGTGAAGTGGCTTTGTGCACGCATGCACGCGTGAGTATTCGCGTGCATGCGTATATGCTTGTTTGTGGGGAGGGTTTAGGGAAGGTGGATGGGGGTGGGGTAACATAAGGTTGGGTAACGTGGTGTCACCAGCAGGGGGTTGAGCCGCAGAGACCGGCTGGAACGCGGGCACAGATGTGACAGTGACACTGGCCTCGATTCAGTGAACAATTACGCACCAGCGCGCACTACCCACGCCAACTACTCACAAAACGCCCCAATATCGCCAATATAATCCCCTACAAGAAGCAGGGCCACCGCCTTACAGCACGGGCGCCGTTCCGGATTGTTCCTCACCATATCCACACCGCCGTAAAGAAAACTAGTAAATGCAAATCGGGCTATGACAGCTCTGGTAAAATAATATTAGTCCATACAGTACAGGTGTTTCTTTTTTTTTAATGGCAGACTTAGGAATGGGACTGTCACTCACTCCTTCTGCTGCCAGTCTAAGCAGGTCCCTCCTTTGTATTCACCGCTTCGTATTATGGAGCCATAAATTAATTTGTCGGTTTTATATTAAGCCTTTGGATTAAATATACATTGTTGCTGCTTATGCATAATGAATACTCCCATGAATGACTGTCTGAGCTGACTGCTTAGAAGATCTGTCAGGCCGACGGGTCCGGACAGCCGCGAGCCGTTTGTTTTTTCCCCCCTAACCCTCTCCCTCCTTCATGGGTTTCAGCTCGTTTTGTTTAACGTGGCTTTTATTAGGACAACCTTATGTTCCCCCTGACAAAAGGAGACTAAGTTGATTAACGATCTCTGTTTCTAGAGCCGCCCGAAAACTCCATATGTCCCACTTGCCTGTTCTTCTTATATTTTAAAGTTTTTTTTTTTTAAACTGTCGTCATTTTGCCCCGGCCCTGTCGTAATCGGGTTTGATACCTGATTTATTTATTTTTTTCCGTTCGTTGTGATAGAAGAGGTCACAGAGAGGGCCCCGAGTAAGAATCGGAGGTTCCCTCTCAGGGGTCCATATCGCACCAAACCTGGCCCACAGGGGCCCGAGCAGGGGGAGGGGTGACCGACACGGCCATCTGGACCCTCTGCAGGAAGAGGAAATGGGATAGGAGACCACCGTTAAAACACCATGGGCACTTTCAGAAGGTGTCTGGCGGTCCACCATTATAAAAACGAGCAACAAAATGTGGTCTAGCCACCTAGAATGTGATAAAAATGCAAAGTTGTGGCAGATGTCACAGGAAATGTTTTTTCAGTTAAGATTGAGGTGACGTCAGGTGAAACAATCAGAGCTTAGGTGAGATGCTTCCATTACATCATCCTGGGGGCTTGGCTTTGGAACATTCTCTTATCCACGCCCTCTAAAACTGCCCAACATAAGTCATTCTTTAACAAAATAAAAAAAAGGTAAACATTGTTTGTACCGTTGACCATGAGCACAATGGGGTTTTTGGTTGTTTCTGACGAAACATTGTGTGTACAGTAAGCAAAGTGGTTCTTCCATGACAAATTCCTGAGGTGAAGATCCATTTATATCGCTCTCTACAGTACGTCCTTGCCACAGGGATATCGCCATCTGGCTGGATTTCAGGAAATGTGAATGCCTCACTGTTGGTGTAAATAATGAAGACAGGGGGACAATTTATACTGTAAGGCAATTTATTAAATAATTCAGTTTCTATGTATTTAGATGTTTCTATGTATTTCAGTCACAGGCATCAACACAGGTTTCTGTGTCTCTTTGCAGAAAATAAAATAAAATAGAAAAGGTCTGTATGAACAGCTGTGGTGCCTATCAGCTATAGGGCCCAGCAATCTTAAAGGTGGCATGCACGCGTGTGGTTGGCTGTGCGTGAACAATTCCCAGGGTGCGGATCCATTTTTATCTCCAGCTACGGTGTGTCCTTGCCAAAGGGATAACCATCTGTTGGAGCCCACGGAAACTGGGTCACTTCAGTGGTGGGATGGAAAAACCGGAGGACTCAGTACATTTCACATTATCCGGCAATTTAGCTCAGAGAGACTCAACACTGTACATATCAATCACTGGCCTGAAGTCAGGTTCCACAGCGCCCTTGTCGAAAAAAAGGGATTTAAAATCGAGTCGTAAGGAGCTGTCTCTTTAGACAAATATATCTTTCTGTGCCTTTTTTCATTTCCCCCACGTTTAATTTATCACCGTGAAGTCACCAGTGCATTGATGCTCGCGGCTTTCAACTTTTCACCTTTACTTGAGGTGAAAAGTTCCTTTCCGACTACTGTATCTTCTAACCGTGGGGATACATCTGGGATCCTTTCCTCATTGTGTCTACACGAGTAATAAACTGGCACAAAATTTCACGGCCTATTGAGACGCAGTTCCACTGCATCAGTCCACCCCTTGGTTGTGGTATCAGATCCAGATCATACCAGCCCGAACAGCAGCTGCCAGTCCTACGGGGAAGTACGAGTGTTGGTGGCTAAACCGTCACCCGTGGACGGAGAGTTTCTGTCTCGTCGCGCGTCCTGTGCTCAGTCAGGCATATGCAGTCTGTCAACACCAGGTGCACTTAAAGTGTACTTGTTCAAAACAATGACTGCATGGAGGAAAGTGCTCTCCCTCTGATGGAGGACATTGCAGTGATGAGATCAGCCTAAAATGCAATTGAACATTCAACGTATGGACACTAATAAAGATAAATTAATCAGACAATCACACTTGTAAATATATAATTTTAAAAATTATAGTTTTATACTATGCTGGGTGGAGTGGGCGTGTGTTGGTAGCCCTGCCAAGGTTCTGGATGCACACGCGTGCGTTTCCATGACGTTTCGAAGCCCGTTGTCCGTTCCACCCTCAGACCCGACGGTGATTCATCGTGGACGAGTGCAGCCCACTTTACACTTCCTCTACGCACAAAATAGCAAAAGGGGGGGGCTGATCAGAAGCCCCCCCCACTACAGTCGCTCTTTAAAGTGGGGGAAAATTTGAAGAATGGCGGATAGGGTGTCGTACTGAGGGTGTCTCTGCCGGACGGGGGGGCTGATCGTGCCGGTGTGCGCTCTGCGTTTCAGGTCCAACACCGCGCTCAGGCTCACCTTCGAGGTGCGCAAGGAGCTGAGGAACCACATGGAGGTCCTGCCGAAGACCGGCTACGTCCAGGCCAGGTCCAGCTTCAACGCGCAGCTCAAGTTCCTGCCCAGGTAATCAGGCAAATTAGGCCCCGGTTATCCTGCCCTGGTAGCGCAATTTAGCCTCTGTGCAAAGTCGCTACGGACTGGGTATTGACCAGTGACAATGATTGCGTGAACACTAACATTCTGATATTAGCCCAAATATAGATATTAGATATTCCACCTATGATATGAGTCAATTACTGTAGTCTTGTAATAGTGTTAACCATTAAATGGAAGCTTGAATTAAATGAATTTCCCATTATATAGAGATATATAATATCTTGATTTTAAAAATGATAACTATACATTGTTAAGCTGAGATGCTCAGGTTTTTTTTAGACCGACAGAATGTCCCTTGGAAATGAGAAGAGGGACGCTGCTCTCCAATAGCCCTGTCTGCTTTCTGTGTGATTTACCTTTTACTGTGGACTTTATAGCCTACACTACCTGCTGCATGGGTCATTAAATAACATCAAGAGATGAAAAGTAGGCTGCCAGGTTAGATTTTTTTGGTGAAACGTAGCTAGCTCGATACACAGAATGCAGTTTCTTCCTTAAGAGCTGTGACATTCTTCTCCACAAATGCGTTTTATACATGCTCTTATAGTGTCCAGATTTAGCATAACTCGTTTAACTCTGTAAACACAGAAGCAGAATCCATTCCTCTCAGATATATCACAGGGAAGCATTACTTATTATCTTCCCTGCACCCCCTTAAGCTTGTTTTGAAGATGGCGGCATCGCGGGCGAAAAACGCAGCTTCTCCTAGGCAACCGTGCCGCTCCCGCCACCGCGGTTGGCGGTTGGGTTGCAGCGGCAGACGTGTCACTTCGCGTGTGTGGGCAACTTTACCCAGAATCCTCCATTGTAATTAATGGAGCTCTTGCCTGGTGGCAAAGTCCCCTCCTGTTAGAAAGGACCTCTTATGATGCAGGGTTCACAAGGGCGTGGCCTAGCAGTGTGCCCTTGTCAAGAGCAGTGAAGGAGTTGAAGAGCTCCGAGGACAGAACAGAACTCAATTGCTGTGACCCTATCACTACCCTGACCAATCGTATGCAGATGGGCCCAGGAGGAACAGGAAGTCAGTGCCACATTCAATGCTGCTCTGGTGTCACACAGAAGGGTTTATGGATCTCAGGCAGGGATTGGCTGGTTCTCTATTTTTCCTGGTTTGAGATTCCAGAATGGAAATTAGGGAAGAAAATAACCCCCCAGCCCAGTCTACTGACTGCCAAGGATGAGGAGGTGTGGAATAGTTTTCATTGGTAGAGGAAAAAGTAAAAAAAAATGTTTTTATTGAACGACATGAATTTTATGTGTCCCTTCTCTGGAAGGGGAAAAGGTAAAAATATTGTTTTTATTGAAGGACATGAATATTATGTGCCCCTCCTTTGGAAGAGGAAAAAGTAAAAATATCGTTTTTATTGAACGACATGAATATTATGTGCCCCTCCTTTGGAAAGGGGAAAAGGTAAAAACATTGTTTTTATTGACAGACATGAATATGATGTCTTGAAGAGGACCAGTGTTTGCAAGAAGATATTTTTGCAAAAGCGGAAAAACAACACAGAATAGCAAAAGCAAGCATCTCTCCAAAAAGTACAATTAGTGGGACATCCATGTCCTTTTTACAGGCTTCATTTGGGATATGTCATGTATAGAGGAATTGCTCGTCATTTTTCAGTGTGTATGAACAGATAATTAGAAATGGGGCAGAAACCAAGGACCAGTATCCAGAATACAGTGTATTGTACAGTAAGTTATTTTTCTCTTGTGATCACGGGTTAGCTTCATCAGAAGGGTATAATTCTGCTGTATATTTCTTTTTAATCAATCAAGGAAAATTATAAAAGAAATGGTGTTAATAACAGTATTAATATTTGAATACATTTTCTAAAGATGGCTAGGCACAGGCGTCATTAATTTCAGACAGAAAATTACTTTATTTTTTGTACTGATGTTGTAGAAGTAACACGGGTGAGAAAAATAGAGTGCGTGTGTCCAGGACTCTGTCGGGGACCTTGGCTAGGTCAGCCAGAGCCAGGGCAATAATTAATTACACCGAAAGCAAAAAGGAGAAGAAGAGAAAAAAAAAAACCGTGACAGTTATTCATTATGAAATTTAAATTTAAAGAGTCTTTAATTACATCCTCTAAAGTCATGGAACGTTTGACCATAATAGATTGTTACATGGAATTGTAGAATGGCCTGCCATCAAGGCTCTTAATAACTTTTGGGGGGGACTTATTATTTAAATGAGGGTGGCGAGTTATTTTTAGTTGAAAAAGGCAAGGTTATGCTCTGTGAGAATAGAAGACGAGCTGTGAGAGGCTGAGGTGCGTGTGGAGGAGCTGAAAGGTTCGTGAGGTGTGTGTGGAGGGCAGACGGTTTTGGCCCACCTTTTCTTCTGTTTGGCGTTGAGGCGTGTCGTGTAGGTGAGAAGCTTTGCGGTCTGACAGCTGGGCTTTCACGTGACAGGAGCCAACGGTGCGTCTGATTGGCCGAGGGCCGAGGGTGCAGGCGTGAATGGAGAGTCCGGGAGCCGTAATCTGCTTTAGCGAATCGGAAAAGGTTTTAAGAGCGGGGTTACGCGTACGACGGCACAGTTCCGCCTCTTCCGTCCCCAGATCTCTCATGACTGCGTGCCCCCCCCGGAATGGCTTACGTAAGGTCACGCAGAGAGGCCTCTCTGCACATTTTTATTATTGCAGTCGTCGTCAAAGCATCCCTCCGTAGTTTATAGATTAATTTGACTCACGTCGGCAGATTGGGGCTTATGCAATTTCTGCGTTTAACGTGAACTGGTATTAATGCCATTGCCAAGCGTGCGATTGAGAGCAACGCACGAAGGGGATAAAGAGCATTGTATTCCCAGATTTTTCTTTTTTGAATCAGTTTATGTTCAGGTTGAGCAAAGAGATTATGGTTATTGGAGTGCAATATCCAATTACACCTTTAAAATGGTTTTACCTTCTGAATACAGTTTAATAATTATACCTACATTTATTTTTAAAATAGTTTTTTTGCAATACCCAAGTCATAAATTCATTTTAAGTGTAAATAATGGCCTTTCCATGCAGGTTAAGAAGAGTAATTGTTTTCCTTTTTTTTTTAGTTTTGTTTTGATCCGGTTCACTGGTATACAGTATGTTAATAGGAAAGTATAATAATGGAAGGCGTATGTTAACAGGCGTTTGAAAAGCTCATAATATATCTGTAATATATACTGTGCTTTTCGGAAGTTTTATAAATGAGCACCTCTGTTGGATTATTAGCATGATTACAGAGTCATGAGACATTCCTGGCCCGGTAGCTGCGTAATGCGTAATGCGTATTTTTGAATCCCCCGCACTGCATAGAGAGGCTTGTCGAGGTTAAAGAGAAGCACTGGGGTTTTTTTACAGTGCAGTACGTGGTCTTTTTTTATTTGATGGCAGCGTGTTGCGTGAATGCGTTCGGTAGTGTCCTCGCTCGGTCATCGACTGAACTTCGGCAAGGTCACAGCATAATCTCCAGCGAGGGGGGAAACATCTGCAGCCAAAACGCATCTGCTGAGCAAGCTCGCCAGCCGGGTGCAGGAAGAAGGGGAGATTATGGTCTGTTTGGCCCCAGACTCCTCAGATTACTGCATGTTATCAGTGAAACGCTGCAGCTGTATGTGCCTACAGCTCGTACGCTGGGGGAATGGGGGTGGGGGGGGGGCGGACTGATCTTTGCAAAGTGTCCTTATACTGGGGCTCTGGAGAAAGAATGTTTTCACATTAGTGTGTGTGTAGTTACGAGTGTGTTTTTCCTTTTTCAGAACAATTAATCCTCTTAATCTGTTTTGCAACCCTCGTCATAATCACTTTTCTTATGGGGCAGTGAGCGGGAAACGCGAGCTTGCAGAAAGTGGTCTTTTTGAAATCGCTCGGCTTATTTTCAGGTGTTTCGCAAAATAAAGTTGTGTCGCGTTTGGCAGACGGGAAACACCTCTCTGTTTAATTTATTTTTTTCCCGGTCCTGCAGAGCGTGTGTCTGCTCCAGGATTACGAGTCGTCTGCAGATTACGGCTTCTTAAACGGGCTCTCCGCGATTTCAGATGAGGCCGGGGGGCCGCTGGAAATGGGATTCTGCTGGCTGTCGTGACCAGGGGCAGATCCGGGAGGAAATTAGAGGTTTAATTGCGTGGCCGTGGCCGTGATGAAGACTGAGCGGAGCGTCTGCGCTCACGTCCTCCTTCATCTTCCCTGCGGACGGCCCTTTCACTGACGCCAACGCTCTCTCTTTCTCTCTCTCGCCCGGCGCCTCCACGCCCGATCCCAAAGCGCACGCGAATCTCGTGAGCTCACCGTAGGCGAGCGGGTTTCTGATCTGCCCGCCCCGCGCGATAGGAGGGTTTTTTAAAAATTGGGGAGGAAAAGAAGGGGGGGCAAAGGGGGGGGGGGGTGACGTGCCAAGCCGAAAGATGCAGCCGACAGATGGGACCGCTGCCGTCCCGCCTGGCTTTTCCACCCCGCCCTGCCAAGCTAATTCAGGAGTCCAGCTCCAGCAGCGATTCTATTAGCAGAGAACAAGTGACTCTGTAAATAAATTATCAGCAGCGTACGGTTCGGAGGCCCGTCTCCAAGCGCCCACTGTAAACAAGCTTCAGTCGTGACCCTAACACCTTCTGTAGTACTTTTTTTTTGTTGTTGCTTTTTTTTTGCTTCCTAGGCTGCCATCCCCATATGTTTGTTTGCGTGGAGTACTGTACGCGCGTAGCGCTGAGCTGCCTTGTGGGGGAATTTAAAAATGAAGCAGGTACAGTGCAGGGCTCCCAGAGGCTCTGTGAAAGCATCAGTCATTTCAGAATGCATCGCCGTTGTTCAGGAATATAGAAATCTGGAAACTCCATTAAAAATCGCGCGATGCCATTGGCTGTTGCGGCTCCGACGTTCGCGCCGGTAGGCCCCTCACGGATCTTACAGGGGAGCGGAACGGGGTATCTGGTGCTCAAGCTGAACTGACAACCGGCAGTCTGTTCCATTGTTTGAGTTAGCGGCTCGCTCTTCCAGCAGACTCCCAGTCAAAATAGCATCGCCCTGTAACGGGCGGGAGGAACTCCTTAAAGAGCCCGGCTGAATGCTTTGTTCAAAGTGCCGCTCATCTATCCCTTCCCGTCTTCCCAATCACTGCTAATCTTAGCTCGTGACAGGTTTATCGCTCAGGCTTTTAAGGAGAACACCGGGAAACCCGCATTAAAAAACGCTGGAATCGCTTCTGTTTTCAGGCTCTGCTAACCCCCTATCGGGGATATCGGGTCCTCATCTCCAGAATCATCTTCTCGGTCTCCTTAAGAGTTCCTCAGCTGCTGTTGTTCAGACGTTCGTGTCTCCCGTTGTTTGTGATGCTGATCGACGTACCGTGTCGGTTTGCAGTAGCAGTAGCATGTGGGCGTTCTCTTAAAGAGAGAGAGCCCGCAAACCCTGTGGATTACCGGACCTGTTTACAGCGTTATGCGATGCGATGCCGGGGCTATGAGGGTCCAGTCTCGCCCTGATGAGGCCTGTGTTACCAGCATCTCTGCGGCTGGCGTGCAGAGACGGATGAAGAATTCCGTCCCTCGCCGCCACTCCGGAAACCCGACAGATGTGGCGGGCCGTAGCCAACGGCGACGCGCGGAGGTTTCGGGCCGCTCCGAACATCTGCTGCCGCACGCGCGCGCGTGTGTGTGATTGAGGGGGCTCTTCCGCTCCTTTACACCCGATAATTCGGCAGCCCCGTCACTGCTCTGGCCCGCCGTCTGGCCGTGCCGGTGCTCCAGCTGTTCTCCAGCCTTGGCGGTCCGCTGACTGTCCGCCCCTACCCCCCCACCCCCACCCCCACCCCCACCCCACCCCACCCGTCTCATTTTGAGCATTTTCACACCGAGGGCCTCCGAGTTTTCGGGAAAACGGTGGCAGAATGAGAATCGATCAGGCGGCGTCTGCAGCGGGCCCGCGTGCTGTAATTATGCCTGTTATGAGTTATGATCTTCTCGGCTCTGGTGTCTGTCGGGTTCGGCCTTTTCGCGCTTGGCGTCGCGGCGATCGTCCAGGGCCTGCCTCGTTCTCCACCGCGTCGTTATTGATCTTCTGCCCTTCAGCTCTCCGTGAATCTGTCAGCTCTCACGCGCCCTTACTGTGTCCATCAGTTTCGGCATTGTGGAATCAACGCACCCCCTAACACTGTGGGATTACTTGTTATCGATCTGGTTGCAACTTCAGTTGAGGTCGCTCATAAACATATATTTTTTATATATTTTTTTTGTAATGCCCGCAGGTTTTCCTTGCCGGAGGATGCTGAGGGCTTCTTCGACAGAGAGACGGGAGTTCTGGAAGTCCCGATGTCAGTGCAAGTGGCCGATCAGGTCAGTTATTCATCACTGGTCCCGTCGTAAATGAAGTTTAGTACAGATATTAGTTTCTGGACGGGAGCCCATTGTAGACTCGTCGCCCAATCAGGTGACAACGCTCCCTTCATTCCTTCTGCTGAGTGATTTTTATTCTGAGGCTTCCCATTAACGCCCTCGTCGTTCGGTGACATAAGGTTAATGCAGGTAGTGCCAGCGGACCGAATTAAAGAGCGGCCCCCAGAGGCCCCCCGGCTCGTGACTGTTAATGAGGTGCCCGTGGAAACGAAGGTTATTTCACGTTGTTTTAACCGCTCCAGAAATGAGAGGAATATGTCTCTTTTTTTCCCTCTTCCGTTTGGCTTTTTATTTTCCATCCTCTCATGCCTCTCAAACCAGGTCTCCTGTTGAGTTAATCAGACATTTTAAGATCCCGTGTTTTTCATATGAAGACAGCTGTAATATTTGTTCCATTCCATTACATTACATTACGTTACAGGCATTTAGCAGATGCTCTTATCCAGAGCGACTTTCACAGCTTTTTACCCCTTTCCCACCTCAACTCCAATAAAACATTAAAAATAATGGAGCTTACGATTGTTTTCCTTTTAAATATATGACTTTTTTTGAATATTACACCAAGTGCTATTTGCATAATTAACAGATATTGGTTTTTGCAGATGAGAAAGTCACATAAACTGCACTTTTCCAGGCTTCTTTGCCTCAGTAAAATGTGATTCCTTTATTGCGCAATCCTTAGTTCTGATTTAGAACTGATTTAGCTATTAGAATCCCAAGAGCGGGGCGATTATGAAATCATTTAGCAGGAGCCCCAATCCCGGTCGAGGGAGACTCTAGAGCCTTTAATCATCAGTAGGACAGGTTTTTTTTATATCAGTAAAATATCATACCTGCCATTTTTTTTCTTTACTCGCGCAGAAAAGGGCAGGGCTTTGCCATTTACCCATAGTGCCCGGCGTCAGCGGCATAAGTCAGCTCACAGCCGCGTGCCGGTGATTCATATAATTCCTCCCGCTGGACGAGGTTCAGGTGGGCCCGGCCCAAACTCCGCCCTGGAGCCTCCTCTCCTCCACGAGGGGCAGGTGGGGGAGGGGGGCTGGGGGAGGGGGGGTAAGGGCTGGGGGAGGGGGGCCGTTTCAGCTCGCCGCGCTCCGACGGTTCCCCAGGCCAGGGGAGACGCACGCGGAGAGGAAACCTGTGCTTCGGTTCGGGAGCCTGGCGGAGCACCAGCCTCCTCCCCGAGCCTGGCACGCTAACCCAGCAGAGCAACAGCGAGCGCTAGGTCCCGGTGAACAAGGTCACCCTCGCCCCCGCCGAAACAACAACTGGAGTGAGGAGCCCCCGGGCACGGCTGTGCGTGCGGAGATATACGCTGATCTAACTTTCAGAGCAGCGTAGCCTTCGAAGCAGCTGAGACTCAGGGAATTTTAATGATATCTGTGCGTGGTTTTCACAAAGACGTGGTCTCAAACGCCTGATCGTCAGGTTTTGCCTGATCACAGCTAGCTTTTTTTCTTTGTTCTTTGCTCCTTTGCTTTGACCAGGTAGTTCAACTGAGAACTCAATTCTCTTTCGCTGTGAACTCTCTGGGGTTTTATTTTATCATAGATTATATCTAGCTATAATGATCGTGACAATCATGACCAGCGTGCACAAATTTAATTAAAATCACCATTTCTGGGCGTATTGGTTATAAGGATGCTAAAATTACGGTCAGTCAGTTAATTGAATGTCACTGTGTGGATAATCAGCTGTCCTGGGCAGTACAGTACAGCAGTAGGGTACAGTAGTACTGTATGCCATGGCCAGTACACCTTTATTGTGATCTGTGAATGACTAGATGGGTAAATACCCACAGATGATTCATTAATGTTCGCTTGGCTACTATTTTATTGAACCAGCAGCTTCACTGAAACATTTTTTTGGAGGAATTTTGCATAGATTTTTTATGTTTTTCATTTTACAATTTCTCTTAAAAAACTTTTTCTTTTTTTTTTTGTTTTTAACCTAGACTGAATTTTTGTCCTAGTGACATTTATTTAACTGTGTGAACACAATAATATGATTCATGTACATAAATAGCTGAATTATAACTCACTGTGCAGGTGTGCAATATTATAACATTTTTATAAACTGCAGGAAATTTGTGTATTCCTACAGTGACAATTATAAATGTGTTATGTGGTCCATTAAACTTCAAGAAAATATTTGGTTACGAAAAATGAACAAGGCTGATATAATTTAAATTCAGGATAGTAGCGTGGAATATATTGCAGGTATGACACATCTAGTCATAGTGCTTAACTACTTAATTTCTCCTATGCAGTTACTACATATTAATAAGGTATTAATACATCGGGGAATTAAACTACATTTTTCAAAAGGATATTTTCATAATTGCACTGATAGAATGTGTCTTCAAGGGGGAATAAAAAAACAGAAAACTCCACCTCAGGAAAAATGGTTCCCTGAATCAAGGAAAAGGCAGTTGTGGGATTAAATAGTTGTTTTTCCACCGACAGTAGAATAATAATATACTGTAGTATATCCTCAATATGTTATGCAATGCATCCACAATAAAAAGTACCAAAAAAAAGTAAATGTTCATTTCCTGTCTGCTGCGAGAGATTTTGGAGATAAAAATGTGTACTGCTGCCATATCTTTTTATTATTTTATTTTGATTTTTCAAAAAAAAAAAAGGTCCTTATTTTGGGGCGGGTTTCTTTTTAGAGCTCAAGTGACTAACGCAGCGATAGTATTTTTATAGAGTTTGAGTTCCCTGGTGCTGGCGTGGATAGCCGCGGCTCGCTGCTCAGCCTGACAGCCGCGCTGCGCGCGCTCGCCGGGCTGCTCTCTGAAAGGCTGTCTCCTTGCTGCTGGATGGCTGTGTTCCTTCTGTCTGTGACTCACGCTGCGGAACCCTCAGCGTCGCGTGGTGCAGGGGCTTGCGAGCAGGTCCCGTTCTCGGGCCTGTGTCTCTCTTTGGCAGAGGATGCTGTGCTTAATCATAGTCTTAATCATGCGCACGCTGATTTCGGTGCGTGAGAGAGAATGGTTTCTCTGTTAGTTGTGATTATTAAAAAAATTAAAAAATACAATGTAGCATAGATATTGTGGGCAGTAATGACAAATTAAAAAAATAATAAACACACAGCTAGCTTGCTGATATGTACGGTTATTTTTGGCTTTTAGGTCCGTCCTGTTGCGTTCACGGTCAACGCCATCCTCACAACCTCCGAGCTGGAGTTTGACAGGACGGAGGTGGATTTCGGGCACTGTTCCGTTTTTGAGTCGGTGAAAACCAGCGTCCTGCTCAGGAACCGTTCCCTGCTTCCTCAAGACTTTGGTTTCCTGGGAATCCCAGAGGTATAAAAAAAAAAAAAAAACTCACACACACACACACTGGAGGTTGTGTAATACCCAGCACTGGCAGCATATTTGCTGTTTTTTTTTTTTAATTCTTTTTGCAGAGAATGAATCTGCTGTTTCTGTATGGCATGAGAACTCTTAATTCCCATCTGTGTATAATTGACTGTACAGCTTATTGAAGGTTGAATTGCTTCTGTATGCATAGCAGCAGCACAGTGATGTGTGGGCTGAGCTGAGAAGTGACTAGAATGAGGTCGCCGTCTGCAGGACTCTGCAGCATCCACGAGAATAACCTGGAGAACATCCTGGGGAGCTTAAATAAGCAGTTTTCCTGTTTGTTCTTGTCCTAGTTTGTGGACGTGCAGCCCAACGATGGCTTCGGCACACTTCTTCCCCTGGAAACTCTGGAAATAGATGTCATTTTCAGCCCCAAGCAGGCCACAGAATACAAATTCCAGCTCAACTGCAAATCCGGAATTAACAGGTGATTATGCGCTCATCTTCATCAACACATTTTCAAGCCACAAAATGGTAATTAAAACACTCACCTGTGTTAGTTGTAAGTCGATCATTATTATTTTATAGGATTAGCATATGGTGGAAGCCTGGATGGCTTACAGTGTTTTTCATTTTTTCATCAATCATTAATGCAGTTGCCCTGCGATAGATTGGCGACCTGTCCGGGGTGTATTCCCGCCTCTTGCCCAATGCATGCTGGGATAGGCTCCAGCACCCCCCCACGAGCAACCCTGACCAGGAATAAGCAGCTATAGATAATGGATAGATGGATTAATGCAGTTTGGATACTTACAGCTGCTTGGGAGTCAGTTCAGGAGAAGCTCTAAACCACCACAGTGTTTTAGCACGCCGGTCCCTCAGTCGTGTCCCGTCCCCCTGTGTCGCACACAGGGACTTTAAGCTGAGGTGCAGCGGCGTGGGGGTCCACCCGCCCCTGGAGCTGTCCCACTCGCTGGTCCAGTTTGGGGCGACGGCCGCGGGCGACGTGTCCACCGCCGTGCTGCACGTGGTCAACGCCCACACGGGCCACGGCGATCTCGCCCGCCCGCCGCCCCGCGTCGGCAAGGGCCCCGCCTCGCCCGCGGGACCCAGGCTGTTCCAGTTCGCCGTGCCGGAGAGCTCCGAAATCAGCATCGCCCCCACCACGGGACGGGTCCTGCCGGGACAGGTGCCTGAGACCTCTGCACAAATAAATACATCTGATAACAAACGCCCATACATATAGATTTGTAAAAGGGTTTTTATGCAGAAGCTATATCTAAATCCCATGTGTAAAATTCACACATAATCTTATGTCCGTCTTGCTGGATAATTTTAGTGTAATTAATGTTGAGCGCAATGTTGAGTGCAAATCATGCCAATGACTTAGTGTGTGTTTCAGCTGAAGCCTGTATTTGAGCATCTGAACGCACACTATTTCAGCTGATGCCTGTATTTGAGCATCTGAACGCACACTATTTCAGCTGAAGCCTCTGCTTGAGCATCTGAGCGCACACTATTTCAGCTGAAGCCTCTGCTTGAGCATCTGAGCGCACACTATTTCAGCTGAAGCCTCTGCTTGAGCATCTGAACGCACACTATTTCAGCTGAAAATTCTGCTTGAGCATTTGAGCGCACACTATTTCAGCTGAAGCCTGTATTTGAGCGTCTGAGCGCACACTATTTCAGCTGAAGCCTGTATTTGAGCATCTGAGCGCACACTATTTCAGCTGAAGCCTGCATTTGAGCATCTGAGCGCACACTATTTCAGCTGAAGCCTCTGCTTGAGCATTTGAGCGCACACTATTTCCACCGAAGCCTGGATTTGAAGGTTTGGGCACACACTATTTCAGTTTAAGCCCGTATTTGAAGAGTTGAACACACTCTTCCAGCTAAAGTCTGGATTTGAGCGTCTGAGCACACACTATTTCCGCTGAAGCCTGTATTTGAGCGTCTGAGCGCACACTATTTCAGTTTAAGCCTGGATTTGAGCATTTGAGCGCACACTAAGCCTGGGTTTGAGCGCACGCTAATGGCCGCCCCGGTGCTCTCTGGGTTCGCAGCGCTGCCTGGTGCAGGTGACCTTCAGGCCCACGGTGTGTGACGAGGCGGTCCGAGAGGAGGCCGTGCGCCTGCTGTGTCAGGCGGAAGAGCTGCGCGTCAGGGAGCAGGAGAAGGCCCAGAAGGAGAAGGAGCTGGAGGACCTGGTAACCATTCACTGGGAGGGAGAGAGAGTGAGGGGGAGGGAGAGAGAAAAGAGAGAGAGAGAGAGAGTGAGATAGAGAGAGGGGAGAGAGAGAGAAACAGAAAGAGAGAGTGAGATAGAGAGAGGGGAGAGAGAGAGTGAGAGAGAGAGAAAGAAACAGAAAGAGAGAGTGAGATAGAGAGAGGGGAGAGAGAGAGAGAGAGAGGGGGGAGGGAGAGAGAGGCATCTCCTGTACTTTGTGTCTGGCCTGTGTTTTGCTGTGAACATTTTTCCACACTGTTCTTTTCGTATGTCAACAGCTCTTATATGCTTTATTTTGTTTTCCCTCATAACCAGTGAATTGCGGTTTTTGCCTGTCGTGTGAAGCGCGTGATGATTTGTTTGTGCTAAAAGCCCTCATAACGAGCCTCGCGTTACGCTAACGCAAGCCGCTGTTCTCTGTGCCCTTGTGCTCGTCCAGAATAAGAAGGACGAGCCGCGTGACTCGAAGAGAGGCAAAAATCAGTCGTCCAGACGCTCCTCAGCCAAGCCGGCCCTCAAGGAGAAGGGCAGCAAGCCGTCCCCCACGCCCAAAATCTCCAGCCCCTTCCGACCGCCCCACCCGGCAGACATCAGGCCGGAGTACGTCTCACCCAACACGGAAGAACGACTTCCATCCATCCCACTCCTCTAACAACTTCCATCCATCCCGCTCCTCTAACAACTTCCATCCATCCCACTCCTGGCCTGGAGAACACATAACCGCTCTGTTCAAGAGCATGATCACCGCAGCACCGGCAAATTAACTCAGCTATATTTACAGTCTTTAAGTCCCTCTCTACAAAGCATAGAACCTTTAAACATTCATCAAAACGCTTACCAATTCCCTGATATCTTGGGCCTATGTAGATCTCCTTTTTATGCAAATATTTCCACGAGCCATTGGAAAATGAATTATGAAGTGAAACCAACATGATTAAATATAAATGGCTATATGGCTGTCTTTTTCAATGCACGCAGTCCCACCGCTCCGCATTAATTCTGTCAGCGTTTCGGCGCTTCACACCGTACCGAACCCCTTACTGTCCCAAAATTAGAATTGCAAAACGCGGCCTCTGCGCTATTTATCACTTGTGTGATTTATCCCTGCCTGTTAAGCGCTGCTGGTTTGGAGATAATCGGTGGGATTCCTCTCTCTCTCTCCGTTTCAGTTCAGACGAGTTCGCTGCAGGCAAGGCGTCTCTGCTGCTTTCCTTCGCCCAGCGCTTCACCCGCTACGTCATCCCCTGCTTCGTATCCAACGGCGACGCCACCGACCAGCAGCTGCCCAGCGACCTGCTGTTCAGGTACGGTTTCCCCTCAGAAAGGCTGGTCAGTCTCAGGGGTTGTTCGCTGTCTCTTTGGATATTCGATTAACTAGCCTGTAAACAGGTCCCTCATTCGCTAAGCATCCCAGATGCTGTTTGCTTCATTTTTTTTTTTTTTTGTTAATTCTCACTTCGGTGTCTGAATGCAAAGGCAGTGAGATTAGATTTTCTTTAGCGATGACAGTTGGGAGTTCACGTTTGTTTGCACTTAATGTGTTCGTGCTGAACAATACACATTTTGCTGAACTCCATGTAGGTGAAAGAGCTCCTCCCCCTCCTCCTGTGGGAGGAGTCAGCTAGGTCACATGTCTGCGTGTCTAACACTGGTTTCTGGTCCCTTGCAGCCCCCACAACACCCTGTACCTGGAGCTGCACTGTCCGGCCGTCAGGCCCGCCATCGCGGTCATTTCAAACAAGGGCCGCAGAACCGTCAACTTCCACCAGGTGGCAGTAGGTCAGGCCATGCACACCTTTTCCTTCTGATGCGTTTTTGCGTCTGTCTGTCTGGGCCCCTGCATGCTGCAGTGAGAGTGCTGTAATCGGTACAGGGAACAGATTTCTGCTGGGATAAATAAGCACAAAAAAGAAGTTATTCTAAGCTCCCATGCCAGACCCCTAATGATGCAGATACTTCTGAAAGCCTTACAACAGGATCAGTATGTTAATACACTCCACAGAAAAAGGGAGGATACTCTCATGAGAGTCATAAAGATGTATAAAAACTTAGCACATTTGGAAAATGTTCTGTTAACAACCTTAGAAGAAAACCACACCAAAATCTTTTCAGTTGAATTGGAATTGAGAATTTGTTTGCATTTTGTGAAATGTGTAACTGACTAAAACAAATGCCTGATATGCAGACCTCGGCTGAATTTTGATGATGGTGGCTCCCAAATCAGAAAGATACAACGTATAAAAATAATTACCAGTCTCAATTATCTTGGATCAAACTGCACTCACAGAATATACAGAAAGTTCAATGTTAATTGCACATACACCAAAGTGCTATATCCTTCAAGAACAAATAGCATCCCAATATATAAACAATTTTGTGGACTCCATAGACATCCCAGAACTAACTAAACAATGTCTGAACAATATAACAGTCTGCTCACCGTATTTGCCACCCCACTGAAGTCTGTTTTCAGAATGCAAAATGATAAATCACCTGGACAAGACGGCTTGTCAGCTGAATATTAAAGATGTACTCAGGGGAACTAGTCTCCTCTGCCGCACAGAATGGCAAAACTCCATTATATCATCTTCAGCACTGCTACAGTCTGTAACTGCAATAATCTCGCCAGTCTTGAAACAGACAAACTCTGGGTCTCACTGCTCCTCACAATCCACAAACAAATCCTTACTGTAACCGTGGCGACTGTAACTGGGAGACTTGCACGGCGAAGTGTCATCAATCTTGGGGTCTCACACTGTAAAAAAATCTCCAGTGTAAATTCAGCTCTAACAGAGCATATATGAGTCCAATAGGGACCATATGTACTCTGTACGAGTTGGTTTAACACTGATCATTGTACTGTGCTGGGTGTTCCTTGCCTGGTCATGCAGTAGCGGCTCCTGTGATTGGTCAGTGTAGCTGCTCCAGCTGCGCAGGTGAAGCAGTACTCCCGCATAAAGGCTGTGCAGCTCGGCAGAAGGACTGTGCAGCTCAGGAGGGGCGACAGGCAGACAGAAGGCATTTTGGAGGACTTGCGCAGCCGCCCTGCAGTCTCTCCCTGTTGCAGTGCTGAGGCTGGGAATAAAGAGGAAAATTATTAGAGCATAAAAAAATTAGCATGCAGTCAAAAACGTTGGCAGTGCCGCCTCAACATTATTACCTGTCCTCTTAATTCAAAAGTCAAATGGAGGTTCAGTCGTAAAACGATGAACATGTCCATGTGCTTCTGTCCCATGTCCTCATTACCGTTGCTGTCATATTCTGTATTTCCCTGAAGGCCAGCGAGTCATCCAGAAGGTCACAATACAGAACACTTCACAGGAGTCTCTGGAGGTATCCTTTCTAATCACACTGTCCACCTGGGGAGGTCTGTATTTGTACAGGTCTCCCCCCTGTGAGTGCTAATGCTAGGGAGGCCAGCATGTGCCTCAGGTTACCTCACTGAGAGCTGAACTGTACTTTGAATGTAATAAGAATTTCAATTCACTGGAGCCATGTCAAGAAAATGCATGTGAGACCTGTCCACTTGATGGTGCTTTGAGTTTTTATGTGTACTTTTCTGTATGCTAATAGTTTATCTTTTTAGCAACATGGAGGGTGAATTAATAATTCATTAAAATAAATAATTAATTATGTGTATTAATATAATTACATGTTATAACGCAAGTTAATGGAAAATTTGTCCCCAGATTGTAGTGAGATTGTGGTCCATCGAAGAATGGCTTTGACCCCAAACAATCTGAATCTATGAATATTTAGCATTGATCAGATCAATGACCTTGAGCGCAGGCTTGAAAGCAAGATAGCCAGCTAGCTGACCAGTCCATGACTTTGCATAGGAAAATGTGACCGCATGAACCTGTGGTCTGGCAAGGTCATTCTCAAACCTGCTTCATAAATATGCAAAGGAAAGAACCATGTAGACCATGGCTAGTGTCGTTATAAAATGATTTTTCACAGAATTGACTTGTTTGCATGTTTGCATTTACATATTTACATAGAATATTCTTACTCACCAAGACGAATCAGATATTCCAAAAAAATATGACTCCCTTCTGTTGTCTGCAAAGTACTTAACCTGTTACAAGGATGGGAAAACCCCCATTGATGCCCACTCAAACCAGAGCACGACTTCCTCTGTATAATTTAGCAGTTCACAGACAGAAAATCCATGAAGTTGCATATCTCATAATCACCTATTGCTCTCTGCTTTGCCCTCTATACAAGGCATTCAATCAAAGACTATATAAAGGATTTCTCTATGGACAACTGTGTTCAATATTCAAAGCTGGCGTCCAGGAACAGGAAGCAGTTAAGCGAAATAGCGATGAAACCGTAGCATTTGTTTCTAATCGCAGTTCTCTTCAGATATTGTGTCATTGGTTACTTTTTTTTTTTTTTTTTGTGATGGGAGGTTGGCTACAGAGAACTGCATTCTGCTCAGTGGAAATGGTTAAGAAAAGAATCACCGACGTCGTACATTGCCCTTAATCAGAGCGGTACTTAGCTGAGATCCTCGCTGCTGGACCTCAGCGGACCTTTCATGGTTCTGAACGCCCTCCGGCCTCTGGGGCCTCAGGCCACACACTCCATCGTCCTGAGTTTCTGTCCCACGTCGGGTAAAAAGGTAGGTGGAGTACCACAGAGAGAGACGGCGCTGTCCTTGGGCTCAGTGCCCAGAAGAACAGTTTGACGTTCTCTTCCTGATTCCTGGTGCGATATGGCTGTCCCTTTGTCGCAGTACCGCGAGACTTTGGACATCAAGAGCGCCGAGACGACCCTCCGCCTGACGCTGTGCGGCGCCGGCGTGGACCCTGCCGTCACCTGCTCGCACGAGGGGAAGGTCCTGGACTTCGGATACGCGTTGGAGAGGGAGAGCGCCTCGCGGGTGTTTAAGGTAGGCCCAGGGCTGCGCCCCTGCTGGCCTTGTCTTGTATTACGGCGAGCGCAGACTGCGGTACTGACCTGGTTTTCCTGTGTCCAGCTGCAGAACGCCTCCTCCCTGCAGGTGCGGTTCAGGGTTCACCTGGACAGTCTCTCTCTCGCCAGGCAGCGGGAGCAGGAGGAGCTGCCAGCTTTCCTGGCTTGCGGCTCTCGGCTGCAGCCCACTGTGGGTAAGACAGGAAGCGCACCTGCTGCTGGATTTGGTTCAGCTGGACTTGCTGTGTGTCTGTCTGTGTTCCAAGTATTCACACACACCACACACATGCACACACATTCATGTGTACACCACAGTGTGTGTGTGTGTGTGTGTGTACACCACTGTTTATGTGTGTGTGTGTGTGTGTGTGTGTGTGTATATGTGTGTGCAGATGTACAGGGTCTTAATGACAGAGTAAGAACACCATTGAACATCACTTAAAAAATGAACACTAATAAAAAGTTATTGACATGATTGATGTAAAGTGTGACGAATTTATGTCAGTCACTGTTGGCCCAAAATAAAGGCTGGATGTTTAGTTTACTTGTTGTTCAAACACAGTTGCACAACTTATATTTTTTCAAATGACTTTGCATTTACATTTATTGTATAGCCAGCCACATGCTACCAGCGTAAAGTTGTACTGCACTAAGATTTTGAGTCTCACCAGAGCTAGGGATTATTTTTGTGCTTTGCCGATGATTCATCTCTCCCCTTTGACTTTTGGGAAATGTTCTCTGCAAAACGCTGCCAGTATTTAGTGGAAGTTCAGGGTGTGTGTCAGTGGCCTGCAAGGGCTGTGTGTTAAACAGAAGTCTGTTTACATCTCCTCAATCCACTCTCCTCAGTGCCTAAGTGGCCATCGCACATTAAGTGGTTTTAGGGAACAGTATGCAGAGGAAGCATAGCTCTGTAGTTCTGTCTAAAGGGGAAAAGGGACATGGTTGGATGTTTATATGCCTCTTCCCCAGGTACCCAGAACTACAGTGGTCTTAGCGTGTTCAGCGTGGCGCCAGTAGAGGGCACCATACCTCCGGGGAAATCGCAGGACGTCACCGTAACGTTCCGGCCGGACCACGAGAGCCTCCACTACTCGGACAGGCTGACCGTGGAGCTGACGAATAAGGTGTCACTCCATCACAAACCGTCTGTGTGAGAGGGGCAGGTGGAGCGCCACCGGTTACTGACCGAGCTGGATTAGCGGGGTCCGAAGGCTGCGATGACACATTTTCTCTAAATATAGGGCCCTGAAAGAGCTGATGGCAAACAGAAGCCATGATAATAATAAAAGAAACGCCCGGAGAACAAGGCCTAAAAATAAAGCTCATCAATTATGGCGAGGCTGTAAACCACCAGACAATTTTCCTTTCAAGAAACACTCTGGCCCCATGAGAACGGCAGAAAACCAGGTTAGCGCGCGCGCTGTTAGCAGGAAAACAGCGTGGGTTTGGAAGTGAGCTGCCGGCTCCCACGTGGGACCGCGGGGAAGCTGTTGCTGTGGGCATTGTTTCGCGAGCTTTAATGGAAACATTGGCACCTAGTCCCCTCGCATTAGGTGGGAAACAGGCCCTTTTGAATGTGTCTTTTTTTTTTTTTTGTTGAGCCGAGAGCCTAAAGTTTGCGGTCTGTATAAAATGTATCTCGCTCATATGCGTTGTGTATGCATTCCATTTTTTTCCATATATATATATAAAGATGGCCTAGTTTAGTCGGGGAGAAAACAGTAAGCCTTGTATCGGTGCGTGGGAAACCTGTTTAATGTTCCTCCCTGTCGTGTTGTCATGCCCGTTGCGTAAGCCCGTTGTTAGTGTGGGCAAATGGGGTCAGCGCGAGGCTTTAACTGAAACGCGAGCCTGTCAGGTGCATGCTGGGATTGAGGGGGCGGGGCCTCCCCTCTCAACACACGGTGCGGGACACGCGGGGCCACCAAAAAACCCTAACACTGTGCTGACTGTACATCGTATGTGTGTATGTATGTGTTTATATACTTCTATAGATATTACTGATCTATGAAATGAATTGAATAATATGGGGAAAAAAATATTGTACTATATTACGATCTATAGATATAAAATGATGGTGATAAATTATTTTTTAATGTGTCCAAAGCATAGTGCAGTATTCTGGAAGCCAATGGCCTGTCCTGTCTCCCAGCAAACAGTGTGCGCGTTTGACCTGAAGGGGGCAGCGTGCCTGCACACTATGTTCCTGTGTGGTGGAGACCCTCTGGGCGTGCCGGTCGAGTCCCTGGCCACCTTGCCTCCCATCGGTGACCCGGAGGTTGCAGGTATTTACGAACATGAACAGGGAGTTTCAGCCATTCACCGACATGGAGGAAGACATTTTTAAGTCGTGTGTATGAGACACAAAGTACTTTTCATTTTCCTCTGTAAATAGTAAATAGCATTGTAAAAGAGCACTGTTTGAGCATAGGCTGCTTATTGGTGCTGGGATCATTGTTACACATTGGCACTGTTTGAGTGTGTGTGTGTGTGCGTTTGTGCGTGTGTGTGTGTGTCTGGGTGTGTGTGTGCGTGCGTGCTTTTGTGTGTGTGTGTGTGTGCGTGTGTGTGTTTGTGTGTGCGTGGATGAGTGTGTGTGTGTGTGGGAAGATAAGTGAGCTTCCTGTCCTCTCTGGCAGAAGCAGAGAAGCCCCCGCTGGCCGTCCTCCTCACGCTCAGAAGCGTCTATGGTGAGAGCGGCGTCCTCCCGGCTGTCCGTGAGCTGGAGGTGGGCTGCATCCGCTGCTCCCTGCCCACGGCCAAGAAGGTACCGCGTTCCCCAGCCCACTCACTCGCAGCGGCGCTAACGTCTGCTGCTCTCTCACTCACCCACAGGAGCGCTAAGGTCTGCTGCTCTCTCTCAAACCAGTGCTAACGTCTGCTGCTCTCTCACACACCCGCAGGAGTGCTATCGTCTGCTGCTCTCTCACACACTCCAGCACTAACGTCTGCTGCTGCTCTCACACACCCACAGGAGCGCTATCGTCTGCTGCTCTCTCACACACTCCAGCGCTAACGTCTGCTGCTCTCTCACACACTCCAGCGCTAACGTCTGCTGCTGCTCTCACACACCCACAGGAGTGCTAACGTCTGCTGCTCTCTCACACACTCCAGCGCTAAGGTCTGCTGCTCTATCACACACTCCAGCGCTAAGGTCTGCTGCTCTATCACACACTCCAGCGCTAACGTCTGCTGCTGCTCTCACACACCCACAGGAGTGCTAACGTCTGCTGCTCTCTCACACACTCCAGCACTAACGTCTGCTGCTCTCTCAAACCACCACTAACGTCTGCTGCTCTCTCAAACCACCGCTAGTCTGCTGCTCTCTCACACACTCCAGCGCTAACGTCTGCTGCTCTATCACACACTCCAGTGCTAACGTCTGCTGCTCTCTCACACACTCCAGCGCTAACGTCTGCTGCTCTCTCACACACTCCAGTGCTAACGTCTGCTGCTCTCTCAAACCAGCGCTAAAGTCTGCTGCTCTCTCACACACTCCAGCGCTAACGTCTGCTGCTCCCTCAAACCACCGCTAACGTCTGCTGCTCTCTCACACACCTGCAGGAGTGCTAACGTCTGCCGCTCTATCATGGCTAACAGTGGCTCCGGCCTTGCCTCGTTTGCGGCTCTCCTGGAAAAATAAAAAAATAAGTAAATCCATTCCTGCACACTTCACGATAAAACCGTGGAGTGAAGCGGCATTGTTTCTCAGTACTGCAAATGAGTTTTTACCCAGTTCTTTACCCTGCTGTGGATAGATGGCATTACTGCCGCGAGTGTGCGAATGCAACGAGCGTGGATGAGCGTGTGCGTGTGTGTGGGGCACAAACACTTCCAGGGCCTCCCGTCGGTGACGGGGGGGAAAAAATCCACTTTGCAGGAGCGCAGAGAGGCGGTGTATGCTGATGTGGCAGCGGTTTAATTCTGCTTTATATTACTGCTCCTGCGGCCGGACCTGCGGGGCTGATACTCCAGTGGATTTAAGCTCCAGCTGCAGTGGCTGATGCAGTCAGCGGCAGCCTGTCTCATAAGAGGCTTATCACTCACCGGCCCCTCAGCCTTATCCTCCCCCCCCCCCTCCCCTCCCCTTCCCTCCCCAGCAGAACGTGGAGTTCAGCTGGGACGGCCTGCCGCCGCTGCAGGAGCGGGGCTTCACCGTGGAGCCGGCCAGGGGAGCCGTGGAGCCCGGGACCAGGCGCTCCATCACCGTGACGTGGGCGCCACCCAGTGGCTTCAGCGTGAGACTGCGACTCTTAATTCTGAATTCTTTCAGCGTCTCCATATGGTGCTGTTTCACTGCTGTTGTTTTTTTGGCCGAAGACCAAGACAAGGGAAATCACTTTCTCTACAGCAAACAAAGCCACATCACGAATATTGGAATTAATGTACAACATGAAGTTGAACAGAAAACAATGAATAACAATCCCGGTGGCAGGCTGAGAGCCAGTATTGTGGTTGAATATAATAGAATGAGTTTAATTTAACCATATTTAAGTGTGTGTAATTATCCATGTGCAGTTCAAACCAATTCCTGACTTTATGGCAATATATCAGTTTTACTGAGCGTTAACAGGTTTGATTTCTCTACTTCCAATTTTTTGGTCCAATTTTTATGTAATGGCAGGAGGTAGGTGTGTTGGGAAAAATCCAGTTTGAGGGGAAGTCTGTAAATGCTGGAGGTTCGTCCAAGCACAAGTGGTGAAGGATAACCCCCAGGGACAGCCAATGGACCTGCACTGATTCATGAGTGGAATTTGAACCGTAGAAAATGTCTGTTCATGTCTGCATGCAGAAATGAAGTGAACACTTATTTTGGGAAAATACCCATGTGTGTGTGGTTCTCCTGTGTAAGCGAAGTGTTTCTGGTCCCTGGTATGTGTGTGTGGTTCTCATGTGTGAGCGAAGTGTTTCTGGTCCCTGGTGTGTGTGTGTGTGTGTGTGTGCGTGCGTGCGTGTGTGGTTCTCATGTGTAAGCGAACCCTTCCTGGTCCTCGGTATGTGTGTGTGTGTGTGTGTGTGTGTGTCCGTGTGCGTGTGTGTGTGTGTGTGTGTGTGTGTAAGCAGCTCCTGGAGCGCGGCTCAGAGGCGTCTCTGTGGCCTGCTGTGTTTCAGCCGCAGGAGGTGGTGCGTGCGTCCGCTCGGCTGACTCTGAGAGGAGACGAGACCGAGGTGTACAGCGTCACGCTGCTGGCGGCCCTCGCGAATGATCAGCCGCGGGAGCAGCGGGAGCAGCGGGAGCAGCCTGCACAGCGCTCACTCACAGGAGAGAAGCCAGAGACCATCAGTCCTGCACAGGCAAACGTGTGACAGCATTCAGCAAGCCCTCTGTGAAAGAAACACAACTTCAAACATTTAAAACATTGTGATATTCTCCTGGTCAGTGGTAATTTGACCAGACTTAAGAACTGGTTGGATGGCAGGAATGCATGATCAGGCAGTTTTCACTTTTTTAATGCAATGTGCTGCTTTTTTTGTTTTTTAGGAGCTAAATGACAGTGGACATCCACCACCTTTGTCACATTTATTACAGACTTTCAAGGTGACATCACTACACATTTAATGTTTGAACACAACCTTCCTTACGTGTAATAACACTTTATTAACAAAAGATGTTTGTTTTCATAATTAAGACGGTCATTTGAAACCCTCAGCCCCTCCCTCTTGCTGTGAGTTGTAGTATTGTCCTTGCTGATTGTTCATGGGTTTCCTCAAGTGCCCTGGTCTGTTCAGACACTGGCTTGAAGCAGAGGCTAAGCCCTGCAGCCTGGCCAGGAGCAACAATCTAATTCATCAGTTTAATACACACATTTCTAGGCTAAGCTAGTTTTTGTCCTCCTGTGTGAAGATTATCAGATTTGTGCTAATAGACAGTAGGGTTGCAGCCACATCCACAGCAGGAGTACTGTAGGGACAGGACCCGAGATTTGAGATGTAATTTTAAACTGGAAGTAACAGCAGCATCTCAATAGAATTGAGTTTGCTTGAGCAGCTCAGGGAAGCCTCGTTTTTATCCTTAAAAACGTGCAGACCTGGAAAAAGGAACCCTGTTGTAATGCGTAATTGTTAGCTATCAAGTGTCCATTCATTCCTTACGCATTAGAGAAAAGGGGGTGATTTTAAGTTCTGAGGTAAGAGTGCAACTCATCAGGAAGGAAATTGAGATCACTATGTGGTGAAAGCAGCCCTCTGGTTTTATGTAAATGGTAAATGGACTGCATTTATATAGCGCTTTTATCCAAAGCGCTTTACAATTGATGCCTCGCATTCACCAGAGCAATTAGGGGTTAGGTGTCTTGTTCAGGGACACTTCGACATGCCCAGGGCGGGGGATCGAACCGGCAACCCTCCGACTGCCAGACAACCGCGCTTACCTCCTGAGCCATGTCGCCCCAACAATGTATGCATACCTACTGAACTGACTGTAAGGTGGGAGGATTTTTGTGGTTATCCATTAACTGTTTAAACTAGTATGCTTGATAAAATCCAAATTAAAAAACATACTACTGCTTTTAGAGATGTGATTATTACATTTTAGATTTTTAAATAAAGGGTGTGTATTTATCATAGCCATTGGGCCTCTGATTATACAGTAAAGAAGAAATATATGTTGTAAAATCAAGTTGCAATCGTTTAGAAAGGAGAGGACTGACTTTTTTGTTTTGCATTTTTGTATTAGTATGTAAATGTGATTATAAGTGTAAAACTTTCTTCAAATAATATTTGAGAATGTGCAAGTAATAAGAAAGAACACGTTTTTACAACAGCATTGTCCCAGAAGAAACTTTCATCTGATTGAAGGCATGTGGTTATTTCTCTTTCCCCAACCAATTAATTTTCCAATTCAACAGGAAAATGACTGTCGCTCAAAAACTGTTGAAAATGTGTTAAGAACAGCAAAATAAAACTCAAATACTTTTTCAAAGATTACGCTGGTTTATGTCCCTTGCTTGTAAATTGCTGGTGTTTTATTTTGTCTGCGGATATTACATAAGTGTCTTTATTCACCACACCTGTGCTGTTTCTTACTGGGGACGAGAACACACTTTAAACCCCTGGACTAATTGGTAGTGCACTCCGGGTGGGTGTGCCTATTTAACCAGTAGGCGCGGTCCTCTGATTGCCCTGAACCTCTCCCACAAACCGAGCCCTGTCACACATATAGTTTGTGCAATAGCTGGGTGTGGTAAAGCAGTTATTCTAGGCTGGTGTGCCCCTTTTTCTCACTTTGAGCACCTGGCCCTCAGAAGGTCTCTCCATGGCCCTGTTACATTGTGATAATTTGGAGCAATAGACATCTGCAGGTGCTCTTTATTTGACCTCTTCATCAGCAGGGTCTGTTTAATGTCACTTGAGCCCCAGACTGTGAGAGAGGGAGAGCCATCACCGTATGTTGGTAGTATGGCAGGTACTACAGGATGTGACTGTTGTCTCGGTGACATATTATGTCAATAAAATTCCCATTTTATTATTTCAAAAATGTTTCCCTGTGCAGCCAGAATAACTGCTTGGTTTATGTTTTTCTTATGATAACTAATATCTTCCATCGTTACAAATTAGTTTTGACATTCAGAGGATACAGTGTTAATTTGTTGTTGTTTTTTTTTTTTGTTTGTTTTGTTTTTTTGGTGATTTGTATTTATTTGTGACCCCCACCCAACAGTGCATTTAACAATTCAGTTTTGTAAAGACTTGAATACCTTGCTTTATATACTGGTGGCATGCATAAGACAATAGGAAATTAAATCTTAAATTGCATATAACTGTATGCATTCTGTGTGTCTCAGTGCGTATTGTTGAGTCCCAGAGCTCTCATAACCTGAATACTGCGATATCTTCCCAGATGCACAAACCGGGCTGTTGGGTAGACCTCTCAGGGGAGAGTAATTATCACTGTGGCTTTCTGAAGTGTGCAGCCTGTGGCTTTGTATCATACGGATAATGAGGAGAAATTGGCTCGATGCGTTTTCCGGACACATTCATATTTCAGTTTCTGGTTTTCGGGATAACAAACCAATTTTTGTCAAATTGATTTATGCGTCTGCAAGGTTCCTGCAGAAGCGAACGCAGCAGGGTTTCCGGGGTGCTTTCTGTGTGGCGTTGTTTTTTAGACGCCCCTAAAAACGCGCCGCGAACTGGGCCGTCAAACGGGTCACGGTTTGGCTCAGAACATCCGTCTGGCTGCCGGCGGCCTGGGAGTGGACACAGTCACGTGGTTCTGTTTTATTTGGAGGAGCTGTGACCAGCTAACATGGGCAGGCTGCAGGTGAAGGCCACTGCGTTCCAGCGTGAGTGAGTAAGCGTCTGAGCAGGAAAGGAACTGACGTAACATTTCAGCATTCAATAACCCGAAGAGAATGCATGCGCTGTTACGAAATTCCCTTACTGCAGATTAATGGGATCGTCATATTATGGTATGATGCAGAGGTTTCACAAAATGCAGTTCAACGATCCCTTGACTCATGCTTATATTTTATTTTGCTTGTAATATGTCCACAAAGTTTGTGATCCAGTTGTGTGGTTTTTTTTTTCCCTTGAAAAGGCTGAACTATTTGTTTACACGTGCCTGCTTGTATGCGTCATCTGTAGCTCAAGTTATTTTTTAGCTAACAGGTTATTTTTAGGGCAAAGGGCAAAGCGTTGAAATTGGCATAACAACATACGTCACAGGTACTTTTTTTTGGTCCATTGGTCTGAAACCAGGATTTCCAAAGTAGATCTTGCATTTGTTTAGCTGGAGTGTTTTTGCACAGAATTCTTATTGCATTCCTTTCTACGTCTGGCACCCTGGGGGGAGGGGGGGGGGGCATGGCTGGGAGGGGTGGAGGTGGAGGACTTTGGTTCAGGTTCCCCACCAAACCACCCCCCCCCCCCCCCAACTCCCCTAGTTCCTCGACAGTTTGTTTGAAATGAACACCTGTAACCCCAGAACATGCAGGTGAACTTCGGTCTCAGCCTACACATTACCTGCTGAAGTACCACTTTACCTGTTAAAAGGAACCTTTCTTCGAAAGAAATCTAACTCTAATCTAGCAAGAAGGGTAAATAAATAGAGTCGTTTGTCTGTTCTTGGTATCCAGGGGTGTAGTTTTAATGCTCACTCATTAGAATGCATCTGTGCTCAGTAAACCAAATGGCTTCATTTCAAACCAATCAGAGACTAGTGAAACACCATTTTTAATACTTCAACAATGGTTTCGACACATGTTGACAGTTGTGCAATGTTTGATATGTACAGTGTATGCATCGATTTCATGTCACTTTATTTGATCTGGTCACGGTAATTGGTTTGTTCATTCCACAGTGGCATTCCTTTGTCACTTAACAAAGGTGCAACTACACATTTATTTTATATTGCTTCATTAGAATTTGCTAAACTATGCTGAATGCTTGATAAGCTCACTACAGCTTAACGTTAAGAAAATGATAAATAAAGGCTTATTTTTTTAAGGATGGGGACGGTTGATATACGAAATTACTTCGTGCATTGGACGGGGTCATGGCCACTTGTAATGCACTTAGTCTCACGGTTTAAGAGCTTATCTGGAGCCTTATCAGTCCTGTTTGTAGGTGTCGATTGATGACTGAGTGCTCTCATTCTGTCTGTGCATTGCAGAGATCTTTATGTTGAAGGGGCCTTCTGAAAGCATGTGCAGCAGAGCAGACTGACAAAATCTATCGATCGGAATGCAAGCAAGCCCGGAAAAAAGCCTGGTGCTTTTCACACTTTGTTTGTCTGTCCAGGGACAAGGTGTGGTGCTGGTACTGATATCCATGTGAGAGTTCACGTGCCTGGTTCGTTGTCAGTGATACACAGGGATGGATTCCTGATTAAGGTGTTAGTCTGCCACCAGTAACAGGTTAGCTTTGCTACCTGTGGCCTTTCTACACCAAAATAGGTCAGACCAAACAACTGGTTTAGAGCTATAAATAGTATAATTCCACGACCACATTCCTTTCAACATAAGTATTATGCCAAGTGCAGTAAGCAGTAATGGTTTATTTTGCCATCGGCCGTTCGCAGCTAAACACTTTCAGAATCCTCCGCAGCCTTTGTGGTTAATAAATAATATGTTTTAACTATAGTCACGCCCCTACTGCTTTCATTTGGTGGCGGGGGTGTGGTAAAGACCAGTGCATAGCAACATGAGAACTAAGAATACTAACCCTAACAAAAACATTCCTTTCAGCCTGTCTATGATCATCATATACTCATAAACTTGACTGCATCAGTCCTGCACTTGAACACCCCTGTCAGTCAGTAAACATGTCCAAGCTGTAGACATGTACTTCAGCTTTCCCCTCGTCTTTTGCTCTGCTTCAGTGATTTCGTTTTTTAACTTTATTTATTTTTTTATGATGAACAGCGGTGTGTTTCAACGGCTTCTTGTTTCTCAAGGACAGAAACCAGGCGGAAGCGTATTACCCCCCCCGCAGAAGCACTTTATCAGCTGGGTTAGGTCACCAGCGTGTGACGTGCGTGTGTGTCCTTTCACCGCGTCACTGCCGGAAACTGGTTCCCTTTACCGGATCGGTTTGGCCCGCACAGCGCATACTTTCAGACAGAGCATTACCAGAGCAGCTCGGGGTTTCCCATCCGTCTGCTGCCGCTCGTAACGCTGAGGGCAGCTGGGCCTTGACCTTGTAAACCTGCCCATGCAAACGTTAATCAGCGGCAAATGGTTATTCTCTTTTTCCGGGGGCCGAGGTGAAAAAGGCGGTGTCGCCGAAGATGAGGAAGGGTGGTGTTTATGGGATGAAGAAGGGTGTTGCGGCTGAGGTGAAAAAGGGTGGTGATGGATTGCTTGTGGGGAAATGATCAGGCATAAATGGGAACTTAAAAAAATACTCAAGTACTGCCAAGTGTGCCTGAATAAGTCATCCTTGCTCATTTAATCATTTTATACTCATTACCTTTGTTAAAACGCTGATGTGCTTTGATGTAATGTGTGGAGTTTGGTGGAATGGTAGTTTTAAAGCTTTTTGAATTTTTTCCCACTTTGGAATGCTCGACTTGGTCATCAGCAGCACTCGTTAGTTCAACGTTCACGGTCAGTTCAGGAGAAATTGTCAGTTTGAGGAAACTGACTGGAAAAAGCGCTCGCCTCCAAAACGTGGATCGTGGCTGGAGGGACGTTCACCTGCTCTTTTTGCATTCTGTTGCCAAGTGATACTCATCGCAGTAGCGTTGCCTCAACTGCCAGATTTGCACAATGCTGGTGAGCTGACAGCAATGCTGATGACTGACCACAAGTGGGCGCTGTGCGTTTTCTGGCTGGGTTGGTAGATTGCCAAAATGGTATTTGAAAAAGGGTTAGGTGACCAAAATTGTGTAAGGCATTGCTAAATCTTGCATTGCCTCAATTTGTTGTTCTGTAAATACCTGCAAAAAAGGAGAAATTTTTTTTTCAATTAAACAAAATATGGATATTTTCATGGTTCGTTGGGCAATATAATAACTTTTTTCTTTCAAGTTCTTTAGTTTATGATGCCAGATTTTTTTGTAAGCTGATCTGCATCAGTGAATGGGCAGGTAAAGAAAAGAACATTCTGTTACTGGTACGCACTCAGATATGAGCAGCAGGTAACAACAGAAGTAAACATTAACAACAATAAAATAATGCACCTGAACAGGAGGCAGACTGTACTGTACTGCACAATACAATACACCAATTAGACACACAGTGCTCACGTTAACTTAATTTCAAGGTCATTTAACATAGCTGCTCATATGACATTGAAAGAAAACAAGGGTATGGCACTTAACGAAGACAATCAAAAAGCAAACAGTGAGATCTTATCAACGTTAGATTAGATTCTCCCAGAATTTTTTTCCTTAACAGAGACTTTGTATGGGAAGCAAAACTCTAAAAAACATTTAATGATCATTCTTACCACATGTCTACTTCTCTAATAGCCATAATTGTAAAAAAAAAAAAAAATTTTTTTTTTGAGTGTGACATCAGTGCTACCTCATGCATTAACTCAATAATTCTTAATGCCAAACCATAACACATACCTAATAGTCATGATTATATTGAAATATTTTGGGGGATTCCCCAAGTAGCTTTAGCTAGTTTGCTAAAGACATTTTCTTTTGAAAAGTGCTTTTGTTTTTTCCTTGTCCTAGCTTATCTATGGAACAGTACTTGTTTAAACAGAACGGGGTTGGGAGCCTGCAGTGCCAGCTCGAAATTGGCACAGGGTAGGGGAACGTTGCCCACAGTTCCTGGGGTTTCTGCGACGTTTGATCCTGTCAAAGACAAAGCAGGTGCCCAGAGGTGGCCAGTTGTTTTCGGTGAGAGATGTACACTCCCCTCTGATAGTTGTTTGCTCTCCCTTATCTGGTCTAGTAGAGTGAACGTGCCTATTTCTGGCAAGTCAAGTGTGTTCGAGTGCATCTGTATATGGGTGCAAGTGCATGACGGTGAATGAAAAGGCAAAACTGAAATTGAATATTTGGGTAAGAATTTAGCTAGACCTAAGTTATATCTTGCTTGTAAGATGTGGTAATATTTTTTTTATTTTTTATTTTTTATTAAGTAAGCAAAAACAAAGTTAACAAAGTCATAAAATAAAATGACCTACTCAAACCAGAACAAAACAGAAAAAGAGGAAAGAAACCCAATAATCAAACAAAGAAGAGAAAGAGAAAAAAATAATAATAATAAAAAATAAGTGAAGAAAAAAAATATATATATATGTATATATAGTGGTCATCCATGCTATTAGCACGCGCACCCGCCAGGCACCCGCCCCCCCCCTCCCACGCACACACACCCGACAACCCCTCACCCCTCACCCCCCACCCCCCCACCCCACAGCACAACCGCCACCCCCCCCAACACAACACCACCAGAGCCGATTGCGAACCCGCCTCCGACTCCACCACCTCCAGCTGCTTGGGCTTCATTGGCTGGGGTATTCTCAAGTTGCTTTGGGGGGGACCCTGGATAGTGGGAGCTTAGAGTCACTGGAGTCTGCATGATTCCTGGCTTCCCAAGGGTCGGGCAGGCCTTCACAATATAATATTTTAATACATCACAATTGATTTCAGCCTCATTTTTAGCCTTCGTTTTAGCAACAAACAAAAAAATACTGAATGAGACTGGGATTAGGGGTCTTAAACTACTGCGGCTGCTGGTCAATGTGATCTTCTTCCAATTAGCAGCCAATGGAGGCCTTAAAAACGAGGTATGCGGACACTTTAAGTCAATCAGCGTCTTAAATCAAGCACTTAATTGTAGGAACACATCAAAACCAGCAGGCACAGCACCCCTCCAGGATATGAGTTTTAGATCCTGGGTTTAGAGTATACCCGATCAGTGTTCAGTGTGATCTAAAATGGCTACTATGACAACTGGTAAGTGTGGCCAGGGTATGAACTTCTTGGCTGTCAAGGAAGCATACTTTGACAAGGTGAGCTGTTTGCCTCATCCATCCACTCTAACCCTAATCCAGTACCAAGTATGTACTATAATCACCTAGAGTAATTTAATTATATATATTCTGGGAGAAGTACACGGTACACGTAAAAGTGATGTTAATAAAGCTTTCTCAAATGTCTGATACAGTCATGGAAATGTTCACTATAAAAGCTATTTTTTGCTCAGAAGGAGATCCGTTGACAATGACCGGAACCACCACGGATAAAGTTCAGTGACATAAACAAATATTTAGTCACCATTATAGCATCATATACCATTCCCATTCTCAAGACCTAAAGGGCACATTCATATCTGAGCTCAGACATGTCTGTTGATGATTTTTCTGTTCTACGGTAACGGTCTGCAGTTGTAATGCTTGTTTTGACAACATGCCACTAACTGCAACCCTTTATCCTTCAACATCGTCACGTGTAATTTGACATTCTTTGGCCATGTTTATTTTTAAATGAGCTGAAACACAAAGACGGATAATCATCCACTATTAATAATATGGGACCGGAGTTGACTCCTGTTTAAAGTAGATATGCAAACAAAAGTATGGAAAATGGAAACCACGCAATGGAAAAATGATATTTTAAGACAAGATGAAAGGGAAGTTTCCTTTTTTGCCCAATTAAAAGGCAAAAAAAGGGAAATGTTCTGCTTTTAGTAAATGTTCTAGTAGTAATATTATTAGCTGTAGTTATAAATAATTCAGATAATTTTTTTATTTTATTTAATTAAAAAAGTTCTGACTGTGGTGCTGCTGTGGGCTTTCTGAGGTTTGTGGTTCGCTCTAACCTCAAGCCTGTTGTTGTGCTGGGGCCTGACTCACTTACAGTATACCTGGGAACTGAAATACCTGAGCGAGGCGAACAAAACAGCGAGCGGTGATGTTATCAGGACCGCAAGGAAAGAGCCGAGGATGTCTCGCTGCGGGAACAGGGGAGGACAACAATAACACTCCGCTGTTTCAGACCGCCGTGTGACAGAATGTCCCAGGATCAGGTACGCGGCACAGGTACAGCACAGAAAATACTGTGAGCAGGGCGGTATGGGCTCGCTGTCACTTCCTGTTCAAAAAACCTCCAATTTGACCATTTAATGTACGCCTGCCGTTAATTTCTACTCTTATAACTCAACTATGGAGGAGTCATTTTTGGGGGCCTTCATATTTTTTTAAGTTGGGGATTCTCTGTTGGACACGATGCTGGTTAATATCATATTTCCTTGGATCTTTCTTTATAAGGATCTCTGGTTTGCAACCTATACAATTAACAGAAATAAATTACATAAATAGACTTTATCAAGACATGGATCAATGCTTAAGGTTTCTAACAGTCTGGCTGAACTGTTTCACATTTTGGTTTTGGCAATTATCTTCTAAATATTATGTATGCATCATATTTTTAACACAAACCAACAATGAGGCAAGAGTCCCTTACATTAATGGTAGTATCGATGTTGTTCAAACTCTCCTGATGTCATGAAGGGTGTACATTTGAGTATGTGTGAACAAGAGAATGAGAGGAGGAGAGAGAAAAGAGAGATAATTTTGTTTTGTTAATCTGTTGAAAGACTTTTTCATATTCTGTAGCAGTGCTTGTTCAAAATGCAGGACCGCTGACAACAAGGGGACAATGTTTATGATTACGCCTTGACTTTTTCCACACTGAGTGACGTCAGGGATGATGGTGGTAGTTTATTCATTGTCAATGACAATTGCTGACAAACTGGATGTAACCCCCCGATATTCAGACATGATCAAACCATCATTTTTCATAAAATGCCAAACATGTAAATAAACTAGTCACTGAATCGTGGACCCAATATAGAGACTTGTCTTCATATTACAATACATAGATTTTTCAGGTCAATGTGGTTAACATGCTACTTTATTTCAGAATAGACACGGCCGAACCATAAATACTAGTAGGCTACCTAGGTTCCTGTTGATCCTATGCTTCCTGTCTTAATATTGAAACAGTAGCTGCTATGGCAACCATCATACATTTATTATGGAAAAATAGGAATAGGAAAAATCTCTGAAATAATATTATTATAGTATTGTTGTGAACATGTGCTCATTAATACTCAGATTCACATATAAGTTAAAAATGAATGAACGAACGAACGAACGAACAAATGAATGAATGGATGGATGAATTAATTAATGAATTAACTGATGAAACATTTCATTTATATAGTATTTTTCCAGACACTCAAGGTGCTTTACAGTGATGAGGGGGCGGTCACCTCAGCCACCACCAATGTCTAGCACGCACCTGGGTGATGGTCGGCAGCATTTTGCGCCGGAACGCTCACCTGATGTGGAGAGGGAGAGAACGATTTTTTTTTTGGTTTAGCCCAGTAGATCAGGGGAGAGAGAGACCCAAGTTTGAAGTTTAGCCAGGACACCGGGGAACCCCCTACTCTTTGCGATAAATGTCACGGGATCTTTAATGACCACAGTGAGTCAGGACCTCTGTTCAACGTCACATCCGAAATACGGAAAGATTTGCAATAAATGTGTGTTTTGTGATGGGTTATTATCGAGTATAATCTTCAGGAAATGCATAAAAACGTGGTTGAAAGCATTCACGTATCTAGTGGGGCAATTTAATGTTCACTGACCTGCCCAATGAAAGTCTCAATAGGCCTACTTGTCTGTAGGCTAAGTGAATCCAGGTAGCTATCAGAGGTGTACGTTTGTCAGAAGGAGGCGTTTCCATTCCACTTTAGTTATTTCGAGGAAGCAGGCAGGCGTGGCCTGCCTATAAAGCCAATTCCGAAAGAATACGTTGGTGTGCGGTTGTTATAGCTTGTAGGCTATAACTAGGATACTGTAGGCAGATGTTTTGAGTGTAACAGTTGTGTGCGCTTCATATTTTCAAACTTTTTTGGCCTTACAATTAACGAGCAATGAGGAGCATCGAAGTTCTATTAACTTTTTTGGTGTTATTGGTGAGTAGCTAGGTTGTTGTGTTGAAGCATCTTTTTTCGTTTCTTAGGTCAGCCGATTCAGTGAAAGATGTTCAACATCAGAAATATAATTTGTGCTACTTTTTGAATGTGCGTGTGAGTGTTTTTTTCTTCTTCTTTCTTTTACAGGTATCTTTCACTGCCGCAGATGAACGCTGTATAAAAAAGTAAGTATACTTACTTGTAGTTGATTGAATTTCAGTTGGGATTGTATTCGTTAACGTTACAGGTTTTACTTTAATCTTAAATCCGAGCCATGTATTTCAAAACTTATTTTTGTTTTTATTTCACCCATGTAGCTGTCAGAGAGACTTCGATCCGTCTAATTTGTGGTATGTTTGGTAAGTCTATGTACAATTTGTTCTATTAATATAATTAAACTCTTATATACCTTTACCTACCTTAATGATTTCTTTAATCTCGTTAGATTCCTGTTTAGAATATTTATAGCCTATTCTGAAAAAGTGAACGGAACTGTAGGCAATTTATATCCAATTATAACTTGTACAGAAAATGATTATTATATACGACTGCATTCGAATTCCAGAGCGAAATGTAAAAACGCGCAAATTTGCGTTGTCGCATGGTATGACCCATTCAGGGAAATGATCCGTTGGATATAGACCTACCACTTCATTTTTTATTTTATTTTTGTGATTTATTTGGTTATTCATGTGAGCTAGTTAATTGTGGCAAGATAGCCTACCTTAATTCTGCGATAACCCACCAAGACCGTACGCTTACGCTATTCATTTATTTATGTGTTTATTCATTCATTTATTTATTTCTGTGTAATTAACCATTTGATCGCAGAGATGTACCCACTCAGTAAGTAAAGTGGTCTTTCCGTTTCACTAATCTGTGTTCTTTTTTTCCAGGGTGATTCTTGTATTTATATCTGCGCTACTTGGATGCGGATTTATCGCCAGCTGCATCAAGATGTGCTGTAGATCGAATAAGCCACCTGTTCCGGTGTTTGAGAGCCACCCCCTTGAAGTCACCGTAATTTCCATCGATCACCATCAAAACACAATGCGCAACATAAGCCCCGCTCCCTGTAAGCATCTTGTCATTTACTCCATGTTTCTAGTGTATTTGGAGGGGGGAATAACCTTATCTGGTTAGCCATTTTAGATGGCTACTTTGAGTGGCACAGTTAGCATATCGGTGCCTAACACCCTTTTGTAGTCCCTTATTCAGCTAGTTCCAACTCCATTTAAGTAAACAGCCGCAGTAAGGCAAGGTATGTTGCAATATGGACATTATGGGTGTCTAACTTGTGAGTTTACTATTATCGGCTATTCGTCAAAGCGGCAGTAAGATGTGAGGTGAAAAGTTTGAGCCCTGCCCATGTATCTTTGTTTCTCGTGCTTTGCTCACCAGCCTTTACCCAATCGCACGCGCCCCGCCCGTTCACGACTGCAGCGGACAGCTTCTCCCCTCCGCCCTACAACCTGTGCACCCTGGACAGCCTGCCGCAGTACGACGAGGCTTTGGCCATGCCCGCCAACGCGCTGGCACGCGTCGGCATCGGAAACGCCGAGGACCTCCCCGAGGAATTCTACGAGACGCGCTCGCCCGACGGGGAGGGGGAGCCGACGGAGTTCACCTGGGAGGCCCCGCGGCGAGAGGGCCTCCGGGACACGCCGGACTACGCGGCGTGGGATGAGGAGGAGGAGGAGGAGCCGCCGGCATACGAGCTGTACGGCGGCGTGGCCGAGGACGAATTTAACGAAGTGGACCTGGATGAACTTGACCCCGCCGAGAGGCACGGGGAGGACGTCGACACCCGCGAACAAAACGTCTGAAGCCGGACTTCGCAAAAAAAAACCCCTGTCACGAAGCCGGGAGATGAACCCAAGGACCCAGACCGCTCTAGAAGTGCAAAGGTCTTGCACTTGGGGGCAAGGAATGGGAGCGTCGCCCGCCGGAAGACAAAAGGCACCAACGCGCAAAATCAGTTTGGGTTTGTTTGTCTAGCTGGAGCCTGTGCCCTATGGCCTACACTCCCCCCCCCACCTCCATTTCACCACATGCGTTCGGCTCTGATAAGGCGCTGTGTCACTGTTTACAGTCATGGCTGCTTCAGGCGCGCATGACCGAGCCTTTGCTTTGGTGAAAAACAGAGGGAGCGGAGAGGGCTTCCTGCTCTTGTGTGAAACCCTCATTGTTCTCGTCGTGAAAAAAAAAGGGCCAACACCGCCCCCTGCCTCCCCCACGCGCCCCCCCCCCCCCCCCCCCCCCGCCCCCCGCCCCCCCAACCCTCGGCCCACTCTGTCGTCTGTCAGGTTTAACTGGAGTTTGGCCTCGGTAATTATTTTTACATCAGAGACATTTCACTGAACACCAGAGACTGAGTCACCTGTTACTGTTGTTCCTGGTACTAAGAGTATTTAAGGGTGTTATCAAATACCCAAGCGCTGAAATCTCTCTTGCCCATTAAGGTTTGGTCTGAAGTGCTTATCTTACAAAATCACTACCCGGACCTATTGTTTCGTTTTAATCTCTGAGGTATATAAATGCGTATCTGCACAGATACCAAAAGATTTTTTTTTAATTGGCACACATTTTGTGCCACACATTGGTTTGTATTGAAGCTACCATGTGACCACATGCACATGTATTGACTGAATCCTATATCGTATATGTCCACGACTTGCTGCCTTTGTGTGTATATGTTGTTTAATATGTACATGGAGATATATTTTTATTTGTGTGTTTTGAACTTTCAGTATTTACTAAATGTTTTTTTAATGATTGTTTATGCTGGTTTACAGGAATTTTGTACATAGATTTTCTTGATAATTGTTTTAATAAGTGCCAGCACAGATTGTTGTTTTAAATATTGTTTTAAAAACAATGAATGTCACATACTTTCTTGTTATCGACTCTAAGTATCTTCCAACTCTTGACACATGTTGTTTGTAATTGATACAAATTATTTTGACAAAATCTATATAAAGTACAGAAATACAGGGCTTCCGTGATGTTGAAGATATTTAGTGTATGAAAATTTGTCTCGGCATTTTCTACAGGGAGTGCAAAATAAATATTTACAAAAGTCTGATGTCTTTTGGATGAGGCAGAATAGGAAATGTGTACTGAAGTAAGGATTTCAGCCAGTTCACTTGTTGCAAGTAGCAAGCAAATGGATCTGCACAAGATTTCTTGTGACACCTGTCTTTTTCCAGATATTTCCTGCTATCTAGTGATAGTATACTGGATTTTATTCATTTATTTGTATCTATTCTTGACTGGATGTTTCTAGTACAAAACACTGTGTAAGTACTATTGGTACTTATTAGGTAGTTCCTTGAAGAAAGCTAGTCAGCTATAATTTTCAGAGCAGCTTTGTGAAATTATTTATTTGCTCCTTGCTGATTGTCATCGTGCTGACTTAGAATAGCCTACTTGCAATTAAAATAAAATTTAAAAAAAACTGTGTTGCCACAGGTTTGGCCTGTGCTTCAGATCTTACAGCAAATCAGAGGTGGAAAGTCCAGGGCTCAGAAAGTAAAAGGCCTGCCATGTATTTCTTCCACCCATGAACTCAGTTCAGTTCTACCCCCGGGCTAAAGAACTGTGCTCATTAGCACAGTCCAGGCGATTGGAACAAAACACTGAAGGGGACCTTTACTGTCTTTTGCCTGGACTTTCCACCTCTGCGGCACATTCAAATGAACGTGAACATTAATAGCAAACCACGGTCCATGAAACATTGAAAATGCAACATAGAAAAATGCGCAATTTTAAAAACGTGCTCTTAGAAGAACAGAAAGTTTTTTACTGAGAATCATTCAATGAATCCTGAAAGGAGGTATCATTCTCAGAATGCCAACTTTCTCATTTTAAAATAACGTGTATTGAAGTTGTAAATCGGACAAAACAATTAAAAATCTGATTAAAATGTTATTTCTGATGTCACTTGTCATTGTCATTTCCAGTACAATAGACTGAAAAGATCCTGTCAGAGAGAAGCATAAGAACAGCATCTGATACTTAACCTGAATTGCTTCATTAAAAATATTCAGCTGTTTAAAAAGATTTAAAAGTGATCTGTGTTAGGTTGCTCTGGGTAAGAGTTTTTAATGCTGAAATGCAATGTAATGTCAACCATGTTGGGTGTTATTCCTGTTCTCTATGTTTCCAGCCCACACAATTTCCACCAGTCAAATCTTTCAATTCTGTATCTATTTTACTAATTTGCTCCACATTCACTGCTCACTGCCTGGTAATGCTTCGTTGTTTGCTTTTTTAATTTGTAGAAGTGTATATACCTTGGTTTTTAAACTACATACAGTTATTGTATGATTTGTGTAATTTATTTTGTTTCATTCATAAAATATAAATAAATATAAATTGTTTGGTTAAATATTAAGTGTTACATGCAATGTTTTTATTCACCACTAGATGGTGTGCCATAACTGATAATCGCATTCGGGAGCGCACTGCTCTTAAAAACGTCAGTAAACAGGAAGTAGATACAACATACCACCCAGACGCAAGACACACCGCCACCACCCTTAAAACTCGCCATATCAGTCAGGGAATCAAATTACATATCAGATTAGATGAAGTGATAATCTAAATCAGTAATTGTGTTTGAGTTGTCATGTGCCTTGACAGTGGTGTACAGGGACAGAGGTGAATGTAAAATATGCCTGCTCTCATAGCTGGAGAATTTTGAATACCTGAAAGCCAAATAAATGCTGAAGAAGGAGTTACACAGGTTGATAATTAGCAAATGTCATATTTCAGCTCAAAGGTTTACAGCTGTTTCTGTCTCCTTTCATAATGATTTTCTTTCATTTGGTTCAATTTCTCTCGGGCCTAATAGTCTGCTTTGTTCAGAATCATTGCATTGTGGGAGGAGGCCATTGGATTCCTTCTAAATGCCCCAGAGGTAACAAGTGCCCCCTACTAGTCCAACAACAGCTTTCCTAGCACTAGTTCTCCCAGGGCTCTCAGTATTAACCAAGCCCACACCTGCTTAGTTCCAGTAATTTGATGTAGAAAGGATACAGTGTGGTATGGCTGTTGCTAATTGCTAGGAGAATTGCTAGCCACTAAGTGTACTTTTTAACCTCAGTATGTATTGCAGTTAGGCTTGCTGTGTATGTATAATGTTGCTTTTCTGTGATGTATTTTAATGCTTGGTAGGTAGCTCTGGTTTAGAGAATCTGCCAATTGAGTAAATAAATATACAATTGATCATTTCTACAATATTGAGCACACGTTAGTCATTACCTGTTACTTCACAGTACACATTTTATACACATTACACACAGTGGCAGTGTAGTATATTAGAGCTGGGGTCCCCAGTCTTATCCAGAAAGGGCCAGTGTGGGTGCACACACCTGACCCTGATTCTACTAATCAGGTGCTTAGCAATGACTCTAGTGATTGATTAGTAGAATCAGGTGTGTGCACCCATGCTGACCCTTTCTGGAACCCCAGCTCTAAAACATAAAAAGCATCTAATTAAGAAAAATTAACAGTTTGTTAAAATTCTTGGATTGCTGTTGAGGTTGGAATGAAAACCAGCATACACAGGGGTCCCCCAGGACCGAGTTTGAGAACCACTGGTATAATGAGTAAGGAACTGGCCTTGTAGCCTAAAGGTCACAGGTCCGTTGTACCCTTGAGCAAGGTACGTAACCTGCATCACTTCAGTTCCCAGCCACGTGTATAAATGAATGAAATGTAAATACTATGTAAGAAAAAGTTGTGTAAGTCGCTGTGAATAAGAGCGTCTGCTAAATGCCTGTCATGCAATGTAATGGATCAAAGTCTGTGATCAAGGTTTTTAAAGGCCTGAAACCTGGGTCAGCTCCTGTCTTAGTGCAGAGTCTGGTGCTGTGCGCTGTGGCGTGACTTGTCTCTCTCTGATGAGTCACTGAAGATCTTATGGATAGGGGTGGCAACCCTGGTGTCCTGGCCAGATTTCACATGCCACCATCATCTCCCCATTCCTTTGTCTTATGCCGGTGTGTCATACAGAGCAGCTAATGGCTGAGATATGGTCGCCTGCATGGTTGCTGTGCAATGTGTTGAAATCTGATATTTTAAAAAAAAAAGAACTATATTATAAAAAGCTCAGCCCTCGCTGTCATTAATTCTGTTTGTTTTCACCAGAGTATCAGCGTACGAAGAGATCTATTTTATTCTGAGTGGATTAATGTGTTTTAATGCTTTTTATTGCTCTTTGTTCAGATTTTCCATTGGTGCTCCACAGCTAGCAAAAGCACATTTGGCTAATCAAACCCACAGTACACAGATGGACAGTATAGTTGTGTAGTCTACTGGGAGACATTTCTCATATAATACTAATAATAACAACAACAGCAATAATCTTTATTTACATAGCACCTTTCAAAACAAAGTCAAAAATCCTTTACAAGACAGAATAAGAATGCACAACAGAAAAGTAGAATGACAAAAAAGTATTAAGAAATAATAACAAAATGAATGTAGTAAGTAATACTGAAGCTGTATTATTAGTTCCACGCATTTGTCCCTTAATAGAAGCCTGACTCTGTCATTGCTTTTCCCCAGATATGTTCATTTGGTTTTTATTTATTTATTATTTGTTTAAATTACAGAGCACAAATGGATTATACACAGGGGAAGAGAAGTCGTTGCCTTGCTCGGCCATAATGTGTAAGGTCATAAGACCAGTGCTCCTTTTTGAAGTAAATAGTCATATGTATAAGGTATTCTGTATCAACAGCAGATGACTGTGAGGCTGCGCATTGGCCAATGGGAGCGGTCTGTCCTCAGAGAAACATATCGTCAGCGTTTACTGGAGATTGAAGCAGATTACACTAAATCAGATTATTATTATTATTATTATATCCCAGCCCGGCTATAAAAAGCCAGGTCATTATGAGCTTTGGCTTAATGTAATGTCAGTCTTTTCATCAAACGCATGAAATCTTTTTATGTCATTTGTACCATCTGGTTTTTTTTTTTTTTCTCATAATCTGACTAAACATTAATGCTGTGCAATACTGCTATTTATTGTAGCCAGACAGAGAACTAATGCTAACGTGCAGTTGGTTGAATGAGTTGTCCTGTATTTTTAAAAGTCAGTTAATGCGGCAATGTCTTGTTTGGAACAGTTTGCCGAGCAATTATCATAAAATATTGATTTCTCTGAAACGTGCTGCCTTTTTATTTGCTTTTGTACTATAAGGGGTGATGGTTCTTTTACGTAAATGTTTCCACTAATTCCTAAAACTACAAAGGAGGAAAGGAGTATCATGGAAATGATAATGTTAAAAACAAGCAGACGCAGAAGGTCAGAGTACTGTGGACCTTATCTCCACGGGTCATGCACATCAGAACACATTAATCTAATGGAAACCCCCCCCCACAGAAATGCAAGAAAGTCGTGGAAAGAATTTAAAATAGAACACAATGGCTGAACTACATTTTACATTGAACAGTTGCTCAGGGAACATATCAGGGCTTGAAACCATGGTGTCCTTGGTATTCAGTCTGCCCATACCTCTGGAAATTGGCAGTTAGATTTCAAACATATACATTTTTTTCCAACACATATGATATATGTACAATGAATGTGTGCTTCACTGTTGAATAAGCAGCAGCACACGAGATGCTGCTGCAGTATATTAAGCAAGCGATTAAACAATTGAACACGTAATGTGACTTATTCACATGACATTTACATTCTGTTCATTTAGCAGACACTCTTACCCAGCGCATATTACAATGCGGGGAAAACGTAAGTGCGGTCAGTTCTGAAGAAATACATATTGCATCTATAACCAAGCCCCAAGAAGAGAAAGCTAAAACCATTTAAAAAATATATAACCTGAAATTACAAAAAAATAACATAACCTGAATTGTATAAATGGTGGGATTGGAGGGTGGCTAACCGTTCTGCTGTCCATTGTGGAAAGTTCGTTCCCCACCACTGGGGGGGCCTCATTCACAATGATCACATTTGATGGAAACTGCATGTAAGAACATACTCATCTGTATTTGTTCATGGCTGTTTTCTTATGCAAATCACAAGAACAGGATTCCACATTGTAGCATTCATCGTCTCATACACCTGGGATATGCACAAAAACAGGTCTGCACATGTGTCATGAATCTCATATAGTTTTTTTATATGAACATTTTTAAGACCAAAAGTAAGAATAATTCATGAAAAGTTTTGTGAATGAGGTCTGTTGTTACTGAGAGAAGTGACCTCACATGGACCGGATAGTAGGTCACCTCTGGTTTGCAGAACAGGTAGCACTGTCTGCTGTATTGGGTTTGGAAACTGATTGAAGTTATATTGGAGCTATTCCCTTCAGAGACAAATAAGCTACAGCCAAATATTTCAACTTGATGTTCCCTATAACAGGTAGCCCCTGAAGTGCAATAAGGAGTGGTATGATATGAGAACTACTAGTACTGCAAGAACATTCTTCCAATCTTTTATGGAAAGAGTCATCTTCATCAGTGCTAAAGAAGACCAAACAATAGCCTTCTGTTTTTCTTGATTTTTCTTTTTTCCGTTTTCTTTAATGTATGCAAAAGAACAAACTAAAGCGCGTGCAAAAAATGTAAGGAGCTATTTGAGGCAGTGACAGTGCCTTTATTAGTGGTTTTTCGCCTCCTTGTGGCAAAACAAAGGTATTGTTTTTACTTTTGGGGAACAGAAAAATAGTTAAGCGTGAATGAATAGGTAATGCCTTTGCAGCTTCATAGTTCCAGTAGAAAACACAATAAGTCACTCATTTTCATGTGTTTCATTTGTTTAAAAGGCACACAGAAAATCTGTATCATCTCAGGTTTGAAATACACTTCTTCAGTGGTCTAATCTTTCTTCCTTGTTCGCCCTCATTTCCATAGATGCTTTTCATTTCCATAGATAACCTATCAGCTGCACAGTAAAATGTTCAGTGTTGAATAAACATTTTCAGAATACAAATGGTCCTCCGTACTGGACTCATTTGCACTCTGTTCGAATTGAATTAACACTGAACACACATTTAACTGTGTGTCTATTTTTATTTCCTGTTTAAACTATAATCTTCTCTCACTAGTTTTAGCCCCTCTTTCCTCAGTTCTTTTAGGCTCTTTATGCATTTTTATCTTTCTTTTCTCCCTTGTTTGCAGGGCAGGGAACCCCCTGAAAATCACTACCGATACCAAGTAGGGCCCAAAGATTTTAATTTGCATTTGTATGCCAGCACTCATGCATTTGTGCAGGTTTTCCAGTGTAATAAATGAACACCAATAAATAAACTGCACTCCTGTCTTCTGTATTATATTCAGTAAGCTTTCAACCCCTTACTGACTCTGTAAGAAGAGTAGATGTTGAAATTTAATGGCTGGGACATTTTTACTAAAACAATTCAGGTTAAACGCCATGAAATGTCAGTTCTCCACCTGGGAATACATCCTACAACTACAGAGCTGCAACCGCAGTTTTCTAACCACTATCCTACACTGCTGCCCATTTTATATTATATGCCAAACCAGTTTTAATCCTTCACCACCTGGTTCTCCAACCTGCACACATGGACTGTTTTAAAAATAGAAAAGTATGACTAGCCTGGCATCCAGTATAATGATTTTATTGTTATTGATGTGCATACCGTCTGTCCTGATTTATATGTAGTTTATAGGCTGATGATGGAGTCTGGCTTTCTATTTCTGACTGTGCTGGAAGGGTACCTGGAGGAATGTGGGCTCATTCAATAGCTTGAGTCTAATCATGCTGATAGAATGACTTACAAAAGGAGTCTTCAGATGTGAATGGGTACACTCTGTGATGTGAATGTGTGGATCACATGTGCACAGACTGTAAGTACAGTTTCATTCTCTGCCACTGTCCTCCCACTGTCCCCCCCCCCCCCTCCCTTCAGGCTTCTAGGGCTCCAGTATCAGCCTGTAAGAGAAATAACTTCTTGACAGAATAGAGCCATCCTTTCTTTTCGGTGGGGGGGATGGGGGTTGTTGTTCCAAGAAATAACTGACAGTTCGATTAACTAATCACAGGAGAGTAAGTGATGTTTCAAATAGGAAAATAACTTCAGTGTTCTGCGGTTGGCTACTATTAACAGATATTATTCTTGGTTGAAGGGATTAAAATTGCAGGGCCGGAGGGGAGATAAGGAAGAGATGCAAAATAACCCATGTTTTAAGCTTTGTTTCATTGCTGCGTGAAATTGTATCTCACGCAGAGTTACACAAAGCAAGAGGGTACTGAGGTTAACAAGTTTGGCTGGTGTAACAGTCTGTGGTCACTGCAGTTATTTTTGTGGGAAACCCTATGTACACACAGATTGGACAGCTTAGATGTGAAGGGAGGTGGGGAATCACTAACAATAAAATAATTTGTGAGGGAAAAACAAAGCTTCCACTAGCAATGAAATCATATTTTGTCCACGTAGAGACAGAACTGTGCTTATTTTCCTTTTATTTCATCTTTCAAACAGAAAGCGAATCGCTGGCGTGGCTCAGAAACCGTGCGACTGGACGGTGTCGCGGTGTTTCCTAACGGCCTCGCGGTCCGCTGTCTGAGCTACAGGTACTCGCTCGTGTGAAGAGGCAGAGCCGGTTTACTAATGGTTCCCTGGGGGACTCGCGGTGAAGCTTTGCGACGGATGCGTGCAGACGAGGGGTATCCAGGGTAACCAAATCTCCCATGCGCTCCCTTCAACTGGCAACGGAGCTTCCATTGCGGCTATGTTTCACAGACACCGGTTTTTAATGCAATCTGCGTAATGTACTCGGATTTGAGCAATGGAGCGAGATCACTGCTTAAAGCAAACTAAGAACTTAAAACATGAACCATGCCATGTCCGCTGCATGCACAAACAGCTGAAAGTTTTTGGTTGGAAAAAAAATTAATATGTACTTTAAATTTTTATTATGCTTGCACTTTACGTTGAATGCTTTACACTAATACTGTATGTGCCTTGACATAAACTGGTGGACCAAAGTTAAAGGTGGTGATAATGGCTGACAAAAAATAAAGGTGCATTTTTGCCGTTGATCAAATGCCAAAACAAATTCTTTCTCCTGAACTCTAAAATGCATATTCCAGATCAGATATTACACATAAGATTTATAACATTGGTTTGATTTTGAAGTATACAGTTTAATAGAAGGCAAAATCACATACCATTTTCCACTATTAGTAGCTGAGTAAATATGTGTATCCATATTGAAATACATCTGCTGAATATTCACTATATTTGAGCACTGATATGCAACTACACACACTGTATATTATAGTGTATATTATAGTGTTTAAACAGAAGGCATTCTTTACACTCCCAGTTTTCATAATGAAGGTTAAGGATTTACATTAACCTCTAACAAAGCCATTTTCTCAACTTGAACAACAAGTGTTTTTTTCCACTCCGTACTCAGAGTGGAAAATAGATGTCTTATCAGATGATTTACAGGTGCCTTATTATTGGGTGCTTATATGATTTATTCTTCAAAAACACATTTGGTTGTTCTAAACAAACTAAAATACAGTGCAAATAGAGTACATAACACATAATAAATCCTAAACAATTAACAGTAATTTCTGAGTTGTAATATCAGCATTTTTCATCTCTCATTGTCTTAATGAAATTGCCATCTCAGATTACCATTATTCATGAAACTGTTTTTTTGTATGTTTGTCAGTGAACTCACAATCCCAGAAACGAGAGCTTAAAAAAAGGGCCTAAATCCTAGGGTGACAATGAAGTGGGTGTGTTACCTTGCCCAGTGATGTTAATTAGCAGAACACTGAACGGATCTCTCTGGAGAGCCCACGATTATTTTGTGAACTGTTTGTTCCCAATGAATTGAACTCGTAGGGAGGATTGGCAAGAGAAGAGAGAACAAAATCAATTCCAAAACATTTTAATCATGTCTGTTCAATTTTGGAGCTTTGATTTTTCTGTATATAATGATTTCAACCTTGTTTCCAATGTAGACATTCATTGTTGGCCATGATTGTGAATTGAAGTCAAAGACACATTTTATCCAAGGCTTTTCCAGTTTAATTGAAGGCCAGGGGGTATTTGTGTATTGGTGGACCCGCCAAGCATAGCAGAGAATGCTAGTGTTGGAACATAACACTATTTGTTCCATAAATTAAAGTGTAAGTGACACAGTGGGCTTCCATCTTGATACAAAAATAAATTGAATGCTGGTATTGTCTTATGCACTCTGTCCTGCTGTGAGTTAACGTCCTTATTTGCATAACATTTGCAAAAGAACTAGGACATCAACAGACATTACTTTCTCCAAACTACCTTTGATGAACACATGGACAACCAATGTTGCACTATACTAATATGTCTTTCTGTTGTGCTAATCTTGTTATTGTGTCAGATGTTTTGAACTTGACTTGAGATTGGTTATTGTGTTTTACTGAAGCAATATGTAAAGTTACTGGCAATACACATGAAATATCGATTTCCAGCTTTGTTTTTGGGTTTAAGCTTGTAGACGTGTGCACACATATAGTACGTGGTAGGATTTGTCGCTGTTGTTTTTCGCACGATCAAAAGTTGATGAAAATTACTGAAAAGTGAGTAAAGCAACATATGCCCCAGATGTAATGTAATTTGCAATTGACCTTGTCACTCAAACAAGAAATTTAAGCCAACAATATACTGTTTTCTTCCATCAGAGAAAGAGTGTTTGTAATTGAGGAACACATACACCTGACGTGACCTTGAGTTTCAAACAGAGGCTGGGCTCCTGGAGGAATCGTGTGATGCGGGGGGGGGGTCTCCTCACATGGGTTGTCAGGCTGGGGAATGGTGAGGACTCTTTCATTCCCCTTTGGGTAATGGACGAGGGGCTTGTTGTCTTCCAGGTCTCTAAGTAACGGTGCTGGTCCCTCAGAGGAGCCTCTCCCTCTGACTGCTTGTTGGTGATAATGAGCCTCTCTATCTCTCCGTGAGGAGTGATATTTTCCCCTCCTGTCTGAGTTCACGGCTGTCCCCAGACTCCGACACACCTGCGAGCGCCGCCGTGTTTTTCTTCACAAGAGGCACAAATGGAGGCTGCTTGAAGGTAACTAAACGATCTAAGTGTGACTATCAAAAAAGTCACCGAGGACAAAAAGAAACATTCTGTCAAAAGTATTACTATTTTGTTATTTTGCATATGTATATGTACATACACACACAGCACACACACACACACACACACGTATGCAGTGCCCTCAAAATGTGTTCACACCCTCGATAAAGGCAAACAAAAAAGTAAGTTGTGAAAAAAGAAATAATGCACTGAGCTATATTTTAGGTCTCCAACGTTATAGCATTCGACTTTAATAAAGATTCAGTGGAATCAAACAAACTAACACTTTTCTTACAAACTAACAAATATTCACACCCCTGTTTTCAGTACTTTGTGCATGCCCCCTCGCAAAGATAACACTACTGAGTCATCTTCTGTGTTTTATGAAGTGAACATATATTAGGAGATCTTTGATAATTCCTCCATACGGAATCTTTAGAGACCCTTCATTCTCAGAAAAAGGTGCCTACAAATGTGCAAATGCTTTTAGTGGGATGCTGTCCTGCAGGTACTTAAAATTTCACCCCAGCAATGCACTATTCATTTGTACCTTTGATGCTGGCAAAAGGTACTTATTAGTAGCCAAATGGAACATTATTGTACATTCAGGGTTCATTTGGGAAATGTATTCCCTCACAAAAATGTACCGCTATCTCTGAGAGTGTCCAGACCATTTGGTCTGTACATGTCGACTGACCTCAAACCGCAAACCACAGATTTTTGATTGGGGTCTGGAGGCTGAGGTGACCATTGCAAAATGGTAATTGTATGGTCAGTTAACCATTGCATGGTTGATTTTGATGTATGCTTGTGATCATTGACTTGGTGAAAGATTCATTTGTGACTAAGTTTCCGCTTCTTGGTGGAAGTAACCAAGTGTTGGTGCAAAATATATTGGTGCTTTCTGTATTTCATGAATCAACTGACCTTAACAAGAGCCCCAGGTAGATGAACATCTTCTGTACTCGTGATGACAGCCTGTAAGTATCATCCAGTTTATTTGTTAAACCTACAGGATCTCTAAATCCGGGCAAATTATTTCAAAACTTACACTTGATCCGTCAAGAATTTTTCTTGAAAATGGAACACACAACTTGAAGGACAGTCATGGTAGGCCATGTTTTCACTGGTTAGTAAACTGGTTTCTGTAAATTCTGTAAAGTTAGATATATATCAGTTACAGATTGATCCAATCGAATCATCCAAATAAATGGGTATTTATTTTTTGATGTTTCATATGTTTGTGGTTTATATCTACCATTCAGTTAACTACACTATTTGTATAGATGGTATTGCTTTCCCGTAGTAAATGTTCACTTTTGTTATTTATCATTTTTCTGATAAGAGTTCAATTAATGAAATTTTGGAATGATCGCCATGTACCCCATTACCGCGCATGGCACCCAGTACGGTTTGCGCAGACGATCCCTCTTGTGCGTAGTGACGCCGCAACAGCGTGGGGTTTCCCGGACCTGAGTGCAGGGTTACCGCGCCCATCTCTGCTGTTTGATGGCCGGAGGAAGAGATTGAGGTGCTGGAGAGAAACGAGAGTGACTCTGAGAGAGCGACACAGAGCGAGAAAGATAAGAAAGGTTAGATAAGAGTTGAGGGACTGGAAGAGAAGGTAGTGAGACGAGGCGGCATTAGATGACGCTTTATTAAAACGCACAGTTGCTAAATTTGCCTTTGCTGCGGTGAACCCTGCCCCATCTTTGCGCCAGTGTGCCGGTGTGTATCCCTTGGCGTATCGAAAGCTGGGTTCGGGGAGTGCCGCTCCTCGGTAGTGAAATCTGCTGGTGCGTAGAGGAGAACCCAATCTTCGTTTTTTCCAGTCAATGCGATATAAACAACGGACACCCCCGACTGAAAACGGGTAAGGAAATATGCATTTTGGGCAAGATGGAGAGTCTTCTTTCAAGGAATGTGTCAGAGCCGCAGCTAGATCGTCGAAAGGGGTTAAATTGGGTTGGCTGACTCGATGGTTCGTGGTTTGTGCTGCGACGGGGGTGGGGGTAGCTAGCTTAGCTAGCTAATTGGGTGACATTGATATAGTATCTTTTGAATTGTGGCCTTATAGCACATTTAAGTTCTTGTATCAGGTCAGTGAATATTTTCCTCCCAATATTAAGCTAAGCTGGCTAACTAGTTTGTTACATATACAGTCGGCTAGCTGGTTTGCTAGCTATCTAGTGTCTTCTGCGGCATTTGTGGGTCCTGAAAGTTCAAATAAAATCCTGCTGGATTAGGTTGCAAAATGCACTGGATTAGTTCAACTTCTATTTTTCTGAATTTACTAGTTAACTAGGAACACACCTTGATTGGGTAGAAATGGAAATGATTCCAGTAAGTAGGATCACCCGGCATCGCCCATGCATTAGGTAGCTTGCTACCATGGTGCTCGATTAGCAAGACTTCCCATTTTGCCAGTGTTGCCGGTCAACATTATTGCGTTACGATTAACTGTCTAGTTTGCTTGTGAACTATTTTATGTTGGCTTTTAGTTTTGCTGTGTCGACCTGTTTCCCAGCTAGGTATCTCCAAATAACAGTAGCCAGGCATTAGACTGAGCAATAGACTGGTAGTTTCAAATACTACATTGCAATAAAATAGCTACCTGGAAAATTGGCTATCCAGCCTGTTCACTCCTACCACCACCCCCTCTTTCTCTCTTTACAGTTCCATGCACTGGCCGTTGAGTGTCTGGGTGTGTACCTTCACTGAAGGCTTCAGACAGCCATGCAATGATTTAGTTGGACGGCCAGCTAGTGGTCCGTTTCAAAAAGATTGATTAGACAGCAACAGGGAAGAATATTTTACCTACGTTAGCTTCTCTTGTATCCTTATTTACTGGATACCAGGCAGCTAGTCTGGATTGTGAAAAGCTATCAATCTTAAGTTACCGCCTTCACTTAGTACCTAGTATCACACATGGGTATGGTGATTAGGTATTCATCTAAGATGGGGAGAGATTCGGGGCTGTAAATCACACTCAGAAGACACCAGAATGCCGACTCATTAGCTGGCTTGCTAGCTTAGCGCTACGTACGTTTATTGCATGAATTGGCAGGCTAGCTAGCATTAGCCATCTTCCTAACTGCGGCCACCCAGTTAGCTGGCTCGTTAGCAATCCGAGCGCCGCATAGATTTTGTCCTCTCTGTTTGTAATCCTGTATTTTTTTGCATATCACTAAACACAGCCATTTAAATTCCGTTAAACCCACATGTGTTCAAATTTGATTACCTAGTGGACCTAACGTTCACTGTTTTGTTTAATGTGTCATCCGCGGTGGTTTCAGCCAAAGTTCTCCAGCTGCTAGCTCGGTGGTTAGCGCATTGTCCGGGCACATTTGATCCGTCTTAGTTAATGTGTGCTGCTTTTAACGATCTAGCGATGAGGTAATTGGATTTTTGCAATCTCTTTATTTAATGGAACCAACAGACTATCTGGTTTGATGGATGCCGCTCTTTCTTTTTGGCAACTGTTACCAATGCCATTGCACCGTTAAAAATCGAGGAAATGGGCTGATCGCTAGCTCGTTTATTTAAAATGAGGAAGCTGCGAATATCCTCCCAAATGCGAGAACTGAGAAAACAATTGTGCAGTGAGGGGAAATTCTTTCGAGAACATTAAACGTAAACCATTTAAGACACATGCTCTAACGCTGAGTTTAGAATGTTAACGGTAGTTTTGTTAAATATTTTGTTGTAAAATGTATTTTGATTCACCGGCTAGCAACTGTGTTGCGGCTATCAAGGTTGGTTGAAAGCAGGTTCACTGATTTGATACATAATTGGAACAATCGACGGCAGGTCTTGTTTTTTTCCACGTTTATCTTATCCACTGATCATCGTGGTTATTTTTGGCAAGTTGCGGGATTTGAAGTTTTTTTTTTTTTCTTACGAGCTATTTTGCATTTGGTTAGTTTACAAAGATGAATTCATCCAGGTCCCATGTAGAATGAATGGGTTCCTCTATTCTGGGCCCAAGCAGCTGCAACGAACAAGATGGCGTTCGTTGCTTTTTTCACAACGCTTTCTCGCTATCTTGGCAAGACGGCAGCTCAGCATCGGTTAAATCAAGGATAGGGAGAGTGCTTGCTAAGTTATCTTTTTATGTTCAGATACTCAAAATTATGTCACAGTTTATATTTTGATTACCATAAACTTGACAGTATCATTAAATAATAGTAATATCTGTATTTAACCGAGAATTTGTGAAAATATTGGGCTGGTGTTAACGTGTCTAAATTTCAGTGAAACCTGAAAGGTTATGAAGCTGATGTTTTTGTGAAAGTGACTTCGCGCTGTTCGGATGATGTAGTTTATAGTTTAGGTGAACGGTAATTTAAGTTGGCCAGTAAATTCCTGAATTCCTTGGGTGTGTTTCACTATTTTTTTAATGCAAATTATTTCTCCACATACGCTATGAAAATATGAATATCTAGTGCCATATTTATCATGCATAAACAGGAGTCTGGACACCATGTAGGGCCTTCAACACCATCTGCATTGCATATAGTCCTCAACATCCCCTTACCCAGGTTACCATCGGTAGTGAAACATTGTCAGTTGACAACTGGCATAAGGTTTCAGAATACACAAAGACAGAAAGTCATGTGAAACACTGAATAATCTGATTAAGGACTGACACCATGGATGTTCAAAATGGACCTCAGACATATAGTTATAGGTTCAGTTAATTCTGTTGATGACACATTTATTTGCGTATTATACGTCTTTTAATCAAGGTGTAACTAGCAGTACTCTTCCGGTTCTTTTTGTGATCAGATTTTTGGCAGTTTCCCCTGCTTCTGCTTATTACACATCCAATGAACTGGAGCTGATTACATATTCACATTTTGTCATATGTCTTTATTAAGTATGGCTAGCATTCTGCGAAATGCCGCTCTAAATTTGTGCAGGATTATGTCATGACTGGTAAGAATGTACAATGTCTGGCTAACATCCTCTTTATGTCCCAGGCATTTCAAGTTGTGTACTTTCATGCCTGCACTCTGTTCTATGTCTACTCAAAAGCATAATAAATAGAACAGAGAGTTGAATAACTTCTAAATATTTCCTTTTACGTAAGCTATAGGTGCAGTACACCTGAATTCGCTCTTCCCCTTTATAATGCTTTAGTTTATTATAATTTGGTTCGTTAGGGTTAGATTTTTTTATCATTTTATAGAAAAATGACACCAAATAAAAGGAAAATCACTGAAATGGAAAAAATGTGTGTTGTGCATTTAATAACGCAGTTTGGCAAGAATGTATGTGGTGATTCAATGTGAATTCCATGAAATCAAATTGAGTGCCTTTACCAAATGTCTAGCCCAGGAAAAAATAAAATGAGTCCCCTTTTGGCTTTTTGTGAGAAAATAGGCGACAAACAAGTTGCATTCAAACTTTGTAATGCAGAGGTAGAATTAGCCTATTATATGGCAGCACCACAACTATGCAAAATCCATATGAAAAAATAGGCACCTACAAGAAACCGAAAACAAGCACAACAAAGGCAGCACTGCTGGTAGCATCCCAATACACACAGCAGTGTCCAAGCAAACTTCCAGTTATTTAGAAAAATATTTCCTGGTACATTATGAAGATAACTGTCCATTAGGTTCTTCTGTGACGCAGTGTTCGAGAGCGGTTAATTGACTTTGTGTATAGACCAAATTTAATGATCGTGCATTGTTGTAGCACTTCCACCACTAATAGTTGGCCCCACTGAATGATAAGCGAATCAAAGCCAAGAGTACATCCCTAATTTGGAGTAATGGCTCCATGAAATTGGTTGAGGAGGTCGCCCCCGCTGATGTTCAGTGACGGAGGGAGAGTTGACTGCATTATTCAGCACGTAAGCAGTGGCAATGGCCATGGCATTGCATTGCATCCCGCTTGCAGGTTCCCGCGTGTCCCGAGCCTGAAATCAAACTGCAAGGACTGCATGTTTGGGTGTGTGATGCTGCTCCTGGCTGAAGACAGTAAATTAAACCCCCCCCCCCCCCCCCAGTGGGCTGCTGGTCATGGTGGATGTGGAGAAGTGGTCTATATGCATCCGCATGCTGCCATTCATTTCAGGGCGGCTACTTGGAAAAGCCTCCTAGCTCGAATGGCCAGTGTTGCACCCTGAAGGACGGCGTGCGTGTATTTGTTTGTTGCATTTCATGCCATTGCGTTGTGTTGTTGGCGCCATGCTGTTTTTATTTTTTGATAAGTTTCATCTCATTCTATTTATGAGCATCATCTAAGATAATCCAAGTGTGATAGTTGTCTTTACTAGGCACTCTTAATACGTATTCAGATTAAATGGCTAAAGTTGTATTTTAATTGTATTGTCCATAACATAAATTGGCCCTAAAAATATCCACATCACTTAAAATTTATACACTTAAATATGCATCATGACTGTTTCCTGTGTGCTCTGTGTTTTTTATTAGGAAAGTTGTACAAACTCCTTGTAGCCTCAGGAGAGCTTTTACCACCTTATTGGTGGGTTTTCTGTTTAAAAGTTAAAATGTGGAAGTGAAATGTCACTAAACATTGCATGGAGTAAAAAAAAAAATTGTCAATGGGGCTTCCAAAATTCTTAAAACAATAGCCTAGATGTCACTGAATTATCTGGCATTTGTGAGCTGAGGGATATTTATTTTGTTTATAGCAGATTTTTTTTCCGTGAGTGGGTATGAATGGGATTAAATTCTTACTGTCCGTGGATTTCAGCTTTCAGGATTACTGGCTTGGTTAGGGATAGTGCTGATTTTCTTCTTTTCCCTGATCCTGCATTAGCCATACGGAATTTCCTGTTATACTGTCATGCTAACAAGCCTGTATACATATTTGCCCGTAGGGTACTGGAAGAATTTTCTCAGATACGTTGGCTTTTTGTTCGCTTTCATAATGTGCGGACATCAGTGTACAGTATTTCGTAATATCACGGTGTCCTAAAGTGAAGGATTTGGTAAGGTTATGTTGTGTTCAGATGACAAAGAGCAGGGCACTACAGCGTTTATATTTGATACTTTTGATAATGGGCGTGAAATTACAATTTGGATTTTCCCAGACTCAACTTTGGATGTTTTCCGTTTTTAATTTAATTTCGCTAAAATTGAAACATTGTGACCTGGTAACATTCAAAAAATATTACTATGTCACAATCTGTCCCCAGTTGTGAAAACAAAATTTCCGTATTGCATTACTTGAGCACTTTCCTTTTTTTTTTTTTTTTTTTGAAGGGGTTGGGGAGGTTCCCAAAAACGTTGATGTAGTTCCAGTATCTTAATTTGAAGGTGTTCCTTTCCACTTCACTTCACCCATGGGCTTTACTGGCTGTGGATTTTGGGGGAGGGGATTGGAAAACGGTAGATTTCTTGGTCGGGTGGGACTCTGGATCGTTTCCGTCTCTTCTTGGAGGGCTTTTGCCCGGCTGCCCTGGCTGTGCAGACAGCCCGTTGGGTGCGGGCGGCGAGGAATGGCGTGTTGACGTGAAGATGGAGGCTGCAAGGTCAACCAGGAAGCGTTCGGCCAAGGAAGCAGGCCGAGACGCGTGGGATGAGTAGTCCCTCGGACTGTCGGCTCCGGTACTTTATTGGTCAGCTGGTACAGACAGTGGGAGGGACGCAGCGTGTTTGGGTGCTGAACTGTTAAAGTTTGCAGGTGGGTGGGGGAAGGGGTGGGGGCTGCCAGGAGATCAGCTCATGGAGGAAGCTGGGTGGCCACAGTGAATGACAGCGCTGTGGGCATTGCAGCATTGAATTCAAATGAGCTCACAGCTTTTTGGGTGGGTGGGTGGGGGGGTGGGGGGATGGGGGGTACAGAGAACAAGCCCGTGCCAGGACCACACCCAGGGGAGCGAGCCGAGCGGCAGGGGAGCACGGGGGGAGCGGAGACGTCACCAGGGGAGACCCTCCTCTCCCTCAGGAGGAAACGATGACATGGGAGGTGTAGGCGCAAATAAAGCCATTTCTTTTCATAATGGGGCAGTTGGATAGGTCAGGTTTGGGTGGGGCAGGAGGGCGGTGTAGGTTATGGCTACAAATTAAAACCTCTGGAAAAGGGGTGGGGTGGGGGTGTCAATGTAAAACACAGAAAATGAATTTAACACCGGGGGGGGGGGTGGGGGGGGGTACGTAATTGGGGCGGGTGTCCGACAGGTAGTGGGCGTGTGAAACGTGGCGTCAGTAAGAGAAGGGTTGAGTAGGTCAGCAGCATGCACGGCCTCTTCAGAGATGTGGTAGGATGCTGCTGTCTGCTGCTTCTGTAGAACGCAGCCATTGCTGTCCTGTCGGTCACATGTCTCTCTGTGTAACAGAGACGCACCTCACCGCAGTTAAAAGGAGTGAGCTGTCTATCGCGTGTCCATAACAACAGCCCCGGACAGGAAATTGAAAGCACAATGCAGCTGTGGCATAAGGCTTTCTAAAGTTAATTTAGATACACCAGCATACACCAAGATAACAGTAATTGGAATAATGCTGAACTGTGAGTGTAGGTGTTACTGTGTAAGACTGTAAGGTTTCCACAGTTATATCCATACGGTCCTAAATCAAAGCCTTGTTCACCTGTCTGGTTTGCATATGAACAGGTATGGCATAGGTAAGCTATGTATGTGTAGCATGTTTCTGCAGAATTGGTGATTTCCCTCCGAATCACCTTGTGAAACCACTTCCTGTGAATTGTCAGTCCAAGACAGAACATGCCAAACGTCAGTCTTTGCTTTTTTCGGTTTCATAATTTATGGTTAAACATGAAGTGTTACTGTGTCTGTGTGTATGCGTTACTGTGTGTGTGTGTGACTGTGTGTGTGTTACTGTGTCTGCGTGTGTGTTACTGTGTCTGTGTTACTGTGTGTGTGTGACTGACCGTGTCCGTCTGTCCGTCTGTCTGTCTGTCTGTCTGTCTGCAGTCTCTTAGCGACATGTCTGTGCAGAATGTGGAGGGCCTGGCCTTCACAGGCGCTGTGAGAGATCTAACACGCGAGCTGCGAGCTGTGAGCTGCGAGCGCAGTGGAGTGCAGTGATGCTGCTCTGACAGAGCCGCACGTGCGCCTGACTCAGCCACTCTTTCCTGTGTGCAAGTTCACTTCAGTGCCTCACCTACTTTGAGCGCCGATAAGCCAGCTGCACGCGGGACGTTGGGCGAGGGGGGGAGAGGGGTGGGGGTTGCCAGGTGTGCGACTGGCCTGATTTTTTGGCTGCTGCATGTGGCCTCAAAAGAGTGCGCCGCGGGGTCCAGAATGCAGCGGGTGCTCGGGGGGAGGGGCTCTGGCTGCGGCGTGGGGCACGTGGCTCGCCTTCCCCCCGCACCGGCCAGCGCTTTCGACGCGGGTACAGGGGGCGCGCGTTTCACCGGCCGAAAGGGGATCCCGCGCTTCGACTGGCGCTCCGGGACGCTCTGACGCGCGGCCCGGGCTGTTAGCGGCGGCTCCGGTAGCACGGGGCGCGGCTGGGGCGCAGCAGGTCCCTGTCCCGTCAGGGTCGCCCTACATCCCAAAAAGAGCCGCAGCAGGGCTTTTTTCGGCGAGAACGCCCTGTGAAGACATGGCCTGCCCCTCTTTTAAGCATTAAGAGAAGCAAAGTGCCAATGGGAGGAAGTCTGGGCACGGCAACATAAGCAAGCCCCCGCCCCCCCCATGCTACCACCACCTCCCTCCCCAGTTTTCGAGTGGGCGGGCCTTGCGAAGCAGGAGCCTGACCCCTAGGTTGCGGTATATTTGAACACAAACAAGCAGATCCTCTCCACAGTCATTTTATTTTTAGTGTTGGCTGCATGTGACTTTCCACTGTGCCGTTCCCCCCCCCCTCCCCGCCCCCCCCCATCCTTTTCTTCTTTCTTTTTTTCTTTTCGCACTGTCCCATCAGCTGCAGCGTGCGGCTCCAGAGAAGAGCCACCCTGCTCTTCTGCTCGTCCTCAAGGCCCCCAGCGGCGGTAGTTACAGGGAGTGCCGCCGTGCCGCACACGGCCGTTTGATTCAAACTACAGTCTCACGGCTGCGAATCGATTCACGGGAGTCGATTCAAGAATGATTTGGGCTCATTTGGAACACGTTGATTTGGAACACGCTTCGATTCTGGGACTCTGGGACTACCTGGAACCTGGGTGGGAAATTAACACACAGGCCAAATGCTGGTACATTTTATCTGTGGCCGCTAAGTTTGTCTACTCTACCAGCCACTTTGGCAGGTAACCAGCCATCACTTGGAGATCCTGTTCTAGTCGGAATACTTAGTCGTTTGGCAGAACGGTGAAATTGGCCGGTGGATTTTTGGGGTGCAGCAGCCACTGTGGACAGCGAATGAAAAGTTAGTTTTCCTGCCCTGCCTGGAATAGAATCAGGCTTCCTCCCACACTGTCTCATATGAGCCAGAGAAACTTATGAGTTTTATAATAAACTTAGAATAATTTACTTAATGAAAATGGTTACTGGCTGTGTTATTACAGCAGATCATTTGAAAAGAATAAGTTTAGAATGTGGGGGGGGGGGTGGGCAGGGCGGAGGGGGAACTTGTCTAAAAAAAAAAGTACTTTCCGCTTTCTCCTCATGAATCGGCTGTGGCATCAGAATGAAAAGTGTCGAAAACGCGGTTGTTGTGAAAACACTGTCGCTGCGCAGAGTTTCCACGCTCCGAGGACTGCAGGGCGTGGCCGGCGGGTCCGCAGTTCGCCCCGCGAGCGGTCGGGATGAAGATCCGCCTCCCGCCCGGCGGCCGACCTGCGGACGCGGAGAACGGAGGCGTCCTGCTTTGCATACCCAAAGCGGACAGCAAGGCTGCCCGTTGTCCCCTGGCTGCGTTTCGGCTGCGATGGCGTGTCCAGGACCGCACCGCGCTGACCGCAGTTTGCATGTCAAACCTCAGTGACCTGCTTTGAATGGAGGCCCTGCTTTTCTGTTTACATTTTAGGCCAAAGATTTGACTCCCTGCTGGGGGAAAGAAATGTGGCTAAACCTGAAGGCTGAGGCCCAGAGCTCTTGTCTGTTCTGTGTGTGTTTGTGTACACGTGTGTGTACGTGTACGTGTGTGTGTGTGTGTGTTTGTTTGTGTACACGTGTGTGTATGTGTACGTGTGCGTGCGTGTGTGTGTGTGGGAGAGAAACCGAGCTGCCGGAGTGAACTGATTGGCTCATGCCACAAATCATGTGACTCTGCACACACTTGAGCTTTTCTCCTGTTTTAGAATTGGGGTAAGGGAGGAGGGGGGGGGGGGTGTGTATTTATGCAATCAAAGGAATGTATTTTGTGTTTTTAAACGAAGTCATGCTTTTGGCTTTGGGCAAGCTTAAGCCTGAGTTGGACGTCTTGATTATTTCCCCTGTGAAACAGATAATTGTATCGATGGTTCCGGATAGACCAGACCAGGGCTTTCTCCGAGCTGCTTTCGTTCTGACGCGCTTAAATGGGGAGTTTTGAAAGGATTTCACTTCTGTATTTCACTTTGTCACCGCATATGCTGTGTTTTTGTTTTCAGCGTCGCGTGTGAGGTGCGGTCAGCACGTTTAATTCTGCCTGCCCTGGCTTCCCCCCGCGTCACTCTCTCGCGCTCCGGCATGCAAAGCATCCAGCCTGGCTCCTCGGCCGGGCCAGGGCGGCCTCTCATTCCTGCGGAACCAGTTTGTTCTCAGCCTCGTGCAGCAGGGGGGAACGGTAGAGAGGGGGCACAGGGAGGAAGCTGTGACGCTGGTGCGCCGTGGGTGGGTAGCGCCACTCCCGAGATCGCAGTTCAGGGTGGGTCACAGGTAGATTGCGCTCCGCCCCCATTTATACCTGTGAAAGGAATGGTTGGGGTGGGGGTAGTGGTGGGGGGAGGGCTCAAGGGAGAGATGGCTGGGTTGGCGTTGAGTGGGAGGTGGTGACTATTAACTAATCCTTTATGGCTAGGGTAATAGATGGGGTTGTGTTTGTAATCACCTGTAGTGTAAACAAACCAGTGTTTGGCTTGCGAAGGTAGAGTCCACGTTTCCATGATCTGTGGCAGGTTTAGGCATGGATAAGCTAAGATGTGCCAAATGGCTACTCGATCACCTTGGAGCTGCATTTGAATGAAGTGCGGGGGAAGGTATTACATTGCTCGTGCTTAATCAATCATCGTGTGTTTCAGTGTTTTTGGGCTTCTAGGGACTCCTGAACTGAGTGCAGACAGACAATCCCTCAGTTCCAGCCTGAGATTCAATCCTGGGCTGCCATAGCTACTGCACAAGCATTATATTATATTAAGTCACAGGTAATGTGATGCTAACCAATGTTAGCTAATGAAAAGGGGGGGAGCTTATGCATATATTTCTCCTTTGTATATGCGTGTGCATGTTTTTCTACTTAATGGATAACATCGTGTGCATATTATGTGCACTGGGCAAGTGGCAAAATGGCCGGCTAACGATAATCTAAGCAGGCTAACCGTCCGATGCTAATTAGCTAACGTCAGTTACATGTACTGTTTACATATTCGTTTTTATTTGCAGTTAGTGTGTATTAACCTAGAAACTGCTAGATAATCTCTTGTAATTGTTAACTTAAGAATTGTTAAGATCACTCATTTTGATTTCAGCTGCCTAGCTAGCGAGTATAACAGCGCCTAGTTTGGTGTTAGCGCTAGCTTTCCTCCAAATATGCGTTTCCCTCCTGGGCCGTGTGGCGCGTCCATGTGGAATCTTTTGTGAACCAAGCGCTGGTGTTGTGACCCAACAACGGGGAAACCATGGGAGCCTTTGTTCTCAGTCAAGCCTTAAAAGGCTTACAAGTGAATAGTAACGTAAAAGAAAAATAAGCCTTGCTTTGCCTCACACAAAATGAAACGGAAAGCAGGTTCAGTCTATGTCATGGCTGTTAGTTTTTTCAGGCTGAATTGTGGGTATAATACCCACCACCCCCCCCTCCCAGGAAATGGCCTTCCTGTATGTGCCGGTGTGTAATTGGCTAGTCCGCAACTGATTAAATATGTGCAATTTCAGTATCATTTATGCTAAGAAAATGCATTAATAAATGGAAAATATTTCACCAGGGCAGTGCCATTTTGTGAATAAAGTGGCGCGGTATGCTAACGCTATCCGCAATGATCAATTCCAAGTTAATTAGTTTGACAGTGGGTTTGCTAGTGCAGTGTACAGAATTACTCTTGGCAAAGAAGGTTAATAGAGATAATGTGGAAAGACACAGGGCAACCTCTCCTTTTTGTGCTTTTTTGTGAAAATATAGGTGCAGAAACTTACTCTAGAATGTTTAGAAACATTTAAAATTTAAAATCCCCCCCCTCCAAGTGCTGTTTGTTTGTTTCCTAACAGGGGACACCCTGAGGACATTCTGTAAGAACAGCCTGTTGGGCATCGAGGTTGCCTTTGTCGTTCACTTTCAACAGCTAAATCCCCCAAAAAATGCTTGTGCACGCACTTGTGGCTTTTGACAGGTCTGATGAGGTGTGTCCTGGTATTCTTTTTGCCATTTCTCAAATGCCTGACTGGTACGCATGATGCTCCCCTCCCCCCCCTCCCCTTCCTGTACGCACGTGTCAGTACAAAATCTGTTGCCCATGCAAAACCTGTTGCGTTCCACTTCAAACCCGTATTGGATAAAACACTATCACATGATTTGAACTTTGGCACATTGCTTTGCGCATGCATACATACGAGTTACTGGTACGTTGGTTCACTTAGTGTCCTGGATGTAGCTGTATTGGTTATGGAGGCAGCTAACAAGGCTTTGTAGCTAGCTAGCTACCTGCTAACTTGCGAGTGATAAAGCCACGTTATAGTCGAGTCATTTCATATCATATCAGCCTTTCTAGGTTTTCTACCGTTTACTTGCTTTAGCTAACTTTGCGGTTTGATTTGTCTGAAATGTGCTATATAAATAAAGTTTGATTGATGATTGATTGAACTACTTACGGGGCTTTACCCACTAGGCTAGTAACGGCAAGACTGTCCGACCCAGATTCTACGTGAATAACCACACAGTTACACGTGCTTATCGTTTCTAATAAGGACTCGATATGTTCGATAGTCGCCAGTTCCGGGACCGGACCGGAAACGGAAGGCGACGGGTTTTGTCCTGACATCGGCACTTTGCGTTCTCGTGCCATGTCAGTCACTAATCTGTTGTTTGCGGATGGCTAACGTGAAAATGGGCAACTCTTGTCAAAGCTGTATCACCCACCGTCATCATTTGTCTCCTGATATCACATATATATTAAGTATTTGTGTTTATATTTCTAACAGCTTTTGTTTCGTACTGCTGTCGAATAAACATCACACAGCGCGCTGACTCTTGAGAAAGTGCAGTTTGCGGCAAAGCTTGAACTCAGGTGACAGTTTATTGCTTTGTCTGATGCAGGCAGTCACGCTCGAACCATGCTAGAACATGCTAGCGGACATCGCTATGCAATAACTGGCCTGGAGTTTTGTTAAGCAATGTACTTCCACGCAGATTATTGGTCATGCCATGCAAGAGCAATCATTTGGAGTGGAAGTGAGTAATTCTGACATCTCATGCATCACCCGTTTCTGCTCTCTTGTTTTCCTTGACTGAGAATATGTGATTGGCTGATATGTAATTGACTGATACGTGATTGGCAGTAGGCATCCGCCAGCTGATATGTCATTGGCCGGCTGCCAGTAATGGCGTTCATGTGAATCCTAAATGGGTGACTGCACAAGGCAGTTTGAATGAGGTAAAAGTTTTATTGGAGCAGTCGAAGGCCAAAACTGGTTTTAAAATGGGAACGTTATTCTAGCGTGGTTAGGAATGTTCTAGAGTGGCAGTGAAGTGCCAGTGCTCCTAATGAAGTCTTTCATCGTGCCTTGTGTGGACTTCAACGCTTGTCCTCACAAATGCTTCAGAGTTCTCTGTTTAGACTTGCTGAATGTCACTGTACAGGTGAGTGTCCGGAAGTGTTAAAAGTATGGAATGCCATGGAACAGGTGTGGAGTTGCTCTCAGTCCTTCTGGCTACGCTGTTTTTACAGTCATAGCCTGGGTAGGTGTTTTTTTTTAATTGATTTTTTTATGGTACGTCTCATTCTACTGCACACTCTGAAAATGACAAAATGTTTTTCCTGAGTGAATGAGAAAACTGTACGGGCCTATTTTAGGTCAGAATGCCTTTTAGCCTATTTTTCAGTGGGTAGAGTATTTGGGACAGAATGTATGCCCAACGCCTGAGCGTTTCAGAAATAAAAAACATCTTTTCTGCAATCAGGTTTTGTTCAAATTAATTTGCATTTAATGGTGTAATTGCCTGGTTTGAGTCAGAAAGCAGTCGCAGCGCCTCATGACAGTTGCATCTGTTTGTGCGCGCGCAAAATCGCATTTATGTTTTCGTATCTGCAGCGAGAGCTCCGTTTTGAATCTCAGATCTGAGAATGTCTTGATGGGCGGAGGTCTGTGAACTTGTGAACCTCGTGCGAACAGTTGTGCGCTGGGGGCGTGCACGCACCGCGACGTTCGAACTCAAAACGCCGCCTCTCTTTGTTCGTCTTTCGCCCCAGAAAAGGGTTGTTTCGAACAACAAAAAAAAGTTCGATTTCATTTTGACTACGCTGACGCCTTAAGGGTCCTGTGTGTGTAGGCAAGGATTAGCCTACTGATTATGTGGTCTGCTTATTTCTCATATTTAATCATTTGTTGGCCGTGGAAAGTGAGTGAAGAAAAAGAAACTGGAGTACTGAGTGGAGGGAAGTGAGGAGCGTTGCCATAGCGCTGTAAGCAGTTTGTAGGAAAAACACTTGGTGTCATGATGGCTAAAGTGAAAGTAATCCAAACAAAAGTCTAAAATGGCCGTTTTGCTGCCCATGACAGAATTTATGCCCAGAAGTAAAATGGGAGGGGAATGAGTGATAAAACCTTGGATTTTTACACGCTTCCTACAGGGCTGACCGGAGGCTCTTTTAGGATATCTCCTGTACTGATTTGTGTGAAAACGTCAGTTATACCCTTTTCTTTTACACCCCGACCCCTCGATTAGGTGTCTTCCTTCCGTGAGAGTCCCCTCCCCGTTAGGTTGATCATTAATAAAGGGGGAAATGGACCCTTGTTTACAAATGGAATGCACAGGTTCCTACTTCTGCAGTAACCACTGGGATACTGCAACACGGATGCACACACGCACACACACACACACACACGCTCACACGTACAGACTTCGGGTCCTGACCCGCCAAATTCACTTTGGGTTTTCTTGCTTCAGCGTGTGAAAGGGTAGTCTTATTTCCCCGCCCCGGTCCTGGTAACGGCCCGCTGCTGCTCTCCCACGCTACGCTACGCCACGCCGCGCGGTGCCAAACGGCCACCATATGCGCTGGCTCGCCTCAGCCAACACGTCCAATATGTTCCGCCCTCCAGACGGGCGATCGCGTCCGTTCGAAATCGCGCCGAGAGGCGAATAACGGGCTGTCGGAGATCTGAGTTACTGCAGCGCTACAGGACATATGAGCCTTAAAGGCCACCGTACACCGTGTACAATCTTAATATTGGATAGTTGTTGCTGGGTAAGCCAAAGATTGCGTCCTCCACCATAGCACGAGAAAGTGGGACGGACACTTGTGGGCTGCCTGCGAATGGGTGACAACGCTGTAAGGCAGGCAAGGATTGGCTCCCGGCTTTGTGTGACTGTGTCCCCAGCCAATCACGCAACACCCGCGACACACAGCTTTGAATGTAGAGGAGAACGTTTCATGTGCGATGGTCCTGCAAGAGCAGGGTTTTCCCATAAGGCTCAGTGTTTCGGCCGGGCCCCCAGGGCTCCAGCGGGATGGTTTTTTTGAAGCCCCCGTTCTCAGCCGATGTTCCTGCTCGCTGCCGAAGGTGACGCCGACGCCCGGCGCTCTTCCGGATTCGCGGGACCGCGCGCGCCCACCCTCGCGGTGTTTTTTTTTGGCAGGGGAGAGAATGAAAATGTAAAAATAGACCGCAGGACGTCGCTGGTGGCAACTCCAAAATACTTCGTCCCCCTGGAGTTATCAGGCGCAAGTTCACAGAGTGTGGAAGGGCTCCTGCACTTGGAGGCGGTATCTGTCCTGCTCGTGAAGCGACGATAGCGTTAGCGTTAGCCCGGCTTTTCGGTCTCCGGGTCCAGAAGTCATTTCGGGTGGTAGGTTCTCAGTAGCCTCCCCGATGCCTCTTCTGGCGAAATGGAGGATGACAGCCGATCTGGAAACAGCAGTACGGAATTTTCACCTCAACCTTTTCGGTGGTGAGATTCTGAACCATCCACCCCCAGATCCTCAGAGTTTAGATTGCTTATCCGTATCTCGGAAAACTGAAAATTGCACTCCAGAATCATAGCAGTCTGCGCCTAGAAGCGGTTGACACTTATTAGCAGTTGGCTGTCATGTTGGTGGTGAGGCCTCCAGTGGACGTTCATGTGCTTCTTGCATGATCTGTGGCAGCTCGGATCGAAGCGTTAAGAAAACGCACGGGCGGTGTGAGCAGCAGAGTGTGGCCTTTCTCCTTTGCATCGCCACATCATGGTCCCACGTCTGTGGGTCTTTTTTTTGTGGGGGGCGGCAGCATGGGGGTGAGATTTAGGTGGCGATGTTTCCGCTGCCTCAACCTGAATGGGGAAAAGGTTGTGGTGGCCCGTGTGCAAACAGGCTGGGAGAAATCTTACCTGTACAAGTGCTCTGAACGCCCCACCGGTGACCGGCCGCCCTGCTCTCTTTTGGGGGTGGTCGTTGTGCTGGGCCAGGGCCTTCACCGTTGGGTAGCGGGCGTGGCTGAACGGGCGAGTGAAAAGCCTGTCAAATATTTAGGAGCTCCAACCTCAGCGGCGGGTAAATAAAGCGAAATGTCGGGCAGGTCCTGTTCCTTCCCCCCGTCTCCTGAGTACACAGCGCTTCCTGTGATGTTTCGGTAAGTCAGGGACGCCCGTTACAGGCTAGGCCGCAGAGCGCCACGCCCATTTCAGTGGGGCGGCGACTCTCTTCAGTCAGCCGCACGCCCACACGCTGCGTGTTTTAAAGGAGAAACGGGCAAAATAGAGCTTCTGCTGTCTTAGCCTTCGTGTGAAGGTGTGGTGTGCCTGCCCACGTCATGCTGGGTTCTGCCTGGGCTTTCTGCTAGACTCGCACGTCTTACCAAACAACCTGTAAACAGTGGAGAGATGCACACACAATCACACACACATGCACACACACACACCACACACACACACACACACACACACACACACACACACACTCACAGACACACCACACACACACACGCACACAATCACACACATCCCCTACGCACACCATGCACCACACACACACAAACACAGCGCACACACACCACACACACACACCTTGGTAAGACTGCACGCAATAGCAGCAAACCCCAGGGCATCTGTTCTCCCTGGACTCCCCCCCCCCCTTCCCGCCATGTCCCTACAGAGCGCTTGTTATCTTTCCGTGGAGTCGCACCCCGTCTCCGACGCCGCCCGATTCTGTCGGAGAGCCGTTCCTCTCCCGACCGTTAGCCACAGTGCTTCCAGGGGCGGTCACCGTGGCAGCGGGTCACACTTTTTGGAAGTTGTGTATGAACAGGGCTGAAGTGGTGCGGGGCCGTACGGCGCAGTGCGAAGGTCGCTTCTCGTTTTCTGAATGAACGGAGAGAGGGGAGGCGCGGACCTCGGAGGAAGTGCCGGAACGATGATTCAGACGACGGCGCGCTTTGTTTCCTTAAATATAAATTTCGCTTTTCGTTCTGCGCGCGTTTAAATGCGTTTCTGAGTCAGTAATGGAAAGTTGTTAATACCTGGCGAATGATGCGCGGCGTGGACCCCGAGTGCGAGCCAGCTCGACCGGACCTGTAAAATGCCGTTTTGCGTCCTCCTCCTTCTGATGGCGTGTTGAAATGGACACGGAGGCTCCCTGCTTCTGGCGCGATGGGCAGCAGCGAGGAAAGTTCACGGTAAAGCGAGAGAGAGAGATGGAGAGAGGGAGAGAGAGAGAGATGAGGTAGAGGGGGAGAGAGAGAGATGAGGTAGAGAGGGAGAGAGAGAGCGAGAGAGAGATGAGGGAGAGGGGGGGAGAGAGAGAGAGAGAAGAAAAAGAGAGAGAGAGAGACCAGTGGAAAAAAACCAGCGTCTATACCAGAGAGAGACGGCGGCAGCGGGAAGCGCACCAGGGTGAGCGGACCGTTGCTAGGATACGCAACACGTCCCTCTCCCAGCGTGCTAGGAGAGCGAGAGAGAGAGAGAGAGAGAGAGAGAGAGAGAGACGGCGGCTGCACATGCCATAAAGTTCCCTCTGCTAGCATTGTTTCCATGGCGCACACGCGCTCCTAGGTCCAGAAATTTAGGGAGGAGAACGCTAGCGCACCCCAGTTAGCACCACATCGGTCTTCAGCAGCAAACGCTCCTAAAATGGGAGCGCCGTCGAGCCCTACGTCTGACAGGCCCCGTTTTCTCTCCTGAATAAGCAGAAAACGTTGAAGGCGCCAGAGAGCCTGTGCTTGAAAGCTGGGCTCAGGTAATATGCAGACTCTTGTGGTGAGCTGGGGTGGGTGGAGTCAGCTGCCATTGTCACTATATCTGCTGGGTCATAAGACATAAAATGTATGTTCACATGGAGCATCATAAAATCAGAGGTATTTGTGCTCTTATCAAGTTTTATGTGCGTGGAGATTGTTGCCTGCGCTGTCCTGATGAAAATGCCATGGATTTTGGGGTTGTTGCGTTGTGCTAAACTGCTCTAGTAAAGAGAGCCCAGTGTTGGATCCGCTCTGTGCTTCCGACGGCTTTCTCAAACTGCACCGGTTCAGCGAGGCCTCGTTCGTCCTGATTGGCTAAAGCAGTATGTCTGGGTGGAGCTTAATGACATGAGACCCCCTGGCTGTTGTGAGTGTGTAATTTTCCCTGAGAGTAGCGTGAGAACAGCGCATCTCCGTCAGCGGCTGGAGAGTCAAAGTGGGGGCAGATGCCTGACCCACAGGGGCCCATGAGTCTGCGCAGACGGGTACAGCTCAGGCTGCATGAACTGGCACGGCCTGGTCTGCGCAGACGGGTATGCTCAGGCTGCGCAGTGTGCCTGCGTCTTCAGGATTAGACTATAAATAGATGCCGGAGAATGGGGCCCCTCCTCACCAGCAAGGAAAGTGTCTCGCTGTCTGATTGAATTCTGCGTCCTCCAGGAGAGCAGGGGAGGTGTAGTGGAGGTCTCTCTCTCTCTCTCTCTTTATCTCTCTCTCTCGTTCTGTCTCTCATGCTCTTCTGCTCTCTCTCTCTCTCGCTCTCGCCCTCTCTCTCTCTCTTTCTCTCTCTAATTCTGTCTCTCTTGCTCTCTCTCTCGCCCTCCCTCTGTCTTGCTCTCTCTCTCTCTCTCTCTCTCGCCCTCCCTCTGTCTTGCTCTCTCTCTCTCTCTCTCTCTCTCTCTCTCTCTCTGCCCCCTCCCTCTCCTTTCCTTTTTGTGCTTTTTCAGCCAGATTGGCGAAGAAGGTGAGAGAATGGTGGGCTTTAAAAAATAAAAATGAAAAATGGCTCCCAGCGTCTCTTCTGGAAGCGCTGGGGGTTCCTCCTCCTCCCTCCCGTCCCCCACCCTCTCCCTGACCTCCTTGTGCTTCTCTCGCAGTCACACGCACGGCTCACTCCCAGCACTGAGGCGCTCCAGATACGAGAGCCTTCCCAGCATCCCGTCTGTGTGCGGCGCATGTAGGACAGGGCGCTGGAAATAACCACGCCCTCGCAAAGCTACGCTGACAGCGCAGGTTAAATACGGCACCGCACAGGTGGAAGGCCCAATATTGCACACCCTTAACGGAGGCTGAGTGGGTGATCTCTCTGCTAAACGCCGTGGTAGTGCTGGTGCTTTTGGTGGGCACCGTTAAAAATAGCCGGCATTAGTGTGGACGGTTAGTGGCCTGTTCGCTCGCTCTCTCTCTCCCTCTCGTCCCGATTGGAGTCATGACATTGTGCATTACAAGCGAAGCATTAACACAACTAGCTGTCTGTTAGCCGCGTCCACCCTGCTCCTCGGTCTGCCGTTTTATGCTCACCGTTCTGTTAAGAGGTCAGTTTGGGCAACTGAGTGAATATTCACCTCATTGCTAAACCTGGCAGCTACCCGTCATTCATCATTTTGCTAGCTAAAATCCAATCACTGAAAGCAAACTGATGGTTTGGCTACGTTGTAAGTTACTTGACAGCTAGTGTTAGCGAACTGCGTGACATTATACGTATTTATTAAATTGTGTGTTATCATTATATTTCTTGGTCTATAACCTAGGTTAAGCTACACATGCTGTTAGTGCTGATTGCTCTACAGCACCACGCTGGAGAAGTGCCGCCATTGCATGCTGAGATGATGGCAGTCCACTGAGCACCAGGCTGAATGGGCTTTATTATCACCAACGCCGGTCGCATTTTCCCTATGGAGGCAGTGAAGATGAACAAGGTGGCTGCCTAGGAGTTCTTTGTGAGAACACCTGAAAAACCAAGACTTTTTTGTACAGAGAGAGAGAGAGAGTAGGGAGAGAGAGTCAGGAGTGGGAGTGATAGAGAGAAGGCAGAGAGACAGGAGGAGAGAGAGAGAGGAGGGAGAGTGAGAGAGGAGGGAGAGTGAGAGAGGTCTTTGTGTACTCGTATGTGGACCTGTTTAAAGGGATGGGGTTGGAGGGGAGGGGAGGGGAGTGGCCGGCGGCTGAGTGCTCTTAAATATTACATACTCCGTGTGTTGTGCGCAGAGCCGGGGGCCGCGGCCCGCTCGCCGTCCCGGCCCAGACAAAGGAGCGCCTTTCAGAGCCCCCGAAAAGCCGCTGGCGCCCGCTCCTGCGCCCGCTCCTGCCGGACAGGCTCCTTTGTGTGCCTGCGAGACCCCAGGCCAGGGGTGCAAGTCAAGGGACTGAGCGGGGCGTATGACGCACGCGGGGGGAGGGGGAGGGGAAGGGGGCGGGGGGGCGGGGGGCGGGGGGCAGGCGCACTCCGCCGGGGCTTCGCTGCTCGCGGACGTCCGGAGCGCAGGTGGGCCTGCCGAGGCGGGGGCGGGTTTTCCGGATGCTCTGAGGATTGGCTGGGATCAGCTGCAGTGGGTTTTAGGTGTGGCGGCTGCCGTGCGCACTGATCTGGGGTCAGTGTGCACGGCTGTATCGGGCGGGTAGAGGGCCGCGTGGCTGATCCCAGGTCAGGGCAGGGCAGGGCAGGTTTGGCCGTGGTCCTGTGTCTCAGACTCCCCTTTGTAAGACTCTGATTTGGGCCTTCCTGGCGTCATGGACACTCTAAGTTGCCCTCGAAAGGCAGAAAAAAAGGTTTGCTCATGCGGCTGCTCTGTGGTCCGTCATGAGAAAGTGACGTAGTCCACTGACTGACCGACTGACAGACTGACCAACTGACAAACTGAGCTTTTCATTCTGTGGAAGTCTTATTTCAGTTTTTTTTTGGGGGGGTGGGAGGGTGGTGAGAGGAGTTGGGCGGGGCAGGGTGTGCGCTGTCGCAATCGAGCACTCCGAAGTGACGTCGCGGCGTTTCTGTGGGCGGCGTCGCGTGATTGCTAACGGTCTGCGGGGTTTCATCGGGAAGGGAAGCTCTGTCTCAACGCAGCCTGAGCAGGAAGCAAGAGAAGCAATATCCTGCCGCCCGCTCCTCTCGCGCCGCTCTCTCTCTCTCTCCCGCCGCGGCTCTAATGGGCCGCTGAGGTCTGGGCGGACCTCCGGCCTCCCGCCGCCTCGGTCTGGGGGGCGGGGGTGGTGGGGAGTGGCGGGGGGGGGCTAACGGAGCAGAGGCCTGACCCATATCTGCTGTGAGAGGGAAAAAACCGCCCCTCTCTGAATGTAGGCCGCGCCAGAGGCTGCGTTGCTGCTGAGTGCCTGAGAGAGAGAGAGAGAGAGAGAGAGGGGTAAAGCACCAAGCCTCGGTCAGCTAGCCCCTAATGGGGGGGGGGTCATGTCTGAGAGAGACTTTCCTCGCTTTTCGTAAGAGCATCCCGTACGAGGAGCTGGGCGGTAAACCATGATAGTGACCGAAAGAGAGATTTTGAGTTCACTAACAGTCTTCTGACACACCCAGGAGTTCCTGGAGAGAGAGAGAGAGAGGGTAAAGCACCAAGCCTAGGTCAGCTAGCCCATAATGGGGGAGGAGGGTGAGGGGGTCATGTCTGAGAGAGAATTGCCTTGCTTTTCGTAAGCGTGACCCATACGAGGAGCTGGGCGGTAAACCATGATAGTGACTGAAAGAGAAATTTGGAGTTCAGTAACAGTCTTCTGACACACCCAGGAAACTGGCCTTCCCCCCCCCCCCTTCGGAGAGAACTAAGGGAGGGTCATGTGATCAGCAGCTACGCTGTTCATCCAATCAAGAACAGCGTTTCCTGCAGCCAGCCAACTGATAACTGTACCCAAACATGCAAAAACATATACATGTGTGTTTATATTTTATTTTTGTTTTAAAATGAAAAAGAAAAATGACTCAAAATTTGAAGGTGTGTTTCTTACGTTGACAAACACACGAGCAGTTTAAAGTGGCCTGTGATCAAGGCCATGACCTCGACCTCATTCTACTAAGACCCAAGGTACTCTGAATCGAGGTATATGAATCATCTCGACGAGCGAACGGTGAATAAGACGTTGGCAGAAATTGTTTCATCAGTTTCACGCGTTACGCCTAGTTAGAGACTCGCTGTTGTTCACAGATCATTAGCGAGCAGCACAGTCTGAGCTGGCTGTGCTGGAGAGATGCTCCAGCTCGACGCTACCTGGACGAACCGTTTATTTCCCCCGAGTTCAGGTGGCCTGTTTCACGCGGGTCTTCCGTGCCGCACGGACGCAGAGGCAACACGCATATTAAAATCCCTTTATTTTTAAAATCACAGCCTTTTGAGGAACTATGTGAATAACCTGAAATAACCTTTTAAATAACGGGCTTGCGTTTTCTGTTTGAAGTGTATATCACTTTGCCACAGATTAGGCACTCATTAATAGCCTACCTGAAAACAGAGGCTCTAATTGGTAGTTCCTCTCTGATTAGCTTGTAGACCTGTGGATATAAAGTTGGGTATGTTGGACGTATAAAATTTCACTAATTAGAGCAATATGCTGAAACGTTTGATCAGGTAATGCACATTTATTAATCCCCACATATGGTATCTGTCTTTACTATTGGGGGCGAAATGGATAGATTTAAGCCAGAAGTTCGGTACTGTGTGCCGCGGTCTTGTGCACTGTGTGAGTACTGCGCCGATGCAGGTTTGTGCGTGTGTGTTGGTGAGTGCCCGTGAATAGGCGTGTGCGTATTTTTTTGCGTGCGGTTTCATTGGCAGGTGCACACGCGTGTGTCTGTGTGTGCGCGTGCGTGCATGCGTTCTCACAGTATGCAGATGACTCTGCAGTCAGTAGGTCACTCACTGCCCCTCCCAGAGCTCTCAGAACTCGGGGGGGTAGAATACGAATAGTCCTCTTCTCTTCCCTGTCCTTACTTTGCGAGGCGCGTGTCCATTAGGAGGTGGCAGCGGTTCAGTAGTTGATCCTAATGCCCCCTCCTGTGATCCCATTAGGAGACGCGGGGCACCAGAGCATTAATGCCCCGCGTAGCGCCCCGGTCACCCGCCTGCGAGGGTGATGGCGTCGCCCCCGCCGGCTCGCCCCCGCGAAGGCTGGAGACCTCTACGCCGGGGAGGGGGCCGGGGCGTTCTCCTCACCGGGCTCCATGGCAACCCCGGACTGTCAATCAGATCGTCTCTGTCATGGCCGTTAGTTTGTGCGCTTGTCTTGGCGCCGTCGGCTCGAGATCCGTCCTGAGCAGCGGTGTCACTGCATTCCCTTTCCCGCCCGGCTGTGTAATGTCAGTAGCCGTCAGTAGGGGGCAGGACGCGGGAGGCTGCGCTGAGCAGCCCGTAGAACGGCCCGGCTGTGGACCCACGAGCCAATCGCACGGCTGCGGTTTGGCTCCCCTTCCAATGAGTGAGCCCGTCCGCGCGTGACCCCGCCCACTTTCACCTCTGACCCGATGAAGGAGGGAGGCGGAGAGGCCGAGGCCACGGTTTCCACGGCGAGTTGAGTAACCAGGCGATGCCGAGCCTGCGCAAGGTTCCCGTGGTTACTGCCGCACACCACACCCCGTCCTTCCTGTTTGAAGAGCAGTCAGCTGACGCTGTTGTCGGGTGCGGTATATATAAGAAGAGGGACAAAAACAGCACGCCGAACAAGAGCTGGTGAATTTACGCCCAATTACATTAAAAAAATTTAAGCCAGTCTTTACACCATGCGGGTACTAAGTAACGGTGGAAAAAAAAAAAGACTTGGCGCTCAGTAATTTTCCATTGAATGAGTAACACCGGAATTGAAATTGAGCAACAAGGTCAGATAAGCTGGTTAAGAAAAAACAGCTTCAGTGTTTCATTCAGAAAAAATAACCAGTTTTTGCTGCCTGTGCTCGCCGCGTTCTTTACGGAACCGCCACGCGTGTTGGCGGCTCTGGCGTGTTCTGGCTCTGACGTGTTCTGGCTCTGGCGTGTTGGTGGCTCTGGCGTGTTCGCGGCTCTGGCGTGTTCTGGCTCTGGCGTGTTGGCGGCTCTGGCGTGTTGGCGGCTCTGGCGTGTTGGCGGCTCTGGCGTGTTGGCGGCTCTGGCGTGTTGGCGGCTCTGGCGTGTTCTGGCTCTGGCGTGTTCTGGCTCTGGCGTGTTGGCGGCTCTGGCGTGTTGCGGCTCTGGCGTGTTGGCGGCTCTGGCGTGTTGGCGGCTCTGGCGTGTTGGCGGCTCTGGCATGTTCTGGCTCTGGCGTGTTCTGGCTCTGGCGTGTTCCGGCCCCTGTGGTTGGCGGTCGTCCGCGCTTCCCGCCGCTCAGGGCCTGGTGCGCGTGGCTGCTGGACGAGCGCTCCTCTGCCGGTAGGGCGGCACGGCCGCGGGGGAATTCCTGCTTCTCTGCGCTCCGTACCTGGTATGTGGAAAATGAGCCTGCAGGCCGCATGACGGGCTGCAGAGGTATGCACCGCCTGACCCTGCCAGTGCTCCATCTTCCCCATCTCACCCCAGTCAGGAGGGGGGGAGAGGGAGAGGGAGAGAGAGGGAGTGAGAGAGAGAGGCGGCGAGAGAGAGAGAGTGTGTGTGTGAGCAAGAGAGAGGGAGGGACGGAGGGAGGGAGTGAGAGAGAGGGTTAGAAAGAGAGAGGGAAGGAGAGAGTGAGAGAGAGAGAGAGGGTTAGAAAGAGTGAGGGAGTGAGAAAGAGGGAGAGCAAGAGAGCGGGGTGTGCCTCAGGACCTCTGCCCGTCTCCTCTCCCATCATGCCCTTCCCGCTCGCGGGCGCTGGAGCTGAGGGTAGGGGGCGCCGGGGAGGAAGCCGCCGCCGCTCCCGCGCGCTTCCTGTTCTCTGGCGGGCCGCTGACGGAAGGAGAATGAAGAAGCGCGCGGGGAGGGGTAGGGGAGGGGGGAGGAGGAGAGGAGGAGGAGGGGGGGGGGGGGGGAAACGCCCCGGGGCGCGGCAGAGATTCACGGCCCTCCATTAGCGTGCTCAGCCAGCGGACAATCCCGCCGCACCTCGCTGGAGCGCACCAGACAGCCGCCATCCGCTTCCGGGCCGGCTGGCTTTCAGGGCCCGCCGCTCTCCCGCTGGTCGGCTGCTCGCGGACGGGAGAGCGGCGCTGCGGTGGGCTCAAGCAGGCCGCGGACCCAGGTGGTTGGGGGGTTTATCCCCCCCCCGTTTCGGAGCTGAGTGAGATGGCAGCTGTGGAGCGAACGCTGCGGGTCAGTGCTGTGTTTTTAATGAGCGCGGCGGCGCTGGGGGGGCGGGGCTGCGCCTGTCGGAGCAGGACCGGCCCCAGGTCTCAGGTGGCCCCCGCGGCCTCTGGCAGGACTCAGGCGGGCAGGAAGGAGTTAACCCCCGCCAGCCTGCCCCCCCTCCTCCCCCCCCCACCTTACCCCCACCCTCCCGTGGGGAGGGGTGCAGCTGGGAGAGGAGGAGGGGGGGCTTTAATTATTAAGGTTCCCACCAGAATCGGGGCGTCATGTTTAATAGATGCCGCACCGCAGTGGGAGAAGGCGCGGCGGTGGCGTCTCTGCGTCTTTGAACCGGTCACTCTCCACGCCGCCCCCCCTCATGTTCCGGGGAGGGGGAGGGGGGGGGTTTGGATGGCAGCTCGCTTGAAACGCCGTGTGAGCCGCCGGCCACCGCCGCTAATGTATCTGAGCCCGGGCTCTTCCAGGAATCACGCCTCACTTCCTGTTCAGGGCCCGAAGGCATGAGGCGCCGCAGGCCGCGATACGAGTTAGCGCCGCGCTAAAGGAAATGTCATTCCTGCCGCGTAGTTTGGGCCTGCGCTCGCTTTGATAATATCTGTGCCTGTACTTGGAAACGCAGAACCAGAAAATCCATCCAGAGGCATTAGCCAAACTGCATACTTCCCCAGATTAGCTGCCTGAAGAATTTCGGCCGCCGACAATGGCGTGACGTTACCAGATTAATGAATGAAGGCTAGCGAGTGTTTTGATGACGTTTGCGTCGGTTCCGTGGACATTCCGCTCAGATGAAATGTTCATTTTGGGGAAAAGGGCTTGAACAAGCATAAAAATTTGATGTGTGGAATTTTAGTAACTTGCCAGCAGTTAGGCTAATGATCCATTTTCGTAATCGCAGCCAGAGCTGATTATGTAAAAATATGTTGTGTTGGTTTTAGCATTGTGCAAAGTTGAACTGATAAAAGGGGGAGGGTGATAATTGTACACTGATTGTTGAATGAACTTTCTGCAATGACCAAGCAGACTGGGAAAACATTTCTTTATAAGGTATCAAGGGGTTGGAAGTCGACAGTCTAGTAGTAGGAACATCCACCAACCTAGTGACATCACAACCTGGCTTGTTCCAAGATGCCTGAGCCCTATTGCTACCAAGCTGCAAAAATAGCAAACTTCAGTTCATTTTTCTAGCAAATACGAGTAAATTTCAGATTTGTATGCAGGGCCATATCATATCTAACGTAAGAAAAATAAATTAACCACAGTCATGTTACTCAGTGCTTCACGTCCCCTTTGAACTGTGCATCGCAGGAGTGTATCAGGTGGATCCCTGAATGAGCCTGTAGTGCACTAGGCTATGCTCGTACGTGTATCTGACGGGTCCCTGAGAGGTAATACATTTCTCATTTGTGCCCTGATATTTTGGGTCCCAATATAAAATAATTTAAGAAGACGTCTGCGGCCTGAGCCTGCGCAGACCTGCGCGTCTGCTGGCCTGCAGGACTGCAGCTCCTGCGCAGCTGCTGCAGACACCTGCTCAGCCAGAGGAGGCGGGAGCGCGCAGCTCCGGTCCTGGAGGGCCGGTCCGCCGGCTGGTTTTTGTTCTAACCAAATTATCCGACAGATACTTAACCTAAACTAGGCTGGTTCTCCCCTGTGCTTGAGCACAGTAAAATCTTTGGGACACACTTGCAGTCTGCAGCTCTAGCTGGGGCTTACACAAATGTCAGATCAAGATATGATTAAGGGCTGAGGTTGGCACGAAATCCTGAAATGGATCGGACCTTTTTTGAGCACCCCTGCCTGAGTACAGGACTGTCCTGCTCTCTCTGAGAATGTTAGACCTTTGCACCTTTTTTTAAACTACAGTAGGTTTGTAGTGTGCACAGCTGCCCTCTCTCCCCATTGAAAACCCTAACAACACCTGAAGCTCTGCCCTCAGTCTGTATGTCCCCTCACGCGTTTCACAGTTGGCCTGAATGTTCAGTTTGTAAAAATCCAGAGCGGTCGCTGGCTCCGCGTGTGAAGACGTCCCATCCAACCGCTCGCCTCAGCTTGCCCCCCTTCCCCTGAAGGTTACCCCACCTCCCGCCCCTCCCCCCCCGTCACAGGGTTAATCTGCGGCTCTCCTCCCAAACGTCCTCTGTGTGTACACTCCTGTTAGTCTAATCTCTCTCTGTCCTGCACAAGCCAGCTCTCCTGTGTCGTCCAGTACTTCTCAGCTCTCACACTGCCAAGGAGAAAGATCTACCGTACTCCACACCCACCCCCCACACCCCCTGCAAATTCATATGATATCTGTTGCCTATCAAACTAGCGAGAAATGATTCACTGGTTAGCTGGCTAAATGATAGAAATTTCAACAATATGACAGCTTTGCTATCTTCAAATCCTATTTCTTGACAATCTGAAGTTGGACTTTTTAAAATGTCTGTTTTGTAAAGAAACAAATCGTCTAGATCATTATCTCGGCAGCCATCTGCAGGATCTCCAAGTTAACATCCAATCGGAAGAGAGAGCCTAACATCTACAGAAGCCACAACATAAATGGCGGATAACGGTACATTCTTCCCAGACATCTTTGGGAAGAATGTCCCGTTAAACACTATTACCAGAAGTTTAAAGTGACTTTCTCTCGAAGACAAAAATCCTTGGCTGTGTTTTGGCTGTGAATTTCTCCATACGACTCTCCTGTATCTGTGGGCCGTATGTATGGGTGGCATCCTCCAATCTCTTGGCAGTGAAGCTTTCCCTGCATAAGAGGGAAGTGCATTCAGGTTTCTTTTTCGGTGGGCACAAGTAACTTTTTTTTTTTTTTGGCACCAGTTTCCGTAAGCGAGAGAAACACAGCTTGTTCCTCATTTTTGACCACGAGTGCCCTATATTGCAGATTTTGGGTAAGAACAGTTGCGTCTAAACGGCTTACTCTTACTTGGATTCAGTTTTTTTTACTTCATGCTTTTTTTTTTTTGATTTCCTTGCTTATCTGTTGGAAAGCGGGTGCTGGTTGTCATAAAAGGAGAGCTTGTTGATGGGGGGTTGCCAGGGTTTGGTCCCCCTGTGGATTCGGTGGCCAGATTGGGGGAGTTTATAGGGCTGGATTGTGTCTGTGTGGCTAAAATTAGCTGGGGCTGAAATGTACCAGCCTTCGCAATCCAGGCAAAGGGCGGGTTCTTCAGAATCGCTGCCTCTTCTCTGCGGAAGCACGTGTCAGGAAGTAAACTCCCCCCCCACCACCCCACCCCCCCCCACACCTCCCCCTTCTCCCCCATCCCCCACAAAAAAAAAAATGCAAACTAAAACAAAAAAGAAGGGTTTTTAAATGTAATGTAATCAGAAAGCGAGTGAGGCGGGCGTTTTCTGCACAGCCGAATTTCACTTCCTTTTCCACTCGCTCGCTGCATTGTGCTGGAAGATGGCTGAGCCGATAGGAGCGGCTGGGAAAATCTGGAGTCCGCTCTCCCTCCCTCCCTCTACCCGAGCCCATCTTACCGCCTCTCTAAAAATAGCGCGCGTGCGAAGCAGGCTGCGAGCGCGCCGGCGCTTTTCCGCCGGAGCGACGGGGGGCCGCTCCAGCGCGTTTCGGCGTCGCCGGTAGAGTCCGGTTAGAGGAACGGACGTTTCCCTGTTCCCCCCCCCCCACGGTGACCGCTCTGCTCTGGGGCTCGGCGGTTTGCTCGTTCCCGTGAGCAGGCGCCCGTGTGCTCCGGCAGGTCCAGCTGCGTGCTCTCGGCCGCCGGGCTCCATTCCAGTAAACGTTCGCTCGTGAGTTAAAAAAAGAAAAAACATTTTTACGTGGGCTAGGACAGTTGTTTTTTTTTTTAATTTGCGCCCGTGCTCTTGCATCCCGAGGGGTGATTAAGGGCCATGCCCGAGTCGTGCAGTTCGCTCGCCCCTGGTTTTCCTCTCCGGAGTGAGCGAGCGAGGCAGAGGGGGCGGGGAATGAACTATATCACCATCACACCTTTTTTTTTTTATCAATTAGATTAGTGGGGGTTTAGTCGCATCACCCAGATCCAAACCCGGTTAGTCGCGCTGACCAATCAGCTGGGGGCGTGCCCCGGAGGGGGTGATTAGGTGCCCCGCTGGTTAAGGCGTTCATTCCGACGAAGACGCGCCAAGCGAATCTGAAAGGGAAAGTGAGGTAAGCCGAGCGGTGAAAAAGACCTGGGGCGAAGGGTTGGTCTGAATGGCACAAATCAAAAACAGAACGTCCAGGGCCACAAGTGGCCGTTTATTTAGGTTTTTACTCGCTTTTTTTAAATTTTAGTTTCGGTTTGTGTAATGGTGAAAATATAACTTAATCTGAAGAGCTGCCAGATGGAGCATTATAAAACCAACCTAAAACAAACTGCCTTTTGGTTATGCATCAGAAAGTAGTATATTGCAGTGTTTTGTTTTTGGGGGGGGGGGGGGGAGTTCTGAATTTGTGGGGACAGTTAATATGTGTTGGGAAAAATTATTTGCAGGCGGTGTGCAGACACAGTGGAAGTGGGCTGGCACACAGAGTGTACTCCGCACACAGGAAGAGGAACCGGTTTTAAACGTGATTTACAAGTCACCTGAAGGTGTGAACTGATTTGGTGGAACCTGTGATGCTGTTTTCAGACAGGAACTTTTATTAGACTCTTAATGGGTTCTAGTGGAGCAAAATTACAATAGTTTGCTTCATTCATGTCGAGAGCCTCACTGGAGTGACTTAGGGTGGTTGTTCGCTCCTCTCTCCGTTTGTTTGTCACATATAGGGGAAGTCGTGAGGTTTCTCTTCCATGTCCATTCTACTGCCAATGGATAATACAGCCTGTGGTCTTCTGCTAATCCAGAAATTATAAAATGATGTAAATTTGTTGCCGGTGTAGAATACTGGAGGGCTTTAGGACCAATGCAGTTTCAGTGCAGAGCTGTGAAGTATAGCACAGGTCAGTGGGTTTTTTTCATGTGCGATACAAGTTCAATGCCGGGCATCCATTTTGATTTTCATGGTTATGTTTTTTGAACGTCTTCGTATGTCCGGCTTTTAACGCTTAAAGTAGGTACCCCCCCCTTCCTAGCCTGAGGCGCAGGAGACGGCGTTTTTGGCGGTGTGTCTCCCCGCCGCCCCGGCTGAGTGAAAGTGTCAGGGCTAAGACCGCCGTCTGAAGGATTGGGGTCAACAGGATAGCGGCTGCTTTTAGGATCATCAGCAGGTTCGGTCTTAACCGGATTTGCCTGGAGGAGCTGAATCAACGGTGTCCCTGGATTACACGGGTGACATTGGGGTGGGGGGGGCGGGGGGGGGTCCGCCAGGCGAGCCTGCGTGTCCCGGGGCAGGGGACGTCAGGTGAGCCTCCTGGTGACCCGTGACCCCCCGCAGACAGGGCAGGCCCCCGCCGCCTCGTACCGTCCTGAGTTTAGTGTCCCCTCTCCTCCCAGTGAGAGGAACCGCCGTTCTCCTCCCATGAGTCTGCTTTCCTACCACAGCCACTCTAAGCCAAACGGGCGCGTCTTTCCTTCCAGCGTTAAAGCTTTTTGGGGTGGTGGTGTTGGTGGTGGGTTAGGGGGGGGTTAGGGCTACTTTTGGGAGGGGGAGCGGAATTGTGTAACAGTGATCTTTTCAGCGCGAGGCTCGCGGTAGAACCCTGTTGCTAGGTAACGGATTCAGACTGGCGAGGACACCGTCTCGGCCTGTGAGAGGGACTGAGGCTCGGCGCGCGCGTGGAGTCATCGACTCCCCGAGTCTCTGGACACGCGCTTTCGCTCGCCGTCTCGCACTCACCGGGCGCGGTGCGTAACGCTCGGGGGTCCAGGTTTCTAAAAATGACTCTGATTCTTCTTATACGCGGGGGTTCTAGCGTCCGCGTGGTCACGGAGTTCAGTGCTTTTTTTCGCGTTCGCCCCTCCTGCGATGGTTCAGCCGCTTGTAGTCTTGCTCCATTCTTGACTTTGTGGTTTTTGAAAAAAAAAAAAAAACGCAGAATTTGCCTGGGGTGCACATGGCGGAAAGACGCCGTGCGCTCTATTCAGGAGAGGCACCGGGGCGTCGCTGGGCACTTCGGCCGGTGTGTACTTACGTCTGTTCCGATAAGTGCTGCTCAAATGAGCCTGGTATTCTGGGAGGCCATTCTGACCCACTGTGCTCTGGAACGGGACAGTGCCATTCACTGCTGACCCTTTCTTACGCTCGCCCCGTTTTAATCGCACGGACGACACAAAACAGATTATCTGGAGACTTTGTAAACCCTGGTCTGTGCGATGCTTAGCCCGGGGCGTTTGTCTGTGGCCTTGTGAATGGATCGTACCAAAGGTCCTCAGATTCATGTAATCTGGCTGGTGTCGTAGTTTGCGATCAACCTGGCCTTGCATAGTCACGCAAGTTAATTTTTGATCCATGTGCAGGTTTTCTTTCCACAGTGTTTGACTGAGCCCTGTTTAACTGCTCTGACTGACTGTTTGTTTGGATGGGTCCCTGTCTGTGTTGGGTCTCTGTAAAGATGGCTTTGTTTGGATGGGTCCTTCTCTGTGTTGGGTGTCGGTAAAGATTGGTTTGTATGGATAGGTCCTTCTCTGTTTTGGGTCTCTGTAAAGCTGTATTTGTTTGGAAGGGCTGTTGCAGGATGCGTTTGACAGTTTGCCCCTCTCTGTGTTGGGTCTCTGTAAAGCTGTGTTTGATTGGGGGAGCCCCTCCCTGTTTCAGGATGTTTGATTGACAGGTTGCCTCTCTTCTCTCTCTGTGTTGGGTCTCTGTATGGTTGAGTTTGTTTGGGAGAGCCCCTCCCTGTTTCAGGATGTGTTTGATTGACAGCTTGCCTCTCTCTGTGTTGAGTTTGATTGGATGGGCCCCTCCCTGTTTCAGGATGTGTTTGATTGACAGGTTGCCTCTCTCTCTCTCTCTGTGTTGAGTTTGATTGGACGGGCCCCTCCCTGTTTCAGGATGTGTTTGATTGACAGCTTGCCCCTCTCTCTCTCTCTCTCTCTCAGATCAGCGCGTGTCCCGGCGGCCGGAGTGAAGCACACCGTTAGCAGTGGAAAATGAGCGAACTGGACCAGCTACGCCAGGAGGCTGAGCAGCTCAAGAACCAGATCAGAGTGAGTGTCATTCGGGCTCCGTACACGTACGCGCACACACATTCACACACACACACACACACACATACATACACACACACATCCCACTCCCTCGTACTGTACACACACACACACACATACATACACACACACACACACACACACACACACACGTCCCGCCACGTCAGTACTGTACAACGCCGCATACACCACACTACGATACACACACGCCCCACACAACACACACACATCCCACTCCCTCGTACTGTACACACACACACACACACACACGCACACACACATACATACACACACACACACACACACACACATCCCACTCCCTCGTACTGTACACACACACACACACACACACACACACACACGCACACACACATACATACACACACACACGCACACACACATACATACACACACACACACACACACACACGCACACACACATACATACACACACACACACACACAATTACACACCCACCCGTGCACAAACACTTGCGAACAAGCTTAAGGCCACTCATGGACGCACTCGTACCTACATACGTACTTTTAATGGCTTGTGCAATTATGCACATACACACTCGAATGCAAATAAAGCAAATAAAGATTTACTCATAAATACACGCACATAGACCCACGCACGCACACTCACACACACGTGCACACACACACACGCACACACACACAGGGTCCCTGGGTGTGTTGCTGTGTTTCTTGTGGCCAGTCAGTGGCTGTACAGATGCGTGGTTTGCTTGTTGGGGTCTCGGTATGGAGTCGGTGTCCTTGCTGACTCTCGGGGTGTGGCCCCCCACTGCCAGACAGATAATCAGGCTGATGGGGAGGCAGCGCCGCGTCTGTTCTTTTCCTGTTTCCATTCACATCCGCCGGCCAATCAGAGCTCAGCTTCCGCTCGTCAGGCCGCAAGTCCAGGCGCATTGAGCAGGAAATACAGCCCAGCTCATGGAGTGTAGTCCATCAGATCAGCCAACACTTCATTTCATCTTTATGTACCACGCTGACGTGTACGTGTGTGTATGTGTTTGTGTCTGTGTGTGTGTGTTAGTATTTGTGTCTGTGTGTGCCCGCCTGTGGTTGTGTGTGTCTCTCTACATGTCTGTGTGTGTATGTGTGTGTGTGTCTGTATATCTGTGTGTGCGTCCCTCTGTGTATCGTGTCTGTCCCTCTGTGTGTTGCGTGTGTGTCTCTCTCTTGGTATATCTGTGTGTGTCCCTCTGTGTATTGTGTGTGTGTGTGTGTGCATCCCTCTGTGTGTTGTGTCTGTCCCTCAGTGTATAGTGTGTGTGCGCCCCTCTGTGTGTTATGTCTGTGTGTGTGTGTGTCCCTCTGAGTATAGTGTGTGTGTGCGTCCCTCTGTGTATTGTGTGTGTGTGTGTGTGTATGTCTCTCTCTGTATATCTGTGTGTGCGTCCCTCCTGTGTGTTGTGTGTGTGTGTGTGTGCGTCCCTCCTGTGTGTTGTGTGCGGGCGTGTTTGTGTGCTGCTGTTGCTTACCTGTCTGCCTGTGTAGAGCCAGGTCACGGGGGATTACATTAGAAGATAACCTGTTTGTTTTGGAAAAATCCAGCCGACAAACATTCCTGCTTGTGCAGCCCGTGGCATGCCCCCCCGCCGCCCCCCCCCCACCAGCAGCCAGCTGACGTCCAGAAAACAAAGCGCGCTCCGCTCCCCAGCCACCTCCCAGCTGTGTGACTCGGTTCCACCGGGGGCCACGTCTTCTTATTCTTAATCTGGCGATAATACAGTCCAGTATCTGCTGAAGAGGAAGTCCCCTAATGTTCAGGCTTCTCTCAGGTCCCTGTGTAAATACCCCCATGTTGTGAGCAGAAGCGAAATGTGTTGAATACCAGTCACAGTTGGCTTTAACTACAGACAAGTCAGAGTGGCAGAGACTGCACATTTGTCTGAACATTAGTTTTCCATTTCTCAATAGAGTCCCCCCTGTATGACGCATATGACCCCCCCCCACCTTTAACAGAGGGCCCAGGCCTGTTCTGTGTCGAGCGCTGAGTCCCGTGTTCCTCCGGCTCGGTGGCTGTGTTCCAGCGCCTGGGCCGCTAACCCAAACTGAACCTGATTTATTGGGCTGACAGGAAGTTCAGGTGTAATCTCCCCCCCCCCGGCCCCCCCCGGCCCGGGCCTGTGCGAGGGCGAGAGCGGCGCACTGGGGTCCCTACTGTAAACAGATTGGGCCCGAGCGGGATGTGGGCTGGATCTGATGGCTGTTCCCGAATGTCTCCTGTACTGGACGGGGGCCAGGCGCAGTGAAATGGGTCCAGGTTTACATTTTGGTGGGGGTGGGGGGTGGTGGTGGGGGTGTTCGTTTAGAAGGGCTGCCGCGGGACGAAACACAGAAGGGGGATTTGGGATGTCGGGATGTCCGCCTCCAGAGGCTGCTTTTGGGACAGTATTTAAAAAATGAAATAAAGAAGTTGGACTCGATCGTGTTTTACAAATATTTTCTAACTGGTTTCTGTTGGAATTTGACATTCATTTTTGGCAATATTTGAATTGACCATTTAGGGCAGTTTTGTGCGCACGCACACGTGTCCGCAAGTTTGCATATGCATGCTCGCGCATCACTCATATCCTGTTCATTTACCTGGATTTATCCGGTCATGTGAGTAAAATGTTGTTCTTTTCTTACTTTCTTGCAGGATGCCAGGAAAGCATGCGCAGATGCTACCTTGTCTCAGGTAAACCCTCGTGAAAATCCACTAGCTTTGAGTCGTGCGTATAATACTTCACAAAACACTGCATGTGAACATCATGACAACTTGCACAGACATCGTGTGCCCAGCCTAGACTGTGAGGAGTGCTGTGTATAGTATCTTAAATATCACAGTATTACATGGATGGTTATGTGGCTCGTCCAGCGACGGTCTTATGTGGCAAGTATTAATGAATGTTTGTGCAGTGCTGAAAAGGACGTTACCTAATACTTACAAAAGCGTCATGTGGTTCTTGCGTAGACCCTTTCATGGAAATATTACAGAATGAGTTGATGTCGAACTGCATCCGCTCTCAGTAGGCTAATGGCGAAGTGTTTGGATGCTCATAACATCCAGATTCAGAGAGCTGTATTTAGAGTGAGATTGTTTGGACAGAGCGGCCATGCTAGGTTTCCTGCCCTGGTGCACGTCTAGTGCAGTACCGCCTTTTCCTGTTAAGAAGAGAGTTCAGTGCAGAGAGCATTCAGTACAAGAGCCAAGTCTAGCACTTTCTTTGTATGGAAAAAAAAAAAAAAAGGACGTTGTCATTAACATTCAGACATCATGCCGGTACACACAGATTCAGATTCTCAGAACATTGTAGGGACTTCCATCAGCATGGAGATACACACATTTTCAGATTCTCAGAACATTGTAGGGACTTCCATCAGCATGGAGATACACACATTTTCAGATTCTCAGAACATTGTAGGGACTTCCATCAGCATGGAGATACACACATTTTCAGATTCTCAGAACATTGTAGGGACTTCCATCAGCATGGAGATGCACACATTTTCAGATCCTCAAAACATTGTAGGGACCTCGGACCTCATGCAGGTACACACACATTTCTATTCTCAGACCATTGTGGGGGCCTCATGCAGGTACACACAAATTCAGATATTATCAAACCATTGCAGGGACGCTGTGGTGAATTTCACTTAGACTGGCGCTGTATGGGAATGACTTGTGCTGAATTGTCCTGTTCCCCCCCCCCCCCCTTTTTTTTTCTTTTAAATTAAAAATAGATCACAGCCAACATCGATCCCGTTGGCCGAATTCAGATGCGCACCAGACGAACACTGAGGGGGCATCTGGCTAAGATCTACGCCATGCACTGGGGCACTGACTCAAGGTAATTTCATCAAGCCGCATGTCGTGTCAGTAAATTGAATTGCTCCATTTTGCGAATCCAGGAAGTGAGCGTGGAAGCGGGTTTTACTCGCTGCAGATTGCATCTCGCGCCGTCTCCCCTGCGCTGCCAGCCTCCGAGCCGCTCGCCGAGATGACTCGCGCGATTTCAAAAAAAAAAAAAAAAAAAAAACGGCTGCTTCCACAGAACGCACCCCTCAAAATACAATTTTACGGGTGGGATTTTTTGAAAATCCAGGGCGTAGTCAGAAATCTCAGAATCGGTGAGCTTGTGGCCTGTGTGTGTGTGTGCCCAGGTGCGTAGAGGAGGGGGGAGGGGGAGGTATGCTTCTTCAGTGGGATTTGGGGCGTGGGGCGGTCTCTCAGGGCATACTCGCTCACCTCAGCTTCTCAAAAACTAATTACCTGACGGTGGGTGTGCTCGGGGTCCGCGGGGAACAGTCAGATTGCTTTGTCATGCTGCCGCGCTCTCCGGCTCCCGATTGGGCGCTGGGCTTCTCTTAGCTGAGCGTCCGGCGCCAGCCGCCGCGCCCCGGCTCTGATGTACGAGCGCCCGGCCTGGTGGATCGCGTGGGCGAGCTCGCTGCGGAGGAGGCGGGGCCGACTGAGACCGATGGCGTTCTCGTTCGGGGTTAGGAATGCCCCCCGTCTCCCTGTCCGCAGCGTACAGTAAGCAAACACAGCCAGCACCCTTCCAGCAGGTTCTACCAGCTCGCTTTCATTCATAATAGGGGTGCTAACGGTCTTGACTTGTGCCCCTTTCCCAAACACACACACACACACACACACACACACTCACACACACACACACACACACACCCACACCCACACACACACACACACACACACACACACACACACACACACACACACACACACACACACCTACACACACACACACGCACCTACACACACACACACACACACACACCCACACACACACACACACCACACACCACACACACACACACACCACACACACACACACACACGCACACGCACACACACACACTCACACTCTCACACACACACACACACACTCACACACTCACACTCCACACACACACACACACACACTCACACACACACACACACACACACACACACACACACTCACACACACACACACACACACACACACTCACACACACACACACACACTCACACACACACTCTCACACACACACACACACACACACACACACACACACACACACACACACACACACACACAGATGCACTCAAATCAACTTTCTTTTTAATTCTACCTTTCTCATGTGATGGTTCAGAGGAATGCAGTCATTCCTGTTTCTTGCGTGTGAGCATAGTTTTTGGTCCTTAACATTAATAATACTGTATTTTTGATGCGTGGAATAGACCATATTATCAGACGTACGAAAACATTTATTTATTTGAGAGCTGTCTTATACAGGAGGTGGTTTAGCATGAAGATGCACAACAGTCGGCATGACTACCAGGGTGATTTAAATGACCCTGTTTGTGATTTAAAAGCGTTAATCCGAACCCAGTTTTTAATTAGTAAATGCAAACGAATTTCGGTGCTAATCTGAAGAAGCAAGCTTGTTTAATTCCACTCCTCCTTAAACGTGGGAGCGCGTGTCTGAGAAGTCAGACGATGCCCGACGGTTTCGTACGCATCTTTCTCAGAGGTGCGAGGGTCGAGGCGTGTGCCAGGTCGAAGGGGAAGTCCCTACACCGTTGGGCCGTTTTTGGGTTGAAGGTCCCAAGTGTTTTTTTTTTTTTGAGGTCATAAATCGTTAGGTGTTGCTCAGTTCGATTTTTGAAAAAACATCTTTAAGCACAGGACGGAGGTGGGGGAGGCTGAAAGTGAAAGGTCTCTCGAGGACGCTCCGGGCCGTGTGCCCGAGTGTGTCTGTCTCCAAGGCCGGTATCGAGAGAGAGAGAGTTCTTGGCAGGACTGTACCTGGAGCCCCTATGACGAGGGTCATGTGACCTCGGGAAGACGTGCCCGTCTCTGCCGGCGTGGTTATACTGGCTTTGGTGGATTGGGGGGGAGGAGAGACCAGCGTTTTCCTGCTGAGGCGCTCAGACGTCCAGTAAACTGTCACTTCTTTGATTTGGATAACGAAGCCGCCCGCCTTCCCGAGCCGCGGCGGCGGAGGTTCCAGTGAGGTGATTTGCCTTCGACGCCCGCGTGCGGAAACGCTGGCTGCTCCCTTTCATTTGCCTATTCAAAGCCGGGGGGGGGGGACGGAGAGCGTGTGCCGTCAGCGCTGACGTGTGTGTTCCGCGTGCAGCTAACGGCATGACAACCAGCTGTGTTTGACTTGCCTTGCAGCGGTGCCGTGTGTGTGTGTGTGTGTGTGTGTGTGTGTGACCCTCAAATGACCCGATCACATTTGAATGTTTCTTTGTTTGTTTGTTTTTAACAAGACTGTTGGGGTGGAGATGTGTGCCCCACCCAAAAATATGCTGCTGTTGTCCTTCAGTTACCTTCTACTACGCTGGTTCTGGTTCTGGTTCTGTGTTCCAGATGAGAACTTTATATTCTGGAGCACTTATTGTGTTGACAGATCTGACATTCCTCTTCTTTCTCACCCACAGGCTCTTAGTGAGTGCCTCCCAGGATGGTAAACTCATCATCTGGGATAGCTATACCACAAACAAGGTGAGACCCTCGAACCTACATCCAGTTTATTGTCATTTCAACTGTGCGTTTTCTGTTTTGCATTCGCTGTGATCACAAAGTGTTAATCATGTGAGATCATTTATACCCAGCCGCTGTGTGCTAGTGAGTGTGTAGATCCTTTTGTGCTTGTGTGTCCGCGTGTGTACACGCGTGCGTTCTTGCGTGTATCTGTACATGCATGCATGCATGCCTGCTTGTGTGTGTGTGCGCGTTTGTGTGTGTCTGTGCACGCGTACCTGCGTGCTTGCGTGTTTGTGTACGCGCGCACACGCATGCTTGCGTGTATGCATACATGCACGCCTGCGTGTATGCTAGTGTGTGTCTGTGCACGCGTACCTGCGTGCTTGCGTGTTTGTGTACGCGCGTACACGCATGCTTGCGTACGTGTCTGCATGTGTACATGTATGCGTACATGCGTGTGTGCTCGCTTGCGCGTGCGTTTCTCACGCGCCGCTCTTGGGCTCCCGCAGGTTCACGCCATCCCGCTGCGCTCCTCGTGGGTGATGACCTGCGCGTACGCCCCGTCCGGGAACTACGTGGCCTGCGGCGGCCTGGACAACATCTGCTCCATCTACAACCTGAAGACGCGCGAGGGGAACGTCCGCGTGAGCCGCGAGTTAGCGGGACACACGGGTACGTTTACGCCCTTCGCGCCTGACCCGCGTCTCCTGTCCCGCCCCGCCCCCGAAAGCCCGTTCCCCGGCCCTGTTTCACCGGACTCTGCGGCTCGACCCTTTAGAGAGTTCAGCGGGGTCACGGATTCCCTCGGCTTTCACACTCGTGTAGAGGACGGTCCTGTTCTGTCCCTCAGCAGGCCGAGAGCGTCGCTAGGCCGACTTTCTCTTCAGTCCTCATCACGATCCTGGGCCAGTTATGACCATTCTGATCTCAAAGGATTGTGGGAGGAGCATGCGAGCCCCTGTAGGCCAAGACCCCATAGGGGTGGCCTTCACCTAATCTTTAAACCTCTTTTGGGGAAATTGAGCTAACTTGTGTTCAACTGGTAGAGGAAGCTCTGCCTGCAGAAACCAGCACAAGCATGAAATTGACACATGGGCATTTATAAATGCTTCCCAGAGTGCACTGGGGGCTCCCTGTGACTGCAGCGAAATAGTGCCGGCTCCTGGATCGGGTCAAGGGCTCTTGCACAGAGGGGCCCTGGGCTGCTTGCTGTGACACACACGTTGCCTTTGCTGCGTTTGAAGCAGCAGCTGCAGGTGTTTTTAACAGTTTTTTTTTGAGTCCACCCAGGCTCAGTGTGTGGGTTAGACTGGGGGGGGGGGGGGTCGGCTCTGTCACGCTTCGCTGTGGGTTGTGGGCGGGGGCACCGGCCTGCGGTTTTGCAGGTCGTTAGGTGAGGCGTACTGGCAGAGCGCTGGCATGACTCGCTGACTGGGGGCTGATGGGTATTCCAAACCGCAGCGCTGCTAGCGCTTTCATGTCCTGTGTGAAAAGCAGACCCCGCCCCGTCCGCACGCCGCCTAGCTGCCTGTCCTCATCCACGTGCGGGCCGTTTCACATTTAACCCCACCTTACAGGCTCACAGCGCCTCACTGGGAGATTTAGGGCCCAAATCTCAAGCACTACTACTGAGCAATTCCAGCAGGACTGGCTGAAATACATTTTTTAAAAACGTGGACATCTTTCTTTAAGATCACTGAATGTTATTTCTGGGCATTTGGCAATGACACTTAACCCCCCCCCCCCTTCCCCCTAACCTCTCACCCCCAGGTTACCTTTCCTGCTGTCGTTTCCTGGATGATAACCAGATTGTCACCAGCTCTGGAGACACCACCTGGTGAGTAAGGGAACTGCACTGCAGGCTCACCCCCCCCCAGCGGCTGCCCACAGGCCATTGGCTGTGCGTTTCCTCTGACGGCACAGACGTCAGATTGATTAATGCACGCCAGATACACGGCAGAAATGAACAGCGTGTTCATGAGAATAAACTGGAGACGGGATTATGAGCGCTAACCACACACACACGCACGCACGCACGCACACACACACACACACACACACACACACACACGCACCTGGGCTGTCGCTCAGCCGGGGAATACGAGAGGTGCAGGAGTGAAACTAAATGCTTTTGTTTCCTTTTGGAGCGTTCGTGCAGGGATTCGTCACAAATTCACCCCGTTACTGTTGCGCTCGTTGAGCCAAAATGGCTCCCGTTACTGACCCGTGCGCGCCTGCGTTTCCCGTCCCCCAGCGCTCTGTGGGACATCGAGACCGGCCAGCAGACGACCACCTTCGCTGGCCACACCGGCGACGTCATGAGCCTCTCCCTGGCGCCGGACACCCGGTTATTCGTGTCGGGCGCCTGCGACGCCTCCGCCAAGCTGTGGGACGTCCGAGAAGGCATGTGCCGGCAGACCTTCACGGGCCACGAGTCCGACATCAACGCCATCTGCGTGAGTCCCTCCCCCTTTCCGCAGCGCGAGCAGGACGGGCTGTCCGCGGGGTTGCCAGATGCCCGGTTTTTCAACCCGAATGTCCGGTTTTTTAATTGTTTGTACAGGTTCGGTTTGTGGTCCCAAACGGACAACGTAACGCCCGGTCTGAGTAAAGGATTTTAAAAATTAACCGTTAATTTGTAATGAATTCGCGGTCAGAATTCATCCCCACCTACCCCAATCCGCCATCTATTCCAACAGTTCCTCACCTTGTCCGCGATTAAGCCTTCCAGTTGTCTGGTTTGCACAAATTCTAAATCTGGCAACCCTAGCTGTCAGTCAGTGAGAATGATGTTTAAAAGACTGAATACCTCACGCTTGGCTTGGGTTAAAAACAAGGTACAGAGTGTGGGGAAGAGGTTTAGAGATTCAGAAGATTCCGGTGAGTCTCACCGAGTGAATGAAGTCGTGATGATGCTCCGTTTTTCGGTCGTGTTTGTGAGATGACTTTGCACTCCGGTAGAGAAGTAACACCTCTCGACGCGGGGTTTCAGTTCTTCCCCAACGGCAACGCCTTCGCCACGGGCTCGGACGACGCCACCTGCAGGCTGTTCGACCTGCGCGCCGACCAGGAGCTGATGGTGTACTCCCACGACAACATCATCTGCGGCATCACCTCCGTGGCGTTCTCCAAGAGCGGCCGCCTGCTGCTGGCCGGCTACGACGACTTCAACTGCAACGTGTGGGACACGCTCAAGGCCGACCGCGCAGGTGAGGAAAAAAACCAAATTAAAAGCGTACTCTCCTGTACCGACGCAGTGGTCATGTGACACACGGAACAGCCTCAGTCTCGGCCTTTTCCACAAGTAATTTTCGGTGAGCTAATTGAGCTGGCTTGTGAATCTCTGTGAACGTGCAACTCTCGACTGCATCGATTTGTGGGTTGCATGAAACCGAGTGTTATAATGTCCACGCCGACAACCTCTTCATACCAGCCTAAGGCCACAGCACTTGCACAACCATTACACAACCATTTACAGTAACTTATGAACAAAAAACACAACACCGTGAATCCCCTTCTGCAGAGACTTTAAAGGAAAGCAGCCATACTCGTTTGTCACTGGAAATGTTTTGTTTTTTCCCCTCTTTACTTAAAAATGGAACTGAACTGAACGTGGGCGGCCGAGCACTTCACTTCTGGCTTGGACTGCCCCCGGCCATTGTTCACAGTGACGTTCGCAGGACAAGCAGAACGAACGATGTCATCTTTCCGTCTGTGGAAGTTGCACTTAAAGAGCCCTATACCTGCTGTACAATGGGGCCGGTTGGGTGTGGAGGGGGGCCAGTCAGGAAATGGGGAGGGTGGGTGGTACATGATGGGGAGGGGCCATTCGAGAGTGGGGATGGAGGCTGTCACCAGCGGGAGGGGCCAGTCGGCAGTGGGAGGGGCCGGTCACTAGTGGCAGGGGCCAGTCTGCAGTGGGAGGGGCCAGTCGGCTCAGGAGGGGCCCTGTGGAGACGTGCAGTCCAGGCTCCCCCCCCTCACAGCCACCTCCAGCCATTTCACCAGCTGCTGCTGCGGAAGGCTTCCTACCAGGGCCATGAATTTTTCAGTGATATCGACTGGGCGTGCATTAGTGATCACAGGGAAGCTGGCTAAAGGGAACTGGGGCTGACGTACAGCCACAGACGACAATCGTTTAAAAAAATAAATAAAGAATTTAATAAATAAATGCATTCAAAGGGTTGATGGTTCTGCCATTTGGTCAGTCCTCACACCAGATGATTGCAAGGAGTGGTTCTTTTGTCTTGCCCCGTGTGAGCGTGTGCAGAATTTGATGCCTGGTTTTGTTTGAACTGTTTGTTGGGTTTAGTAGCAGGCTGAATTAATAATACTAGTAATATGAGCCTCATTTATATACCACCTTTCCTGCAGCATTGCAGCTCAAAGTGCTTTACATACTGAGCCGATCGATACTGGGAAACAGGACAAATTTGGGTGGGTGGGTGGGTGGGTGTGGGAGGGCATCTCTTTCTAAATTCAGCAGGGGTGGTCAGTGTGTAACCATTAGGCTACACTTGACTCTGATTGGACACAAGTGTAGTCTAATAGTTAGGGAACTGGGCGTGTGACTCTGAGGTTGCCGGTTCAGATCTCAGACGGGGCACTGCTGTTGTACCCTTGAACAAGCTGCTTAACCTGAATATGCTTCAGTAAATATCCTTCTGTGTAAATGGAAACTACAATGAAGTGTAAGATGCTGTGGATAAGAGAGAAATGGCAGAAATGTTTTTTATGCGTTCTGACCAGGGTGTGAAGTGAACACCCAGCTACCAGGTAAAATTTTGATTGAGGCCGGTAAGACTTTCTACTCTAGCAGCCACTTTGACAGGTAACCCGCCAGGTTGTGCTGCAATGTACAAGGTAACGCGGCCGATGAAATGTTGAAAATGGCGGGTGGTGTTGAGATCGTAACCGTGTCGCTGTGACGCGTTCCAGGTGTGCTGGCCGGCCACGACAACCGCGTGAGCTGCTTGGGCGTGACCGACGACGGCATGGCGGTAGCCACAGGGTCCTGGGACAGCTTCCTGAAGATCTGGAACTAGAGCCTGAAGGTACGGCTCCGCCCCTCGCCCCCCCCCCCATCCATCCGTCCATCCCGGTGTAACCACGGCAGCCGAGCTCATGTTTACAGCGCTTATCGTGCCATCGGAGTCCTGACACCGCGCCAACATGTAGCACGCGACGTCGAGCTGCGGTCCGCTTCGTCAGGTGTTGGGCTTCACCCAAAAGTATAGAATAAGCCCGCTGCATGTTTGAGTTAAATACACAGCGCAGGTAACTTCATAAGCTTGGACTGGAAGATAATTATAGAATTTAAGGTCAGTTTTTTCAAAGAACATTACAGAAATATTGCTACAAGCTATCGATTTTAGGCATGTTTATAGTGGCTCAATGTACAACGTTGATTTGTTGCAATCTAGTTAAAATGTTCACTGGACATCTTTCTTGTTGTCGTTTTTAATGTATTTATGATTAGCTGTTGTGTTTATTAATGGCTTTATGAATAATTACTACTTTTGCATTTTTCAGCCATATTTGAAGGGTGCAAGGTTTAGTACTGCTGGCTTTGTCAGTGGGCTGGACCTTTTTTGTTTTCACCAGTAGAGTCTTGTAAAAGGACAGAATGCTTACTTTTTGCACTCACATTACATAAGCTGCTCTTTCTGTGTCATTTCATCTATGACGAGTGCCTGTGCATTTTATTTTTTATTTTAAGAAAGTGAAATGTCTGCAAGGGGAGGCTGTAACTTGAGGGTACTGGCCGTCTAAACCTTCTGTAGATTATTTTATGTTTGTAAAGCCCCATAACTGCTCAAGTTGTGATTATAAGAACAAGTCTATTTTAAGATTGGTTTTTAGATTTTTAGACTTGTCATGCAGTCTGAAGACATTACTTTGGTGCCATTAAAGAGCAGCAAATGCTTGAGGTTGTATTTGTGTGAAGTCTGCTCATCAGTTGTAAAGGTGTACCACTACGTGGGAGGTGAGGTGTGTGTGTGTTTGTGTGTGTGTGTGTGCGCGCGCGTGCGTGCGAGAGAGGAGAGGGGTGGTTTGGACATACAGCTGAACACATTGGTTTCTAACTCTTTTCTGCCATCTGCTGCTGGAGTGTGGCATAGCACTCAGTTTTTTCAAGACACCCAATTTGAAAGCAGTTTGAGAAGCTTGGTGATCCAGCTCGCATTCAACCACATTTCCCCTTCTCTGTGCTCTCTTCCAGGTGGCATCCGGACTCCAAAGTTGACTGGAAGACCATTCCAACATCAAAATGTTAAAATTTCATTGCATATCCAATCTTCTCAAACGCCACAAACAAACTGACTCAAAACATCCCCAAAACCATGAAAGGCAAAAAAACGGTACCTTTCTTTCTCATTTAAAAAAAGAAGAGCACAATTGTTTATCACTCAGCTAAAAAAGAAAAAAAAACAACAACAACAAAAAAGGAAGAATTGTGTGGTAATAAATGAAACGGGGAAAATGAAATTGTGCATTCCCTCTGGGACCATTCTATGATGAGAAACAAACACTATCATCCCATCCAAATGTATCATGTACCTTGAAAAGAAATGTTTGAGTGAGCGTAATTATACAGTGATCTAACTCTTGATAGGCTTTTTTTTGTTTTGTTTTGTTTGTTTTTTGTTTTTGTTTTATTGGGGTTTTTTTCCCCAAGAATTAGTTCGGTGAATTCCGTCGGTTAATGTTTAAATGAGGATTGAAAGCTTTTATCTCCTAGTCTTTCAAATTTTTTAGAATTGAGTTTGTAGATTTAAAGTTAAAAGTCAGAAGAACTCACGTGTCATTTTTAATCCAGCTTTACCACGAGGAAAACCAGACAGTAGTAAACGAAAACAGAGCGAAATATAATCAGCTTCACCAGGGAGTCCATGGCCAGCTTTCGGGGCATGTCAGTTCTGTATATTTAGTCTCAGATTCCCCCCCCCCCCCCATTTTCTGTTTCTGTCTCGTCACAAATCTTTGTTTGCACAAAAAGAAACCTTGCGTATATAGAATAATGTTGAAAACGTTAACTAACCAAGCACATGCTGTTTATGATAATGAATGCTCGTTTTTAAAACAACAAAAAAAAAACAATTTTAACCATTTCTTCACCATTTTGTTGGGTAATGTAGAATAATTAAATGAAGATTAACCCCTCAATTCATCATTTTATTTTTTCTTTTCCTTTTTGTTGAACTCGGGTTTTTGACCCCTGAATTTTTACCCCGGCTTCCGTCCAGAGTTTTCTGTTGGAACAGAGGTTGCCGGTCTGTGCTTGGAAATACAGTTCCTGCTCTGTGAATGAAATGTTGTACAAATCAATGTTTGAAAATAATATTGAAACTTTCTAAGTTAAAAATTGAAAAAAAAAAGAATTTCTTTTGGTTGTCTGCCATGGGTGGAATAACTTAGAATCGCATGCTGTAGAATTGCTTAAAAAAGTGCATATGGAACTAAGTCCTTTGATGTTTTTCTTTAAGAAAATAACCTGTTAAACTGTCCTTCACAGCTGTATTTATACTGTTTTTGGCTACTCTGTGCATACATAATTCAACTAAACTGGCAACGCTATGCACCTGAGAGAAGCAAACATATTGGCTAAAAATCTACACACGACCTGTTGTCAACACATTTGAAACGGTTAATTGAGGAATGAAAACAAGATGTCCTTTTTCTGTCTACACGAAGCAAACACGCTCACAAACACACACACACACACACACACACAGACACGCATGCACACACACAAATAGAACAAAGACGTTCAGACTTCCTCTGTAGCAAACAATTTCCAGAAACAAAAACAAAAAAAATGTTAAGAATCATTTTGTAACAAACAGGTTTTTTTCTGGCTTTCTTTAATAATAAAAAATGGGGAAAAAAATAAATAAAAAAAACCTTGCAGCATCTGAATGGCAGAACTTTCTGTTGCTCCCTTCTCACTGTAAACAGAAGCTCTTTCTTTAGCGGTAGTGCCATGATTTCCCATTCTGTTTTTTCTCTGCGACATTCTGTAGAAAAAATGTGCTGTAATTGTGCGTTAGGCCTGGAGTTGGCAACAAAAAAAAAAAAAAAACATTTTAAAAAGAAGAAAAAATTAAATAAATTCCCTTTCTTTTTCTCTATCCATGAAATAACTGTAAAGTTCTGCACCCCCAACTGTACCCCTTTCACCTTTTGTATTTAATTTTAAAGTCAGTCAGTGTACTTCAGAAAGCTGGATGCAAGATAGAAACTATATTAAAATGTACTGTTATTTAAGATGTAATAAAAGCAGTTTGAGATGATGTTTTTGGGTGTCTCATTCCTTTAGAAATGTTCTGGGTTTTTTTGGGATAACCTCTCTTATGAGTCTCTGCCCTGAGGTCATTTTCACACAACACATTAAACTGGGTGAAGTTTCCAAGCTGAAATCTGTCCGGGTTTAAAATGCCATGTCCTTGCTCTCATTGCAGCGATTTCGGGAAAGTTCTAGTTTCACTGCTGTTCATTTAATGTCGTGTAATGCATTTGGCTTGGCTGAAAATTAGGGTGGTTTTGTTCTTATTTGTAGATCTTAGTTTAATGTTCAGTAGGGTAGTTGCAATCAAGTCTGCACTTCTTGCACTTGCTGTCTCTCTTGGGACAGCACTGTTCCCCTATAATTTATGCACTTTGATCCCTGATATTTGCATTTGTGCTTGCACTGTAAATGGCTCTGAATAAGAGCGTCTGCTAAATGCCAGTAAAGTTTTACATCCTGAGCCAAGCACTTCTCCCCTGGACACCTCAGCAAAACCCTTGGAATATTCCCTCTTTGAGATGTATTGAAGCCTTGTGTGATTTTCCACATATTTCAGAAAGAACTCAATATTTTTAGTTGAAATGTGTATTAACCCTGAATATTGTATTGATTGTTTTCACTTGTTATTCTACACATTATAAGCTTAAGTGACCAAAAGTTGAAATTTACTTCATTTCTCCAACACTGTGGAGAGAGAGAGAGAGAGAGAGAAATGAACAAAAGAAAGCAAACCTTTTCCTCTTAGGTTCTCTGCATCTTGCAGTGAAGGGGAAATTAACCTCAGTCCCCATCGATGTGTGTAGTATCACCTAGATAATGCACAGGGGCTATTTTGTGCCATCTTGCTCAACACAAATAATCAGTCGTGTTAGAGGGGGAGGGACCTTGGGGGGTCAATCAGTTAAGTTAAATATTCATTTGAAGCTGTATGTGAAAGCTCTGACAGTGATGTCATCACACTAGAGAGCAAATGAGAACCAAGACCACTCACTCCAGGTAGCTAATGTACAATTTGTTTCAGTGTATTTGATCTTGGTACACCATACACATATGTGAAATTAAAGAAATCCAACTAAATGGGATAGGAACCTCAAAAGTCAACCAAATGATGGCCCATGCATCTTACTTTGCTTCACTTGTATTGTTTCAGTGGTTTCTGAATGTTTACTTGATATAGCGGTTAACTTCTGGAAGTATACAGGAACACAGCCTGTGGGGTGTCTGTTCTCAATTATAACTAGGCTATACATATCTGAAACATTTTACAAACCAGTCATGCAAGTGAAAAATGTATGTTTCTTTCCTTTGTGTTTTTGAACAATGTTTGCAGTCAGTGAAGATTAAGACCTCTTTTTTAAGTATAGGAGTATGGGAGAAACCAACAGTATGGATTAAGTATCTCTATAATTGCTCTTCTCGCCTATTATCCTGAAATGTTGAAGCACATGTCAAACTAATTCATCCTCTATGGAATCTGACGGAAACCTTGCCCAAAACCAAAATTATTTGCACAGACGTTAACTTCAACCTAGACATAAGCCTTTTGAATGCCTATTGCACCAAACGGTTCCTGCCTGCCCAACGACCACACTCCTGCTCTGTGCATTAACAGCGTTTATATAGCATGTCCTTTTGAGTTAACAACGTGATTGAAAGAAACGCGTTGACAACGTTCTTTTCTTACCTAACGAACTTACCGATTTGTTGTAGTCCCTCCCATCGGCAATTTCATACCGCCAATAGACTAAATACTGCACACTGTCTTATGTCATCATCTGTATAGAACGATGATTCTTTTTTGTGCATTCTGGGTAATTTCTCTTTGAACAATGACGTGTGCGAAAGTAACCAATAGATTTACTGGGGCAGGCTTTCGACTCTGGTGTTGCCAAATCTGATGAAACCCCGCATTTTTAAGATGTTGAGGTCTGTGGAGAGATGCCGTGGGGAATTTTATTGAGCGCGTCTTAACACAACGAAAACAGAATAGATTCTGGTAAGAATTTCTACTAGGACGATTAACTGAGAACGTATGAATCTGTTCTGGTGCATTTCCTACTTGGAACCCTTCTCATCGCTCAACGGCACCAGCATCTCCCGATTGCTAATTTCGAGGTCAGTAGAGCCAGGGAAGGGAATTCCGGATAGGGGATTTTTGACAGAACGATAGGAACACTAAGGGCCTGGCAACGGTGATCCCGGTGTCTGTCAAACTGCTTTAAGTGATTTCCTCACTAAGTAACGAAAGAAGTAGAAGGCAGATGAGTAGGCTAAATTGTAGCCTATGTGGGTAATGGGTTTACCATGGACAGTTTCTAGGACCACAACTATCTGACGTTGGCTGATTTGTTTAGGGAGGTGCTCTGATCAAGAGTCAGTAGATACTGTAGTACGACTGCTGAACCGCAAAGTGCACGTAGACTGACGGATTAAGGTAATGTTAACGTAGTTTAGCTAACGATAGCCAACTAGCTAACGTAATTTCATTTTTGAGTGGTGTTCACCGGCAGTATGCACATGTTCGTTGTAACAACATAGCTAGGTAGTCTAACAGTTATGATTCATTTGCAAAGCATGCTGTCAAGTTATTAGGTTCTTGTTGATAATTTAATACAACCAGCCTATGGCATTAGCATTATTGGTAGCCAAGGTAATTTAGCTAGCTAGTTATCTTTCATATGGAGAAACGGAGCCAGCGCTAGTTCCGTAGCTAGCTATTTAATTGATTGGTCGCTAGCTAACGCTAGAGAAGTAATCAACATTGACGTTATAGCTGTGGTTCCTGTCTTTGTCGGCTGCGAGATACCGCCAAAGGCTTTGTGCTACAGATAAGCTAGCTGACGAGGACGTTCCTACCAGTTTGTTTTTATCATAGTAGAATTCGCGGGTGTGTAGATGGCTAGATTTTGGATTTGCTTGCTGTATTACTAGGTATGTACTGGCTAGCTAGCTACTATTAATGAAGTAAGCATGCACATGATATCTGCTGTTTCAGGAGTTATATTGGCTGACTTTAGCGAAGCGTTTTGGTTTGACTAGCTGGCTAACTTTTGAATGGCCAGCCCCAGGCATTTACGTTAGCCCACATAATGCGGTTGTATAACGTCCGCCAACTAGTTTAAGAAATATGCCATGGGTATGTCATTTGCAGTATCGTACTTTGAATGTACTGTACATCTGCATTTTAAATTCGTTGTGTAAATTATTTAATATGGATTACCATTTTCTTATCCGAGTCGGTCTGAATAACGTCAACTTTTTTAAAGATCACTTTAAAATCGTCTCCCTCGAAATGACAAGACAATGAAGTTAACCTTTTTTTTAAAAAAACACAAATAACTACCACAATTTTGTGAGGCAAAGAAACATGTTTGTGGAGCAAACGTCATTAAGTTAACAGACTTAACAAGCCGACTGATCCTGCATAGAAAAGCAATGTAGGGTAAAGAGGAGAAAAATTAGCTTTCGATTAGCTTTGTTTTTGTGGTCTGACCGAGGATGGTCCAATAGCAACGAGAGACTGGAGTCGTACTACTTTTGACAGGAAGACACTGGCAGCATTTTTGCGCCATTGTGGCTTTCTCTTGGTTCCTTTGTGGGAACTTCGTATCGGTCAGGTTTGAAAAAGAGGAAATTAACTGTATCGTTATGTAGATACTAACTTAGACTACGGATCACATACTTTTTCGGTCTTGTGACTGTTGACATACTTCGTTAATTGCCGTGAAATGATGCGAAATATTACAGTTACCTGGTAAGAGTTGTATATGAAAAGCTAGTAATATGCATTCTGAAATTGCTAGTTTCGTCAATCATCATTTATTCTTAATTCCAACCTTCAAATTATTGACTGAATTAAAGTAACTGTTGTTCTACCTCATTATGATTCGCACCAGATTCCAATGACGATTTCACTATTTGAATTTAGTGACATCTAGGCTATATGATCTGTATCATATCAGTAACATTTGTGATTATGTGTAAGATAAACTTTTGCTTTAGTGTTTATAATGTGAAAACTTGAACCGCGCAAAAATGCAAGAAATTATTTGGTTGTCTCAGCATTTGGGCTCTCTGTGTTTAATAGTAAAGCAAGTGCCGTATATGCTGTGCAGACAAGTGACGGCAAATTTTAGAAGTGTCTGAGGGACTTTGTGTCAAAGATGTCTGTTATCAAAGATGATTGTGGAGTATTGTCTGTACTCTTAAGATACTCCTGTTCCAGCTTAAGCAAACTCGCTTGTTTTTACGCAAAAAAATTATATAAAACTATATTGGTACAACTGTGCTGAAACCGTATGTAAAAGGCCAAAAGTATGTGGACACCCCTTCTAATTAGTGGGTTCGGCCACACCCATTGCTAACAGGTGCATGAAATTAAGCATGCAGCCTTGCAATTTCCTTAGGCAAACGTTGGCAGTAGAATGGGTCGCACCGAAGAGCTCAGTGACTTTCAACATGGCACTGTCATAGGATGCCACCTTTTCAACAAGTCAGTTCGTGAAATTCCTGCACTGCTAGTGCTGCCCCGGTCATGGGTAAGTGCCGTTATTGTGAGGTGGAACCGTCTTGGAGCAACAAACAGCTTAGCCGCAAAGCGGTACAGAACTGGACCGGCGACTGCTGACGTGCTAAGCACGTAAAAATCCTAGCCCCAGACTGCCTCTGGAAGCAACATCAGCACAAAAACTGTTTGTTCGGGAGCTTCGTGAAATTAGTTTCCACGGCCGAGCAGCCACACACAAGCCTGAGCCGGAGATCACCATGTGCAATGTCTGACGGGCAAATCTGGGTTTGGCGATTGCCAGGAGAAACGCTATCTGCCCGTATGCGTGGTGCCGCCTGTAAAGTTTCGTGGAGGAGGAATAATAATCTGGGGCTGTTTTTCATGGTGTGGGCTAGGCCCCTTAGTTCCAATGAAGGGAAACCTTAATGCTAAAGAATACAATGACATTCTAGAGAATTGTGTGCTTTCAGCTGTTTGGCAACAGTCTGGGGGAGGCCCATCCCAGTTTCAGAATGACGAGACCCCTGTGCACAAAGCAAGGTCCATAAAGAAATGATTTGCCAAGTTTGGTGTGGAAGACTGGCCTGCACAGAGGCCTGACCTCAACCCCGTCCAACACCTTCGGGATGAATTGGAATGCCGACTGCGGGCCAGGCCTTGTGGCCCAACATCAGTGCCCGACCTCACTAATGCTCTTGTGGCTGAATGGAAGCGAATCCCCATATGCATGTTCCAGAATTTACCGGAAAGTCTTCCCAGAAGAGCGGAGGCTGTTATAGCAGCCAAGGGGGATCCAACTCCATACTAATGCCCATGATTTCAAAATGAGATGTTCAACAAGCACATATGGGTGTGATGTCTGAGTGTCCACATACTTTTGGCTGTGTAGTGTATATTGCATACAGGGCATGCTAGATGTGACCCTTTGGCATGAACAGTCATCCCTGAGCCCCAGTTACATTACATTACAGGCATTTAGCAGACGCTCTTATCCAGAACGACTTGCACAACTTTTACATAGCATTTTACATTGTATCCATTTATACAGCTGGATATATACTGAAGCAATTTACCTTGCTCAAGGGTACAACGGCAGTGTCCTACCCGGGAATCGAACCTACGACCTTTCGGTTACAAGCCCAGTTCCTTACCCACTGTGCTACACGCCGTTGAATTTGAAATATAATGAGTGAAGTGAATAGCAGTAGGAGGTTAAACACGTTTGATATTTCTAATAACGACAGTAGCCCTGTTGGTGCAATGGGTGAGCCCCTTTTGTTAAATCAAGTGCACGTGAGTCCAAATATCTCTTGACACTAGGGGGTAATTTAGGAGTCCAGTCATTATACATTAAAAAATTATTTTTTCTGAAAAGGGATTCACATTTTCATGACATAACCAGGCATAATCACCACTCCAGTGGCCTGAAAGCATGTTCAGCCCCAGGGGTGCCCAGCCTGGGGAGTTCAGTGGTACTCAGTACTGACGGCAGTTCGTTGCGCAGTTAACTGGCTGCCTATTTTGGGAACGGAAACCAGTCGCACTCTGCACCTCCCTGTGCGCCCGCTGGGTGATTTCGATAATTCCTCCGGGTTTCACTTGCCGTGCGGTGTTATGTGGAGAAAGTGAGGCGTTGGCTGGCTTATCCAGGCTGTGCCAACCCATGTATTTCAAAAACAAAACTCAAATTTACAAGAACTCTCTATTTGTGCCAATGTAATTTTGTGTGCTCTTAAAGGCAATTTACAGAGTACTTAAGGCTATGTTTCTAAAACTGCATTGGCGTTCCTGGCGGTTCACCACAGAAGTTAATTTAATTCAGAAAATTGCTATATATACAATCCATTGCAAACTGGAGGAAGTTCCTTGCTTGTATGTATCATTTATAAATGACCCAGGAAGTTTTCCTGTAAGTGCCTGGGGGGTTTAATTTTTAATAGATATTTCTTTGTTTCTTGTGTGAGTAGGCAGCAGCTCTTGTTTTCTGTCATTGTGTGTTGGGGACTGCCTTGTATTGCTTCAGTATGGAACTTGTGAAATGCTTGTTTTTCCGCTTTTGTGGCTGTTGGGGGGGAAAAACCTTCACGTAAGGCTTAAACAAACTTCCTCGATTGCTCGTCTTCCTCTTCGCAAACATAAGCCGTACTCCTGGTATTACTTTCTAAAGTAGGATCAAGTTATTGCCCGTCATCCTATAAGACAATAAATCACTCTTTCCTTACTTTGAGCTGCAGGGGTTTGGCTGTGGTGGACGGCAGTCGTTTATAGGAATGTGGCCTGTGTTTCCTGGTAGACCTGCGCCTCCTGTAAAACAGTGGTGATGGAGAACAGCCAAGGGCCGAGTCGTGCCAGGGAGGCTCAGGAATGCCCGGCGGGGGCGTCGCCGTACTGCTGCTCCGCCTGCGAGGGGGGGGACGCGCACGGCCGGGGACACGCCCTCCGCGGCAGGACCAAGGCCCGAAGCATGTCCGCATCCAGCGACTACAGGTACGAGCGTCACCCCCCTCCCCCCCCCCGGCCCTGAGTGGAGAGCATCGGACCGGATTCTCAGTTTGGGCACGTTGTGTTGAACTGTTCACCTTCTCCTGTGCCGTTTTTTTATTTTATTTATTTATTTATTTATTTATTTATTTTAATTTTCGGGGGGGGGGGGCGTGGTTGAAGGGGACACACACACGCACAGAGTGTGTGATGTATTCTAAACATTTCGCATACCGTACCTTCTGCCGGATCGACGACGTTGACGATGAGGCGTGGTCGCAGAGAGGGGGTTTCGGGGGAAACCCACACAAAGAGCCCGCCCTGAGACGGTGCAGAGTGACGGTTGAGGGCTCCAGTAGTGGGGGCTGCTTCACTCACTCATAGGGTCCTCCCGGCTGCCCTCGTGCCCCGACGGAAGAGTGAGGTTCGAGGCTTCGCTCTGTCGCGCGGAGAGCGGAAGTGTAGATTCCGCCGCCGGGCGGCGCTTCTCCTGCCTCAGGCACGGTTGCTTTGATACGCCAGGGTTGCGTAGTAAGACAAACCTAAACAAACGTTTGTTTGGCACTGTGGAATTGGGCATTTCGTTTGCTTGCCAAACTTTATTAGCTTTGATTTGTTTAAACATCCAGGGCGTGATATGACAATTGCATTCTTAAACAGAAAAACGTATCTTCAGTTGGGTCATAAAGAATACATTGTCAATCATTTCCACACTTTAATTTTTGTTTTTTTCTTAGCTACAGCTATATTTCAAAATGTACAATGATTTTTTTTTCCCAAGTCATCCTGCTTTAAATATGATAGCTGTATGGAAAAAGAACAACAAGCATATGCATGAAGAATGCATTCCCATTCTCTCATTTGCATTTTAAAATTAGGACTAAATTTTGTCTGTAAAAAGTTATTTACTATTAATTTATTCCATCCGTGATCGGTGAGATTAATTTTTACCAAGGAAAAGTCTGAAACTAAGTGTTGTTATAGGTTGATTTTTGTATTACAATCCAAAAAAGTATTTACAAAAAAATCACATGCATTGGCTGCTAATTTTAACTAGCAAATGACAAATTGAAATTTTATGCAAATGTAGCGTGGATGTGAGGTTTTTTTGAATGTGAGCACCTGAAAAACACCATTCTCTGCGCCTCGATGAAAAAAGCGCACTGATTTTTATAAAGGCCTCTCAGATCCCAGAATCAGAACCGGAGAACAAATGAAGCTCCTGCAGCTGGTGCTCCCCGCGCTGGCCGGCCCTCTGAAGCCTCGTCTCATTGAAATCCTGTTTTTGTTTGATACCGTTTATCTGAAGAGCGGTCCGCAGCAGATGGTGGACTATTAAATCTTAGATGGCTAATCGGATTTGCTGACCCGGGTCACATGACTCGGGGGGGGGGGGGGGGCTGAAGACTGGGAGCCTCTTGATGCTCTGTGTGTGAGCGCCGGAGCCACTGTTGCCACCGCTCCGCCACCCCCCCCGTGCTCGTTTACCCAGGGGTCACCCCTGTTTGTGCCTCGCCTGAGAAGAGCGGCGCCCCGCCGATTTCGCCGTTCCCTGTTAGCGTGTTCGCCGTTCCCCATGCCTTCACGTGCAGCGGCCATTTCCCTTCCGCAGCCCAGAGCTTTTTTTGTTTTTTGTTTTTCGTTTTGTTTATGTCTTTCGGAAGCGCGCTGCGATGGTGGTGGTGACTCGAGTTGAAATCTCCTTCGTATCAGTCAGCGATAAATCTGCACGCGCTGCTCTGTGGAAACAGCTTCGGTGTTTTGTTTTTTGGTTATCTCCTTCTTTTTTTGTTTTGTTCATAACTTTCTTTGTATTGTAGGCTATATGAAATATGAACTGGAAAATTGCCAGAGCAACTTTTCTGGAATGCCAGCTCTTACTAAATCCGTTTGCCCAACCTTACCCTGCAGTGTTCCGGAATGTTTGTGTATGACCCCCAAACGGTAACTTCTGGTATTCAGATCAGTCCCACAACTCCAACTTGTTACTCTAAGACGTGCAACCAGCTGTGTTGCTTCTTACTACTGCAGAAAATCAGAAGGTGAATGAAGCATGTACACCAAAGAAATGATAGCCTACCTTACTAACTAGCTGCACAGTATACTGTGCTTTTGGATAAGCATTTTACAGCACTCTTTTGAGGAGCACAGTCTTAGTTTTGGCACATGCAATCTGGTGAGTCTTTAAGGTGTACGTGCAGGTTGTTTACCTCCCAGCAGCCCCTTCCAGGAGTTGTTTGTTGTTCTCTGTTATGTCCATTCTGATCAAGACGAATATTTTAATTCCTGTTCAGTTGAAAGATTGCTTGGAATTTCATTTTCAGGGTGTCCTTGCTTTTATTTGAAGTTGGCTATAGACAAATACCAATGCGTGTTCCTATCCTTGAGTCAACCTTTTGCGTGACTGTGCAGGCTAAACGTTATCGACCCGTATTATCAGGAACATGAAGTCCGCATGCATGCTGTTTAACAGGATCTGTGTTTTCCCAGATAGTCTCACTTCTGTGTGGTTTTGTAATCAGAAGTGGGAACTAACACTGCTTCTGATTCTGTACACTTCTGTATCGTTCTAATTTGCTGTTATGAGTGTGTACACCAGAGGTGGACGTTCCAGGGGTCAGAAAGTAAAACTCCTGCTATGTATTTCATCCACCCCTGAACTCAGCCAGCTGATTTAGCTCTACCTCCTGGCTGAAAAATGGTGCTCATTAGCAAATCCAGGTGACTGGAACAAAATCCCGGGATAAACTTTTACTTTCTGAACCTGAATTGTCCACCTCTGTGTAAGCCAATCAGCCGCAACATTGAAACCACCTGCCTAATATTGTGTAGGTCCCCCTCGTACCGCCAAAACAGCTCTGAGCGGTCTGCGGCTGCGCAGCCCCATACGCAGCCAGCTGCGATGCACTGTGTGTTCTGACCCCTGTCTATCATAGCCAGCATTAGCTTTTTCAGCAATTTGTGCTACAGTAGCTGCTCTGTGGGATCGGGGACCAGACGGGCTAGCCTTCGCTCCCCACGCGCATCAATGAGCCTTGGGCGCCCATGACCCTGTCGCCGGTTCACCGGTTGTCCTTCCTTGGACACCCCACAAGGCCTGCCGTTTTGGTGATGCTCTGACCCAGTCGTCTAGCCATCACGATTTGGCCCTGGTCAAAGTCGCTCAGATCCTTACGCTTGCCCATTCTTCCTGCTTCCAACACATCAACTTCAAGAACTGACTGTTCACTTGCTGCCTAATATATCCCACCCCTTGACAGGTGCCGTTGAAACGAGATAATCAATGTTATTCACTTCACCTGTCAGTGGTTTTAATTTTGTGGCTGATCGGTGTATATATATGTTTTTATTTAAAAGCAGTGCATTATTCCTAAACGATTAGCCTGGATGCCACATCTGACTATACATCTACAGTGAGAACTGTAGCCAAAAAGATTCACGTGGAACATTCTGGGCGTAAAAATGCTGGAGTCCAAAGGTCCACTGCTGTCCGGTCTTTACCCGTTACACTGTACATATCAAGTTGAGCTTGACTGCAGAAATCAATGATTAATTAGGAAAGCAGGGATTCTTCACTGACGCAATCACTTAATCTACCACTGTTTCTCAGGAGTCAAATCTCATTGCTGTGTAAACAAGCTCTTTGCACAAAGTGATTTTCCCGGGTGTGATTTCTTATGTAAAAACTTAATGACATTTGATAAGACAAGTGTACAGAAGAAGTGAAGCATATCACGTCTTCAGTTGCCAGCAGGATGTGGTTGGTTTGGTAATCATGCCCCCCCCCCCCTTACCCTCACTGCTTGATTTTGTAGGAGGAACCAGTCTCTGCATGGACCGAGCCCTGTGACCACCTTTGGACCAAAAGCCTGTATGCTGCAGAACCCTAAAACTGTCATGTGAGTATGACCGCACCACCCCGGGCAGCCTACTGGACGCTGGTTTATGACATCCTGGGAAGAAAACATTTCTTGTATCCATAGAAACAGGCATGGAATTAGGGGAAGAACGGTGAGTAACAGTCAGTAACCTGGGAAGGGTGAAATCTGTTTACTTTGAGGGAGTAGAAGCCTTGTTCATTTCCTTCATCATGACCACTGTAAAAATACTGCACTCCAGATTTCTTCACACTTCCAGTGTGCCACTTCATTTGGGCTACTTTATTGTGTATTATCATTAGTTTATTTAGAGGGCATTTCCCGGTGGGGCCATGTCTGGGAACCCCCCACCCCCCACCCTCGCCACGGCCCCCCTTACAAAATGGGAAGTCTTAAGCGGATCTTTCTGCAGGACTTCCTGTTCGGCCTTTCATTTTCCCCGCACACTGGATGTGTCAATACTGGGGTGTCTGTGGTGCTGGTGGAAAGTGATGTAAAAGGGCATCATGAGGCCACCATGTAAATGTCAGTACACACACAGACACGCACACACGCACACACACACAGACAAACTTAGTAGGACAGCATGTAGGCTAATGGTGTTATGTCTATTGTTATTTGAATGGGTTTGTTTCTCTTGACCGAACCAGCGTGAGTTGCTGTAATTGACCTCAGTATGACGGCTTGATTTTCTTAAATCCATCGAGAGACAGAACAAGCAGCTGCCTTGGAGTGACTGCTGAACCCTCTCTGGACATTGCTGAGATCATTACTCGTGTAATTACACTGGAGAATCACACAGCTGTTTGCCTGTCACAGTTGCGTGCCTAGAATAGCAAACAGCTTAGCAATGATGCATGTGCGAAAAAGAACTGCTTTCAGCAGCATCGCATGTAAGGTCCGTGTGTTGTGTGAAGATTTTACAGAAAGCTCACAAAAGGGAAATGACCCCTGCGTTGTCATTGTATGAAGTTAACTTGGTGGCTCGGGTGGCAGCAGTACATTTGTGTAATTATGCTGCGACTTGTACATTCATTTCCACGAAAAGGGCAGTTGAAGAAAATTGACAGAGTGAATCTTTGCTAACGAGACAGGGAAGTTGACGACTCTGAGTTCTAAGGAACTTCCCTTCCATCAGAGGCAGAAATATGCTCTTATTATCCGTCCGTGCCACTGCTTCTTCTTCGGGTCCACAGATGTTTTTCGGAACGGCGTGCCGCAAGCAGGAACGGTGGTCTGCGTAGTTTCTTTGTCCTCATTCACTCATTGGTTTAGCTCAGATTCGCCAGGTATTTATGCAGTGCGAATCTGAGCTAAACCAATGTGTGAATGAGGACTAAGAAATGGTGTCCATCCTCTGCCGGACGCGCTCCAACGGCACTGTTCTGCGTTCACTTTTCTGGGTCACTGTGCGGCTCTGAGACTCTTATGAAAGGGTTCCCGTTTTAAGGGGGAAGCTGGGCCCCGTCATGTAACTGGGTGGTAATGCGGTCTGTTTTAGGCAGAGATAAACCGCACTGGATTAAGTTCTTTAGTGCAAACCAGCTGCACTAGCCCGCTGAAAGAGTGCTTCACAAAGTTAACTCGCTGACTTCTGCTATTTAAACTTCACGTGCATCTTGTAGAAAATTTTGTTTGCAAATACTGGTGGATTTTAGCTGAAGCTAGTCCGGTGGAGTGTGTTCCTTACGGGGTCTGAACTGCTCTGCCTCGTTCTGGATTTGAACCTGAATTCCCTCAGTTCTATTTTCATTCCCCAGTCTCACCTTAAGACACCCTACTCCGCACCCCAGGCCTGACTGTGGAGTGTTCTCGGTTTGGTCGCTGCGATCATGAGCTCTAACGTTACGTAGCTGATGTTTCTTTGGAAAAGGAGGCTTTTGAAAATATTTCCTTGTTTTCCTTGAGAAGGGTTCTTGGGGATGTGATGACTCTCTTCCATTGAAACTGAGGACGCGGCGTGAACTTGTTTGTGGCAGATTTCCACGTGAAAGGCCGCAGCTGTCTTGCAGACCCTCTGGCCTCTCGGCATCTGATGAGCAAACGGTGTAGCGGGAGTGGGTGGCGTCGGAGCAGAGCCGCCGCCGCAGTCGACAGCGCAATCTGAAATCTTTTTTGTGTCTCGGTTGAAGAGAGGCTTGGGTGGGGCTACAGGGAGCACAGGTACTCTCCCAAGCGCTGAGGGATGTTGTTATGAAGACAATGGGGTGGGGGGGGGGGTGTGTGGTTGGGTGGTTGGGCGGTGGGGGTGAACACTGCACCGATGAGTGAGCCACAGGAATGGGGCTTATGTCATCAGGCCTGGCGGAGAACAGGTTTTGCTGTGTTAGTCTGCAATCAGCATGTCGAATCTGTCTGACACTGGTTCACTCGCCCGACACACACTGTTTACACTCATTATTGGCACGCTAATTACCTTGAGTCTACTTTGTTTTCATGACCGGGTGGGGCATGGTTTTGGACGGTCACTGCAGTAAGTCCCAGTTGTCAAAAATGACTAGGTGGACTGGTTCAGAAGACAGAATCCAGTGACATCTTCATCTATCTGTATTTGCTCATCTAAATGAGTTGTGTGTATGTGCATTTTATTTAGGTTTTTACAGTTTAATACTACCATTTTAAAAAAGAAACTTAATTTTGCAGTGGTTATTTCACATACATCTGTGAAAAGCTCGCCGGAGCTTTGAAAATCATTGTTGGGTTTACAGATTCCTGGGTAGCTCCTCAAAGTTTTGGGTTTTGTGCAGAAAAAAGGTTGGACATTTACACCTGCATTTCAGTTACACTCTTATGAGCCATAAGAACCCATGGTTATGTATCATGCATCAAAGCGTCTTTGAGTTCATGAAAAGAGCTATATAAAATAAATGTATTATTATTTATTATCATTTAACAAATTGAATAATTTCTTGTACTTTTGTTGCTTTTAAAAAATATGGTGATTTTTGAAAATGAGCTCTTGTACCCTTTAAGTCCTGTAAATTTGTCTTAGATTTTTCTGAAATAGCCAGGTCACCATTTCAGAACTCTTAATTTTTTTAAATTAAAATGTTTTGAATATGAAAATGATGTAAGTACACAATTAAAATTTGGGCAAAAAAAAAACACAATGGAGAAAAAGACCTTTGTGGAAAATCTGGGAAGAAAGGTTGCTCTGTATTGTGTTTGTGTGATACTGAGCTACGGGAAATCCTTGCTCTGCAACTTCCTCGTTGTATAACATCACTGTGCATACCAGCCAATCGCAGCGCGCAGCTCTCCTTTAGTGGGTGGGACTGTGCCGCTTTGTGGGCAGGCCTAGGATGACATCACCCTTTCAGGTTCGACTTAAATGTTGAAGAGGTATGGGTCAGAGAGGCAGAATGAGCTGCGGGGAATTAGGGGCGAGACTCGCTCGGACAGAGCCAGAAAAGCAGCCTTTCCAGGAAACGTGTGTCCACATCTCCTCGCAGCCAAGTCAGATTAGCGAGAAGCTGGAGCCAGTATCCTTCAAATCTGATTTTAGGGCTGTAGCAGTATGAGGTGTTCTTTGACAAGGCTTTTATTTTTGTTAGAATGAGCGTTCTTCCTTTGGGACCGGGAAGCTTGGTCGCTGTAGTTTTGGGGAAAGGGCAGGTGTAGGCAGACGGCCCTTCAGCCGCAGCTCCTGGTGAACGGGCATCACATGCAGGAAGTCATGAAATTCAACCAGTGTGTCCAACGGCAAGTCCCAGGGGACAGCAACAACAACAGAGTGTGGAAATGGTGAGAACTAGTGCCTTTTTTTTTTTTTTTTTAATTTAAAAATGACTCAAACTCTCAGTGTGAATTTTGATATTGTGCGGTATAATGCAGTAAAATTTAATCTAAGAACTGATCGTTTGAAACTGTATAATTTATACGAAAGCAACAACTTTTTGTCAACCAGTTTTCAGAACTGCTGAAAAGAGAATTTGAGTTCGCAAAGTTGCATTTTTTTTTGTTGTTGTGTCCTGTACTGTTCGTGCTGTTTTTTTTTTTTTCCACGTCATGTGGCACTACACATGTGTCCTTACCGTGTGTCGTGCTACAAGAGCACCTGTCTCAGAGGAGGCTTGGCTCTCATGTAGCTGCCAGATTTCTGCCGCTGAAGAATACAAAGGTCATGCCATATTGTACTGTGCGATTAGAGCAGAAGACGGAGACAGACGCTCATTTTCTACAACAACAGAGACAGACGCTCATTTGCACCATAAAATTAGGATCATCTTTTGGATCTGAAAGATGAATATCAATGGAATTTAATTAGATTCATGTTCCTCTGTGTGCTGTGTCTGATTGGTTAGAGGAAGCGTTCATGTTATCCTGCAGGCAGTTTTTAATTGGAAATTGTGTTGGTACATTTGTGCTTTTTGGCGTGGAAACAGTTCTACAACATGCAAATTAATCACATCAAGTTTTAACAGTTCCACTCTGCTGTACTACCTCAGAACAACAGTTTGCATCTCTTCTAGCATGTAAAACAGCAGGAACTGTTATGTGTTTTCTAAAATTTCATTTATACAAAGCAGGCGATCGGTCACTATGGAAACTCAGCTGGGAGTAGTGTACAGAAAAGAACTGGGCAGACAGATCAATTAGGGAATTTTTTTTTTCTCCAGTTTGTGGAGGAAGGCTCCCTTTTTTGCATTTCACTGACCCAGTATTTTCAGTCCTCCTGCTTCACTTCGCGGGCCATTTATAGAAAGCGTGAGTCCCCTGGAGATGATGATGACGGGTGCTGCCTTTGTCACAGATCATGCCGCTCTTGTACAATCAAGCCGCAGAGTTGCGGTCTGCGACCGAGCCTTTCGCAAAGCGACTTCCCGCTTCTGCGCGCAGGCAGCCGCGCGGGCTCGGCTTACGTAAGGCACTTTACCGCTTTCAGCTTGCCGCTCAAGCCGGGTATTAGCGGCGCTGAAATGTGGAGCGGCAGACCGAGGCGCTAAGCTCGTCCAGCGTGGATTACTGGAGTGCATCAGCTTGCTCCCTTGGACAAACACGACGGGGAAAGTGCAAATATGGAACACGTCGGCCGTTTCCCCCTGATTTTTTTTTTCTGGAATCTTCCCCAGGGGACGTGGACTCTTCCCCGGGTGCACGCGGGCGCAGCCGTGCCTCACGTGGCGCCCGTGCTGCCGGTTTGCGTAACCGGCGGGTTTATGTCCCCTCCGGCCCGCGCTAGCCGCCTGCAGCGCGCTCAGCCCAGCTCTTAATTGGATGTGCGATTAGCAGCGCGGGCTCTGCAGCAGGACTGTGTCAGCAGCCAGGCACTGTGGATTAATCAACCAGCTACTGAACACACACACACACGCATGCACACACACACATATACACACACAAACGCATGCACACACACATACACACACAAACGCATGCACACACACACACTCACACAAACGCATGCGCGCGCACACACACACACACACACACACAGACACACACAAACATACACAAACTCATGCGCTCACACACACACAAATGCGCACAAACACGCACACACACGCACAAACACACTCACACACACACACAAACGCTCGCGCACACACACACACTCACACACAAATGCGCACAAACACACACACTATCGCACGACACACACCACACACAATGCTCACCGCACACACAAAAACGCAGCAAAATGCCACCAAAACGAGGCCAGGTTTTGAAATCCTGTGCGCTGAGGGTCTTTTGTTTGGAGCGTCTGCAATGCTTGCTTTCACAGCCAGAGATGTTGCTCCTGTTCTAGACTTCTGTGTTTAAAAGCCACCCAGGGTGGTTATTAGCCATTTTCCTTCCCAGGTGTCATTAACTCTAAATTTGGGCAGCCGTTGATGATCAGCAGTCCTGTCCCGGGTTTGTGCTCCTGTGTTTAGGCTGTCCCTGTGCTCCGTTTCAGGCACATTCAGGATCCAGCCAGCCAGAGATTAACGTGGAACAAACCCCCCAAAAGTGTCCTTGTCATTAAGAAGATCAGAGATGCCAGTTTACTACAGCCTTTCAAAGAGCTGTGCAGATTCCTCACTGAGGTAAGGCTAGCGCTTCCTAAAGATGCTGGACACTCCCTCTCCTTTAGTTGAGCTAGTTCATCCTTCCTGCATTGTTATCCTTTTTGGCTCACACAATTAGTGTTTTTATTTGATTATTATTTTAGTTGAAGTGGTGGCATGTTGGCCTTAAAATCGGTTGTCCTTTTGTGAGTGCACTCGGAAGGAATTGTAGTCGACCTCAGGTTTGTCCTTCCCAGGTGAAAGGCATGATTGTCTACGTGGAGCAGAAAGTTCTGGAAGATCCAGCCATCGTGGCCGACGAGAGCTTTGTGGCGGTGAAAAAGACGTTCTGCACTTTCGAAGAAGGTAATGCGTGCTATAGTATAAATATAGGTCTGCAGGTTTTCTTGCCTCACCTGCCAACACCCAGCAATACTTTTCCCAAGCCTGCCTGCTTGCATATAGACACACATAGGCAAATGAAACTAGAGCTGTGTGCGTGGACTGTTGGTGGATGTTCAGTGAATCGGGAAATGAAACTAGATATGTGTGTGCGTAGACTGTTGATGGATGTGCAGTTAATTGACAGGTGCGTTGGCATGGTTCTGTGTTCTGTGACACGTTTGCTTTGTTAACCGTCAACTATACCTATGTACCCTACCGTGTATTCACACCATGTTGGTAATTGCTGGGAGAAACATTTGGGCCTTCATACATCATGCCTGCGTATTAAAGGCACATTCGAACGTGTCCACCCGCAGCTTTAAAAACACCGCCGCCTGCCCGCCCAGTGCAGGCCTTTACACTGCAGCGCTGTGGTCGCCAAGTCCGCCAAACTCGGGCGTTACTGACCCTCTGCGCGTTCCTCCCTCAGATTTCGACGATATTTCTGACCAGGTGGACTTCATCATCTGCCTGGGAGGAGACGGAACTCTGCTGTACGCCTCGTCCCTCTTCCAGGTAACCGCCGCTCCTCTTCCTCACTCGAGCCGCCGTGAGCGGATGATGAAGGGGATTGTGGTGGGCTGGGGAGGAAAGGGCATTTATGAGGAGCGCGTTAAAGCTGAGACAGGGCCGTTCTGACCCCGGTTCTCTCTCTCTCCCCCCCCGTCCCAGGAGAGCGTCCCCCCCGTCATGGCCTTCCACCTGGGCTCCCTGGGCTTCCTCACGCCCTTCAAGTTCGACACCTACCAGTCTCAGGTCACGCAGGTTATCGAAGGTGAGTGCGGGGGGGTGGGGGGGGTGGCCTGGCTCTGCTCGGAGCACACGAGTGCACGCGCTCGCACACACACGCACACGCACACACACACACACACACACACACACCCCGTCCTCTCCGGAGAGCGGCGGTTGCTCTGCTCGGCTGACGGGCGGGTCTCACCTGCGCAGGTAACGCGGCCATCGTGCTGCGGAGCCGCCTGAAGGTGAGGGTGGTGAAGGAGTGCCGGGAGAGGAAGAGCGGCGTGGACGAGCAGGGCGTTATCCTCACCAACGGGGAGGCGGACACCGGCCGCACGACTATGCAATACCAGGTGAGCTACCGCCGAATCGGAACGCGCCTGCCGCGGCGATGATGTCACCGTGGTCAGGTTTCCAGGGTGCTGGGTAACGGTGAGGCAGCAGTTTTCCGAAACCGCACGCGGTGAGAATGTTTATCATCGCCAGGCGGCCGTCACTCTGTGACACGGCGCTGCTGACGCGGCAGTACCGCTGACCGGCGGGGGTCTGAGCGTGGCCTGGCTCGCCCGCCCGCCCTGCCCCTGGGTCGTCCTGAGTTTGGTCTCGTTTCCAGAGAAGCGTGCTTTGTGTGCGGAGACGTGCGGAGACGCGAGGTGACGTGCGGTTTATCAGGCTGCGTGAGCGTGTCGCGTGCAGGGTTAGGTATCGGGGTAATGCTGACAGACGTGATTTTCATCTGCGCGCCTGCATGAGGCTCGGCCGGATGCTTGTGTGTGTGTGTGTGTGCGTGCGTGCGTGCGTGCGTGCGTGCGCGTGCGCGTGTGCGTGTGCGCGTGTGTGCGTGTGTGTGCGCGGCTCATGGTTATGGTTGCCTGTAACACACAGACGCAGCAGTTTGTGGATTAGTACTCAAAATGAAAAGAAGCATACTTGATTCATTTAGGTAGTGTTTTATGACTGCTTTTGATGCTTGCAACTAGTGTTTTTCACTACTACTGTTTTTTCCCGATGTTTTCAGCTATCATAAACCTTAACATAAAATATATATATATATATTTTTTTTTTATATATGTCACTGTAAAGAAAATCTAAAACACCTGTGACTGCAAATAAGTTTTTTTTTTTTTTTTTGGGCCTGGGACAATGGATTTTTGCATGCAATATGTGTTAGTTCATTTAGGTTCGCTCTCTGTCTCTTGTTTGAAAGCGTAATGGAGAGATGTTAAAGTGAAAGCGCTGTATGAGCTGTGTGCGGCTGCCTGGACTGACTGGGTGTCTCCTCCCGGGCCGCTCAGGTACTGAACGAGGTGGTGGTGGATCGGGGACCCTCGTCATACCTCTCTAACGTCGACCTCTTTCTGGACGGCCACCTGATTACGACAGTGCAGGGAGACGGTGAGTGTCCTTCCAGAGCAAGTTCTCCTGCCATCTTACGTGACTGTCCCATCCCCTACACCCCAGGCAGCTACAGCGTGCACTTTCTAAAACAAAATGGATGGGATTACATCAGCACTCCACGGTCGGAGTACATATATCAGCTTTTTCTGCACATCAGTTTATCACCAGCATAGCTCTGATCCTGCATGTTCTGAGGCTGCTTATCACCAGCATAACACTGATCCTGCATTTCTGAGGTTGCTTATCACCAGCATAATACTGATCCTGCATGTTCTGAGGCTGCTTATCACCAGCGTAGCACTGATCCTGCATGTTCTGAGGTTGCTTATCACCAGCCTAGCACTGATCCTGCATTATACATGCAAAATGAGTTTCAATAGCGCTCCACCCAGAAACTTGTATCAAAGCGTTGGTCATTCAGTTGCTGAATAGTGTGCTGGAGGAGAGAGCAGCCATTTCACACCTGCACACCTGAGTATCAGCGCATGTTACCTATTGTCTGGCAGGGGGGTTTTTGTCAAGAAAATGGCACAAAATGCCTGTACTTTAATAAGTCGATTTTTTAAATTTTTTTTATTCCACCAACATATTATTTTAACCCCAACTATTTAAGAAAAGTCGTGGAACGAGGAGAGTATTGAATTTGCGGTGTTTAAGTAATTTGCATTTTAAAGTCCAAACGTTCGATGCTGCTATGGTCGTTCTTGTGTTCCAGTTTACAGACTACAGGAAGGAAATGGTTCATTTTAAAATGTTTTTTAAAAATTGTATTTTTGTAAGAATACGTTGTTGACAGATGATACACATATTGTAGGCTCTTAGTTTAAACTTTGTGGTTTTGCTGCAGTTCCTTAATTACTAAGCTTTAGGTGTAAGTTTAAAAAAACAAAAAACATCTAATTAAGCAGCATATAGACAGGCACCGGGCTTTTTGTGGTGTGTAATAGACACAAAATGTTGTTTAACCTCTTTTCGGGATTCTTTTTGGCAGAGTGTCATTTCAAAGTGTGTTTTTAACTGCTGCAATGGAAGAGTGAGATTTATTGTTTCTTCGTGCTTTGCGCTTGTTCCCTGTGAAATTATACACTGTCACGTATAGAACCCATCCATTAAATCCTGTACAATGTAGAGCTATAAAAACAGACATGCATGCAGTATGTTCTGATTTTAGCCTCTGCTATTTCTGTATCCTCTATTCATCCATATAAGAACTTTTTCCATAAAAATATATACATACAGTGCAAAACAATTTATACAAATTCATTTAAAATAAAACTGTAGGCCCCTTTACCTTTTCACATTGACAATGTTGGGCCATTGAATTTATGAAAGCATTGGATTACTGTATCTGTTTGTGTTGCTCAGTTCACTTATGAAACATAATGCAATTTGAATTTGGTTGAACTGCAGTGAGTGGAAGTTCAGTTCATCACACCCTATGGATGCATTCCTAAGGAAGCAGGAATTTCTAGCGAAGACTTGGTCAGATAAGGACTGCACTTGCTTGCCTCTGTTTATTATTTATTTTAGTGGTTATTCCTCCTTTCTGTCCTGTGTGTAAAGAGGAGTTTAAGGAGCAGGGGTGGAGACAGGGTCTCTCTCCCACACACGGTTGACCCCTGTGCTCACCCACCTGCTGTCTGTCTGCTGGCAGTGCAAGGCCAGGGCAGCAGATAAGTCCTTATTTAGTCTCACCCCCCCCCCCCCTCCGCCAGTCATCCAAGGCCGCCGGTTTTTGATGTCCAGGTCACGTGACCCTCGTTTCTGTCCCGCTCGCAGGTGTGATCGTCTCCACGCCGACGGGCAGCACGGCCTACGCGGTGGCGGCGGGGGCGTCCATGATCCACCCCAACGTGCCGGCCATCATGATCACGCCCATCTGCCCCCACTCCCTGTCCTTCCGCCCCATCGTGGTCCCCGCGGGGGTGGAGCTCAAGGTACAGCGTGCAGCGTGGCGCGGCACATACGGGTCACTTCCTGCCAGATGCACGGGGCAACCACAAAAAAAGGGGCGTTCCTACTCGCGTTTCACTGGAACAGTTCGCCAGCATGTTTTGCAACTGTTTTGCAACTGTTATTTTTAAAAATTTCTTCTTTGATCTGTGACCTTTAAAATGACGGGCCAAGGTCAGAAAGGGACCTTTGGCAGGAGAAGTCCCAGCTGAAAGGAGAAGTAAAATTTAAAACGCATTCACACATTTTTTTAATTCAAATGATTGGATCTGAAATCTACTGGGTGAATTTCTCTGGCAACGTCTGCCAGGGTCAGAGCCCTAGTGGAGTTGGCATAAATTGACTGATACAGTCTAGTTTGAAATTGACCGTACGTGCAAACTCCTCCCCTTCCTGTATAATTAGTTTCAGCATGTGGCCATGTCCGGGGAAATGTATACGACTTACAGTTTAGCATCTGTCCATTCCTCAGATCATGCTCTCCTGTGGTGCCAGAAACACCGCCTGGGTTTCCTTTGATGGGAGAAAACGACAGGAAGTCTGCCATGGGGACAGGTGAGGTGCATTATGGGAGTTCACCCCCCCCAGTAATAAGAAATGTGCTTCATTTTGTCGGACCAAAGTTACACACACGCACTGCGCAAGCCTGTCGATTTCAGCAGTCAGACCAGCCGCCCCGCTCTAGAATTGCCCACGCCTGCTTTTAATGGTACTAATAATTCACATTCCAAACCGTCGCCTGACTTGAAATTTTTCGTCTCCCGCCCTCCAGCATCACCATCACTACCTCCTGCTTCCCCGTCCCCTCCATCTGTTTCCGGGACCCCGTCAACGACTGGTTCGAGAGCCTGGCTCAATGTTTACACTGGAACGTCAGGAAAAAGCAGCACTACCTTGGGTCGGAGGAGGAAGAGGAGTACTGAGCAGCGCTGCAGAGGCCGTCTCGGCGGCTCGGCGAAGACTTCGAGGATCAGCTGTGGACTCGCGGGGGACGGGGAGTTCCGTTCAGACCGCGGAGCGTTCAGGGATCTGCTGCAGTACGTGTTCTAGTAAAATTACCAGTGACGTCTCTAATGAAGATGTGGCTCCTTAAAGTCCACTTTCTGAAGCGGAGTGTCTCAGTGAAGCATCTTTTTATGAAATATTTATAACTCTTTACAGGAGGTCATTTTAGAGGTAGCATTGAACTTCAGCTGTCTTTCCTGCAATTAAAAATGTAGCTAGTGCCTTAAGTCACTAAATTATGTGAGCATAATCATTTTAACATTTGTATTTCTTTCTTTTTTTTTTTACATTTCTTTTGAACTTATGTTCCATTGTGATCTGCTCACATTCAACTCTAGATCTGTGACCTAGAGCAACCTTCAGTTGTTTAATAAATGAATGGCCATTTATAGATTTTGGGACGACTTGTCCTGAAAGGAAGTTTTAAACCATTTTTGTTCAACCTGTTCTTGAATAACGATTACATGTTAAGATTTAATTTAATGTCATTCATGGCAAAGATAAAACAGAGCAGTTCATTAGTTTAAGAAAAGAATAAACTACTCTTCCTGTCTCAGTGGAACCAGTGTAGTGCTTTTTAACATTTTACAAAAGACCACAGGTGCACCAAAGCTAACATTGGCTATCGTTGCTTATATTTCACTTAAAATGTTTAAATAGTACCTTGAATATTTATCTTGGGTAAAGCTCAGTGTCAGAGATGATTGGTTTTCCGGTTCTTTTCCAGTCTGTAATTGCAATACCGGCTCCAACCGTGAGTGTAGACAGGTGCTGCAAGAAGATGCATCCGTCAGCAAACTCCGCGTTCTGTTCTGTGCCGAACCTCTCAGAGTTGTCTGTTATCGCTGAAGTGGCCTTCTTCATCTGTAGTGAGAATTCTCTGTGATGAACTACGTATCGAGGATCTCTGCATGACAAAAAGGCTGTTGAGCTACCTGAAAGCAGTGTTCCAAAATCCTGTCTTAGCAGAATTTTTATATTGCATATCATAGTGCGTTTTATTTTAAAGCTAACCACAATGTTGTGCGCTGTATATTTAAATGAGACGTATTGTGGAATATGGCAAAGGTCAGGACTAATTAATTAGATGTTCCAAAGGGCCCCCCCCCTTTAAGCCATTTTTAAGTTAAACTAAGAGTACATCTTTCCTACCGTTTAAACTGTCTCAGATGGATGAGTTGGGTCCAAATCCAGTTTACACCAGCGTCACTCACTCCACAAGAAGATTAGTGAATATAAAACACAGTCATTCCTTCATATTTCCACTATGGATGTCTGAATGTAATGCATTACTGCTGTTTTTGCCTTTTTTTCTTTTCCTTTTTTTTGGCCACCCTTGGTAAAATGGTGGTGTTTTTTTGTATTCTGAATTGTACACAGGCGCTCTCTTAATGGCGCACGTGTAACGCAGGGGTTACATTCCTGCCCCGTCAGGCTACCCTGAAGGCTGTTTTACACGTTTGCACGCAGCACGCCCGAGGGTGAAGCGAACCGAACGATCGTGAGAGCGGCTCGCCGCTTTTAGCTTCGACTCGGCCGCTCGCATTCCCCGACATTCCTGAAATGATCGCACGTATTTCTGTTATGAGGTGGGAGGAGCGGACACGTTATCATCGTGGAAGATCCATCCAAGGTCTTTCTTCCTCCAGAGACTTTTTTGGTGGCGTTTGTTTGTTTGTTTACAGGATTCGTTTCGCATTTAAAGGCACTTTACATTATCTGTTATCACCTTGTCTGTGTGGGACTCTTCAAAATGAGTTTGTCGTTAGCTCGTTAAAAACAATCCGTATCAACATTGTTTTTTTAATTTAAAACAATCCTGTATGGAATTAACTAAGTCAGACTCTCATTCTAAGAATGCCACACAGCTTCATATTAATTTTCTGCTGTTTTATATCTTCTACTTTAACTTAGTATTTTCTAATTGTCAGTTCTACGGAAACTTTGTAAATACTGGTATTGAAATCAGATTTGGCTATTTTCTCAGCGTTTTAATAAACAGAGATAAATGTGTCCCAGATGGTGTGAGGTCTCCTTTCTCAAAGCAAACTGGTTGTGCAGAAACCTGAACTGTCATCAGTTTAACAACCCCCCCACCCCCAATGTTACCAGATCCCAAGTGTAGCTGTCATTTCAAAATGTTCCATTTCGCAGTGCACATCTGCACTTCCTCTTCCTGTAAACTGTGCCACGGAGGGTAAAAAAGGCATTTTTCATCATGCAAAAACAAAATCGATACCACTTGCTGCATGAACCACTTAATACAAATTTTATTTAATGGATCTTGATTGGCTTGACATAGAAAACACACACAAATAAAAAAAATCTATGTAAAGTGGCCACCATAACGGGCCTGGTTAGTTTCTGCCTTAAGATGTTTATCCATTTTAGTACATACCAAGCCAGTGAAAAAGGGAAAATGGAACCATGAGGCCAGACCTGATGAACTGATAACTGTAGTAAGAGACTGTGGCACCCCTATTCCTATCCACATTCAGATTGGAAACGAGTGATGTTTTCATATCAAACAAACCAATACTTGAATGCAACACAAAGCTCACACATGCTTACAGTCAGGGAAAAAATCCCAATGAAAACCTTTTTAAACAATTAGAGGTCCTTGTAAATTAAATCTTAGTACATCCGTATCAAGAGTTAAAATGTTAACAGAGTCATTTAAAATGGTAAAATAATTCCACTCGTAAAATTCCTTTGGTAGTTGCAAAAGGCGTTCAAAACCAAGTTAATGCTACGCACATTCCGTCCACAAGGGGGCAATATATAAGTTAAGTTAGTCTTTCAATGAAAAGCGTGCCTTGTGCCTCACGTCGTGCAGAATATCTTTTCCACTGTAAAATAAAGACTAAAGACCTAATACTTTCAGTCAACAAAAAACCAATATATATATATGCTTTCACAGATTTTGTCATAAAAAACAGAATTACGTTTAGAAATTCTATAGACAGGATTTAGCTTCTCGTTATTTACGTAATGTCTTAAACAAAATAAACAAATAAAAAGTGTGTAAGAAAAATGCGGTGTATAAATTCAAACAAAACTGAGTGATAATTACAAAAGCAAGTTACAAAGGCACTTTTACAAATATTTACAAGGACGACAGGTGACTGGTTATACCTGCTGTGTCCAGAATTGACCTTTCAAGGACAAGATTACGGGGTTTTTCCCCCCCTCGTTAGTGCAACACATTAAAACCAGTCCTATATAAAAGCCTGCAGGAGGCAATGCAGCAGCTTCCTGTAATTCACAGGCAGGGTCACATCCCAATCTGCCTTCCAGCCAAGGGCTTGGAGCAATACGCTAACCGTGTGTTGTTACTCAAGACGTCGCCAAAACCTGTAGAGTCACTTCTCCGGTGCCTTCGCGTCGTGCAAGAGTTACGGACCCATCGTTGACGGCACATATCCCATGATGCTCCTTGCTGGCAGGGGGCGTGGCCTCACTGCTGGCCTGAGGCAAACACTGCAGAGCAAACAGAGGCGATTAGGTGCCGGCTGGAGTGGAGAAGGGCTGAAGGGCAGACGGCAGAAAGCGCGCTGGGGGCAAAGGTGCTCAGGTAGGCCACGTTTCCCTGCTGCGCAGGCTGCTTGGACCGTCTTAGAGCGCATGGAGTCTAACTGAACACAACAAGGGCCTTTGCTTGTCGGGACGAAACAAAACTAGCCACACGCGTGATTTTTTTAAGTGGCTTTGAGAATGTGTATAGAATGTGTAATGGTGCATGTGGGGCTCTCCAGTCAAAACGAAATCATAAAATGCACAGGCATCCACGCATTTAAAAACCTCCCCGCCAGGGATACTCAGATCTGGCCCTTGAGCCCAGCAGCACCGCTGGTTCTCTTTTCTCCCTGATAGTTAATTGATGGGATTAATGCCACTGATTGGTCAGAGATTAAACTCACCTGGTGTCCCAGGTTTAAAAATCAGTCCTGATTAGAGGGGAAGACTGAAACCAGCAGGCAGCACCGCTGGCCTCGTGCACCAGGTTTGAGTACCACTGCTTTCAGAGAGAAACCCGGAGAGCCTGTTATGAGACCGCAGAGCCAGAGCTGCGCCCTCGGGCGCTTCGCGGTCCGGTTTTAACTCGGACGCCCGGGGGTTTCTACGGTGCGCCCCTCCCGTCTGTGTCGCGGCAGATTCGGGCGTGGACTGCTGGAAGGGGGCCTAAATGGGGTAAGGCAGCCAAGGCTCCTCTGTCTCTCCTCATTCGCTCCACTCCTGCTAAAACAGCTCTGCTAGAGGAGTTGTTGGGTTTTCTTCTATTTTTTTTTTTGGTTATTGCTTTATCCTTGTTTGACTTGTATTTATTTTGTCATATATATTAGAGGCAGGCAGGTTTGTTTTTTTTCCCCATTTTCTTGTAGTGTGTTTTGCAGTTTTCATCACATTGGTGGGGAGGATCTTGGATCTGACCTCCTATGACAGGAGTAGGGCTCGGTGATATTGGCAAAAAAAAAATCATCTCTATTTTTAAAATCTTTTTAGTGACATGCTCTACATATCTTGATATTAATGCATTCTCTGAAATAGCTTAACAAGTTGATTTTTCATCAGAGTCATTTTTGCGACGCACTGACGGTGGAGATTAGCTTGTGCTGTCACACCAGAGCAACGGGTTCGATCAGACGTACCGTCAATGAACTAACTGTCCATTCAGTGCGGTGTCACAGCACCATGGATCTATAATAACAGTCTATTTGGACAATGAACAATATAAAGTCTACATAAATACACAGACACTAACACAAATAAACAGCCAGTGGAGGGCAAAGGACGGGCACTCACTGCGCTCCCTCAGGCCCTGGCCGAAGCTGCGGTACAGCCGGAACAGGGACCAGAACAGCACGCCTTTGATCAGCACCGAGATGCAGGAGCCAGTGACGGCGGCCGCTTCCTGGCTGTAGGACTTGCCCTGTCCCCACTCCACACTCACCTGGACAACAAGGGGGGGGGGGGGGGTTTACAAGATTACACCTGTCAGCCTGATATCAAGAAACAAAAGCTTCCCTCCCCCCTCAAACAAAATGCTGCTACTCCAACTCATAACTCCACTCACCCGCAGCTGTCAAAAAACCACGTTCGACCGGACTGCTCACTTTGTGTTTCACAACTAATAACCCCGTACTTAGGTCCAGCAACCCCAACTTGCTGACTAATAATGCAAAGCAAGGATACCATCAACTTACCACGTAAAGAAGGTAAATTAAATAGGCCAGCTCTGGCAGGTTTTGAAGGACGAAAATCCAAACAAGTGGCTTTAATTCTTTTAGAACCTGAAAGAGAAATGCAGAAGTATTCATTTCTTTCACTTCGTTTTAATCTCAAATCCGAGCATTGGTCTCTTGCGTTGCATGGGATCTGCGTAGACTGGAGAGTACAGTCAAGCTGCTTTACGAAATCTCTGTGGTTTCTGAAACCCGTATAATTAACGGAAGTACTGGACCGTTCTTCCTCGTGTGTTCTGTCGAGACTCACCGCTATGGCTCCAACGGCAGCAGTGAAGCAGGCCCAGATGACCCCAAAGCCCAGGATGATATTGTGGGAGTAGGACAGAGACATGCTCGACGTTATTATCAGGATACACAGGCACAGCTGGGAGAGACGGAGAAAAGCAAACACCCGAAATCAATGCGCACTCCAGTCAGATAACATTCCCAAAACATGCCTCTGTCTCCACGAGGTGCGAGTCTAAACACAGCAGCAGCGGGCGTTCTCAGACGAGCGGAAGGCGTATAGAGACCAGGGCAAGACTGCCCGGTAATTTGCATTTCCTGAGGACGACGAGTTTAAAATTTTCGTTCGGAGCGCAGGTGCCGTGCGGTCATGTGACCTGACCGAAAGAAGACGAGAGCGGCATTTCACCTGGGCCTGCAGGTCGAAGGTGACCATGGAAAAGCAGAGGTTGAGCAGGAAGTACTGCTCCTGCAGGCTCTCCAGGGCTCCTCCCACACGGAACGCCATCATGTTGGGCCTCTGGATGAGAAGGGTGGCGCAGACCACGTGGAGCATCCCCACAAACAGGATGCACACAAACCGCACCTGCAAGATACCATTTAAATCATCTTCATCCTGTAGTGGAGGGGATTTTTTTTGTCTGTTTTTTTAGTAGAACAGTCGACCTTTCTCTTTTTATTTTTTGCTTTATTCAGACAGGGAGAGGGCAGAGAGGGTAACAGATAGGGAAGGGACCACCATGGAGAAAGCACCACGCCAGGGATCAAACTCATGCCCGCACAAATATTTAAGTAATGAGTGGTAAATGAACAAGCTGATAGAACTAGTTCTTTATCTTGTCCCATTCTCTCCACTACTCTTCTTCAATTCCCTATAAGCAGCCTTTTGTGAACTTTCTTTTTGAGTTTCTTGACCGGCATAAAACCAATGGCGCCCCTTTAAGTTCTACAATAACATGCAACGTGGGAGCCAGAAGGATGGACATGCATAATTTAACTTTTCACATCCATCAACTGTGACTTTTCCCCCCAGTGTGGGTGGCCTGAAGCGACAGGCTGAACTTTCCAGAACTGACCGCCCCGCCCCGCCCCGCCCCGCCCCGCCCCGCCCCACCCCACCCCCACCCCCTCCTGCCTGGTCACGTGACGCACCAGGAGCAGGCTTCTGCGCTCCTCGGGCGGTAGGACGGTGAAGTTGACCACGGAGCGCACCATGACCAGCAGCACGCTCAGCACGAAGGCGATCAGCTCCTGCCGGTTCTCCTGCAGAATCCCCCGCGTGACGTAATACAGGCAGAACACTGCGGGCGGTAACGGTCGAAATGCAGCTCAGAGAACAGCGCTTGGAAGCAAGCTTCTTTTTTTTTTTTTTTGCAAAACACTTCAGGGAACTGAAACACTTTCATTTCAACAGTTTGACAGACTAATACCAGGCAGAAAATGTTACACTGGTTTCAGCTGCACCCCCTTGAAAAAAAAAAAAAAGGAAACCAATCCCTTCAGCAAGTTCTGCTATTTTGTCCTATCTTAGGAAAGTATTTCCTGTTTGTTGCAACAACAGACAGCTTCAATAAGATTTCGCCAAAGCAACTGGGATTTTCATTGAGTGGTCAGTTGGTATTTCTGAAGTGACAAAATATAAAAAGTTACATTATTTCAGAAGTGATAAAAGAAGCACAAAGCCTTTAAAATAATAATAATCATCAAAATAGATTTTTTTTTTTTTTTTTTTGCAATGTGCTTGGTATTTGTTGGCTTGTGTACTTGTTTTGAACACTTGCACATAACCTATGCAGGGCCACCCATACCTGCCATTTTACTTACAGATTCCCACAAGCTGAATGAGGGACACAGACTCCTCTTCATAACTGTCATTCTTCTGGAACTGTCTGTATACGTTAACCAAAGTAAGAGCCAGAACCCCTACTAAAGATGTGATGGTGAAACAATAATACACTTTAACCAGGCAAGTCAACTCCGACCATGGCTTTATCTAGACAGATAAATGGAAGAGAGAAGGGGGGGTGATGGGGAGAGAGAGAGATTATTTCAGTTTCTTTTTCACGTTTTCTTTAACATTGCATTTCCAAAAATATATTCCTAAAGTTGAAGGGCTCATCATCTGCATCTCTTGAACATGCTGAAGAGCATCAGCGAGCCTCAAATAACTCACTGGACCGCAGGGCGTCGGGATGAGCTCGCGGTGCCTTGGTCTCAAATTTGGAGAAGGGAGATCAACGCTTTCGGGGTGCCGAGGGGTCAGCAACGGACTAAAATAAGAAGCACATAGCATCATTACATTACATTGCAGGCATTTAGCAGACGCTCTTATCCAGAACGACTTTTGATACACAACTTTTTACTTCAGATGGATTTTGGTGGATCTGGGCTGTTCGTTTAATCACATAAATAAACTGCATATTTATGCACACAACAGCTATAATTTAATGTATTTACATCGTTTATTTAAATGCCCATTTAAGAAGTCAGTCTGGTCAGACAAGTAATGTTCTGAAATCCCGTCACGGAATCTTCAAAACGGAAACTCAACTAGCTATCTGGAAATCAAACTTTATAGGCTACTGCAAGACTAATTTCTTAAGTAGACAACTAATTACCACCCCTCTTCACATCTCTGTAAAACCTAGGTACCATAGCAGTCACATCCTGGTTACAGCGATCTATAACTTTTAGAAGTTAGGCACCTGGCCACATACGTTGGCTTAGCAACGTTAGACTGTATGGTTTGCGATGTAGCTGCATCACTAGCTTGATAACTTTTTTATTTTTATTTTTTTGAAGAATCAAAGTGATAGTGCATTGGCTTAATCCAACCTATTCATATTTCAAGTCGAAGCTGCATGCTAATTAACTTAGCTAACGTTGGTCAAGTGGTTTTCTTCACTGCTCAGGCGCCAGGTCAGCTAGCTAGCTAATGTTATTCAAAGCCATCTGTTGACTGATGATGTTAGATCTATCGACTTGGCTAACTGCCTGACTAGTAGTACTAGCTAGCTATCATTCCAGCTTACTACTACAACAGCAATGGGCAAAACAAAATATTCAAATTCACTGACCTTATTTCGTCCATTTTAGGGAGAATTTAGATGGCTACTTGGCGAGTCGGTGCATTTAAATACCTCTAAGCGCAGTATCTAGAATTGCATAAATGGGCAAATCCAGCTTCGTAGCTAGCTAGTTAAGTTAGCTAGCTAACCATTTCGGTAACCCAATGAAATAATTTGAAACAAAGACTTCCTGGTTTGTTTCCAAAGATTGTCGATCAGTAGTAGCGAGATATTGCACTTCCAGTGAACACTTACATTTCCGAGGCAGATGTGCGATTTTCGGAACTCTATTTTTTCTGCATGTGAACGTGAACCGGAACTTACTACAAGACTGCAGAATACATAGCATCCCTAGGGATAAATGGGATCGGGCGAAATGATGTCCCCTCGGTCAGTGGTTCTCAAACTTGGTCCTGGGGGACCCCTGTGCATGCTGGTTTTTCATTCCAACCTCACCAGTCTAAATTAAGGACCACTCCTTCTATGCCCTATAATAAGATTTACAAGGAACTTCACAACACCTAACCATTCACTTGAAGTGGCCAGGCTCGGTGTGCTCTCCCTATCAACTTCTGCTAAATATAATATATAATAAAAATATATCAAGGAAACAGGAAGGCCCTGCCCAGCCGCACAGGATTGTTTTCTTAGAGGAACTCCAGCTTGAAGGTACTGAAGGAAAAAAGCAGCTTCCGGTACAAAGGTACCCAGATCATTCACTGTTCCAAGTGTCATTATACAGAGATTTTCATCTCAAAAAGAGCACAGAGAGTCAGAGTTCCTCATTCCAAACAAAAATCACTCAGAGAAATGCATTGGCTGCCCATTGAGTATGGGTCAGGGGGAAAGGGCTGTGGTGAAGGGGGTCATCTTTGGGGTGTTGGTGTTTATGTTATAGAGATAGATTAACTAAGGCAATGGATTTAAAGTGGGTGAGAGGAGGCGGCAGTAAGCTTCCAGCGTGTTACTCTAAGGCCAGTGGAGTGCTTTTATTTTTACTTTTATTTAACCTCTGTTTAACCAAGAGAGTCACATTGAGATTGATGTCTCTTTTGCAAGTGAACCCTGGAGCCTATGATTTAGTGGTTTTGAATGATGGGTGGCCTACGATGTTTCAGATATGCAGTCGTGTATTGCTGTCTGGAGACTTCAGTAGCAGGTTCAAGGTGAACTGTGGAGAGCTGGGTAACTTGGGTCCATGTCCTTTTCATTTTGTTAAGGAAAACTAGGATGAGATTGTGAAGATATGCAGTGAAGGGGTTGATGGGTGGTCGTTAGTAGACAAGTGGTGCGACTCATTATGTTCAGTCATATACATAAAAAAAAAAAAAAAAAACTCTGTCATATAGCATATTCCTGGGCCCTTGGGTCCACAGAAGGGTGAGCTGGGACACGGAAAATTGTGACGGGTGCTGGAGAAAAGGTCCGCAAGTCGCAAATCTTGAAATCGCGCTAGGAGGCAATCGCGCTTTTTTAAAAAATTTTTTTTACTGTTTTCCTTTTTTTCATATTACGAAAGTTAAAGTGTTGCAGAAGTCACTCAATAGAATAAACAACATTTTTAGGGTCAAAGTCGGCTTGTTTTAGTGATTCTTACAGCCGGGTTTTGGAGACGTGATGGGGGTGCAGTTTAATTAGCATGTTTGATTTCGTTGGCTATTGTCACTTTGTTTCGGTCAAGCCACCGCCCATAAATAAAGCCGTGTGGTAGTAGCCTATGTTTGTTTACTGTGTGAGGTTGCTAAAATGGCGGACGCTCAATCAGTCGATGTATAACATGTCTAATTTTACTTTTGGAATAGCGTTTTATAGGTTCGCGTAACCGTACATTTTCTTACCATGGCATTCGCTCTATATGGTAGCATTAAAAGACGTTGCACCTAACGAAACGTTGTCAACGATTTTTCGTAATTCCTTGGAAAATACCATTATTATTGAGGACTTCTGGGCATAGCTAAGCCATATGTTTGCTGATAGAGCTATCTGACATCGTTTTCTGGAGCAAAACAGAAGCGGATATAACTGTCATTGATTTACTGTCTCTGTCTCCATCTACTGAACATAGATAAGATTTCATCATTGCTATGTAAGTATTACTGCTCAAAATATTTCGGTTATTACGTTATTTTAGAAATTGAGTGTCTTTAAATAGGTTAGTGGTATTATGTAATGTGGATATTTCACACTGTAATGTAAGCGTTAGTTAGTAGTGTAATGGTTTTTGTGACGCATACAAGAGTGATGAGGAGAGTGTTGAAACATTGCCAAAACGTGGTGGACGGCTGAAAAATGTTTTTATATCGTCCCATTCCCATACAAGAAAACATAGGAGTGTACAGAGTATAGAAATAGGCTACACACAAGAGTTAATTATTACACATTTAGGTACTGTGCAGCATTGTGTGACTATATGTTTGCATTATGTTTAAATTATATCTATGTTTCATCTTAAACCTTCATAAGGGGCTCATATGCTTTACAATGGACAAAAAGCATTATATTCCTTTTTGGAGAGATTTTGGATTTGTTTCTGGACCCTTAGCTATTTTAGACCAGTGTTAATAATTTGGACATTGTGGGTAGATTTGGAGATGCTGGGTACACTGCTTAGTTTTTGCTTCATAGATCTTTAGTAGTTCTGGACTAGAAGTTTTCTGGACTAGAAAACCGCAGTCATGGCAACATTGTTTCGAGCACGGGCATCGTGTTTTGCTTGGGACCTCCCGCTATTGTTTTGAACTCCGTGTATGTAAATAGACGCCCAGCGCTCGGCGTGGGAGGAGTTTTTGCACGATGGTTTTATTTTGGCTGGATGAATGCTCATTTTCTGACTGCATATGTGGCGCTCGATAAGGTATTGTCATTCGTTTTTTAATGTGTATTTTAAAAAATGTGCAAGTGTCATGCTTTGTATTCAGCAACAAAGAATCGACATCTGGATGTTAAGCCGGTTCATATGCTGCTTAAATTGTTAGCTGACCACCGAGCTAGCTTATATCGTTAGCGAACAAGCTAACATAAGATTATAGGTACCATTTTCCCACTGTATATGGGTACTTCTCGGCAAACTATTGGAAAACTTAGCTAATGGTAGTAACCATATATTTAGCTATCTGATTAGCTTACAACCCAGCCTGTTAGCTATTGACTTTTGCAGCACGCCCTGTAATGTTAACGTTACCATAGTTGGCCAGCCATGGCCGCGAATATTGTGTGATTTCATTGTTACCCCAGGTTAGCTAACATTGGCTAGCGATGTAACTCTTCGGGGCCACGTGTAAGGAGATAGCAAGGTAACTTAAAGTCGATTTGTTACATTATAACATTAGCTAATTGGTCAACGTTATCCTTGCTTGATAGAATTAAAATATAGAATGTGTACATACAACGCTGATGATTTGAAAACAATCAGAGATTAGGAAAAAATGCAGTGGTGTTTGCATTGTCTGGTGACTCGTTGCTGTTTATTGATTTATGCGAGCTAGCGTTAACTCAACTCCGGTAAATTGCCAAGTTAGCTAAAAGGTAAATGGAGAATGGGGAACTCCGAGAACTAGCGAAACAATGCATATGGCGTTAGCTATTGCATGCACTAGTTTTTCCAGGTGAAATAAATTGCTTTAAAACTAGCCTTATTGTAGTCCTTTTTATAACTGCACGCAGAGAGACGTTCATTTTGATGAGGCGCACACTCGCTTTTGAATTTGGGTCCGCGGCGTTAGTTTTGCACGTACTACAGAACACAATAGTGACGGCATGTATATTGCTAGCTTCCGCAAGCGTTGTTGTCATACTGTCTTGTGCTTAAGATAATCCGAACCAGTAACTGAAACTGCTGTTTCTTTGATAGGCCTATGAGTGGTGCCACGTTTGCAAAACGATGTATCTTTGGTCTGATCTGTCTATTAATGCAAGGTTTCCTTTTAAGATATTTCAAGAGATGTCATTTGTAACCTCAATAGCCGTCTTAATTGGATGCCGGCGTCTCGCAATTTTTTTAAATTTTTATTTAAACAGATAAATAAAAACAAAGAGACTTTGTTAGGCTTCTGCAACAAAGTCTTATGTAGGATGAGACGAGTATTAACCTGTACCAAACTAAATTGATGGGATGTTTTCTGCTGATGATCCAAAGCACCCCCCCTCACCTGGTAAACATGGTTGGAGGTGTTATGGCTTGAGTGTTGCGGCCGGCTCGACTGGCCGCAACAAACAAAGTCCAGATGCACCAAAAACACGACAGAAACTGATCTAAAAACAAACCCAGACATTTATTCATCTAAATTACAAACAAAAACACACAAAGTTCACAAAACCAAGTCTCTCCACACAAATCACAAGCCCCAAAAGAAAATGTATCCCCTGCCTCATACTACTGGACTTATGTTGGACCACAGGCAGGTGGAAGCAATCAGGCAATTAGGTAATTAAGCAACTACCTCCACCTGCACTACCCAGGCAAGCAGAGGCAGGGGACGTAACATTGAGCATGAATGTTTGCCACTGAAACCTGGCTCACTTGTCTATATTGTTGATGTGACTGCTGACAGCAGGGTCAGGATGAATTCAAAAGTGTACTGAAACATTTTTTGGGATCCAACCAAATGCCTCAAAACCCATCGGACTGCATTTCATCTTGCAGCTGGACAGTGAGCCCATACATACTGCTCAAGCAACCAATGAGTTTTTCAGGTCAAGAGTGGAATGTTCTTGGCTGGCCAAGTCAATCACCTGGCCTGAATTCAACTCGACATGTGGTTCACTTGCTCAAGCCAAAAGCCTCAGAAACCAACAGGAACTGAATATGGCTGCAGTGCAGGCCTGGCAGAGCATGACCTGAGAAGATACCAAACCATCTGCTGACGTCTCTGGGTTGCAGACTTCAGGCAGCTGGGGTGCGGGACATGTTACATGTTTAAATATTGAAGCAGTAGTCGTTGGTTTATCTATCATCGTTCGATTGAGAGTTGCATTGTGCCATCGTGCCTGCCATGGGAGGCTGGCTGCTTCTTTCACTAGGTTGTGGAGTTGTATGTTGTATGGTGTCATCATGCCCGCAGTGGCAGCTATTGTGTGTTATTGTTTTTTGAGTTGTTGTGTTGTCATGCTTGTGGTTGCAACTAGTTCTCCAAAGTGTGTGATTTTATGCTATACTGCGTGCACAAGCCCTTATTATTGTATTTGGTTGTTGGCTCTTGTCGTCTGTGTCGACGGTTGTTACCGCGTGCGTCTTTGTGCGTCAGCATAAGTCCAAGGGGCCTCCAGGATCCTTAAATTCTTGGTCATTTTTTTTGGTTTTGGGTACACTTGAGCTCATTTTTGGAGAAAATAGTCAAATTTCACAGTACGACTGAAAAATGAATCTGTTTACCCCTTGTCTCAGAAGTGCATGTAATCGCTACTGAATAAGGAAAATGCAAAATGATTTTTGTCATTTGTTATTTTTCAGAATATACATGTCCTGCATGTTTACTGCGTGAGACTCTCATAGGATGTGGGGATTTAGTCATTTTGTTACAAGGGTGCTCTTTTTTTCAAGCTGTGATCCATGTCTACTGTGTGTCTGGACTGAGCACATGGGGGTTAGATTGAAAATAAAAATGTCTTGCGGAGCAACATCAGTCTGTAACTGCCTCGCATTCGTTAAGTGTACTTTGTAACTGCCTCTCATTAAGTAGCCTATACTCTGTCTCTGCCTCTCATTCATTAAGTGTACTCTGTCTAACTGCTTCTCATTAAGTGTACTCCGTAATAAAGCAGTCAGAATGCAGTAAAGGCCTGTGCTTCTGTTTCAGAAAGTGAGTCATGCAGCGGAAGAGCCAGCACACAGGAGAACCATTTTAATTGGCGTATGCTCGGACCGGGAAGATGGATTGACACTGGGCCAGATTTCCCTCCTGAGGTCCGTAGACGGTCACCTGGAAAGGCTTGCCGGGCCGTGGTCTGGCCATGGCAGGCAATGGCAGGGCCGGGAGGAGCTCCTTTTGGCACCTGTTCTCGGTGTTCAGGAGCAGGCCGGAGCGCGTGGTTCTGGCGCGCAGCGAGAGCGTTCCCGGCGAGAGCGTCCTGAAGATCACCATCACCGAGACGACCGTGATCGAGGCCGACTCGGGGGTGTGGAACTCCAAGTCCCTGGCCTACCTGGGACTGTGGTACTTCTTCAGCTTTTGCACGCTGTTCCTCAACAAGTACATCCTGACGCTGCTCGAGGGGGAGCCGAGCATGCTGGGTAAGCTGCCTTTTGAAGACCCATGATGTCAACGTTTGTCGTTCTGAAAGAACTGAGTAAATATTGGGTAGCATTGCTTTGGAATACATCTTATTTAATTTCGGTGAGGCAAGATAGCCTATATTGTTTGTAGTACCGTAACTTGGCGTCATTTTGATATCAATACTTTTGAGTAACTTGGCATTTTTGTACGTTGAAAACGTGTTTTTTATGAGATTGGTATAGACCTGAACTAATCTAGGGGAAGTAAGCATTCCCTTGTTTTATTCTGGGAGAATATTGCTTGAGCAGCTCCAGTGCTCTTCATGATTTTGACTTAATGGGCAGTTTTCATTATGATGTCATTTACTAGGATGTGTAGATGAATGAAAAAATGCTTGCTTGCGAGTTGTATAGAACTGTGGTGCATATTGTAATGTCGTCTTTCTTTGATTTCTGATCTCTTTAACTGGCAGGTGCTATTCAGATGTTGTCTACCACTATAATTGGCTGTATGAAGATGTATGTGCCTTGCTGCCTGTACCAGCACAAGTCCAGGACGGAGTACCCTCCCAACTTCCTGATGATAATGCTATTCGTTGGATTAATGAGGTAATTTTTTTAAATCATTTAATATTGCTGATGTAAAAATGCACGCACAGCGCTGTATGCATTAGTATTCACTGCAGCTTGTTTACAGTACTGTAGGCTAGACCGAAGTCCGCGTGGGCCAAGGTCCGCTAGTGTGGAGCGCTAACATTTGCGCTCAGCCCAAGGTTGGCTCGTGCAGATTACAGGTGCCCAGTTGGCCTAGAGGAGCTCAAATGGTAAAATGACTGCATTTATATAGCGCTTTTATCCGCTTTTATTACAATTGATGCCTCGCATTCACCAGAGCAATTAGGGGTTAGGTGTCTTGCTCAGGGACACTTCGACATGCCCAGGGCGGGGGATCGAACCGGCAACCCTCCGACTGCCAGACGTCCGCTCTTACCTCCTGAGCTATGACGCCCCTAGCTCATTGTTGCACGATGAGGCCCGTCCTCCCTTGCTGTTTGTTTGTGTAATGGCCGGTGTGTGAGGCGGTATGCGGATTGATTTTTTAAAAGGGCTGCACTGGGGCCTCCCTCACAGATTCAGCACGGTGGTGTTGGGGCTGGTCAGCCTGAAGAACGTGGCCGTTTCCTTTGCGGAGACCGTGAAGAGCTCGGCGCCCATCTTCACCGTCATCATGTCCAGGCTGATCCTGGGAGAGTACATCGGTAATGTGCCGGAGAGAGAAAGCCGAAATCATCTCCGTTTCATCTGGAGTTAATGTTGACTTGTGGTCCGGTCCTGTGATGTTGATAGTGTGGCATATTGTTTAAGTTTGCACAGTATCATTAAGTCACTGGCACAATGGAGAACCGCAAACTTTACAGACCAAGCAGGTTTATTATCGTATTATGGTGCGGTGCTGTCAGATGTGCCAGGAGATCAAGTGTCGCGCGCTTTGCTCTGTGGTTTAGTATACTGGAAGCCTGTCGGGTTTATCATTTGGACATCTATAATTTGGATGTGGATTTGCTACGGCTACTGAACAGAGCTGATTGACAGTTGCCTTGGTGATACCTGTGTGGTGTGTAGGTCTGTGGGTGAACCTGTCCCTGTTCCCCATCATGGCTGGCCTGGCCCTCTGCACGGCAACAGAGATCAGCTTCAATATGCTGGGCTTCTCTGCAGCCCTCTCCACAAACATCATGGACTGGTAAAAGTTCACTCTTACTTTACGCCTGTTGGTGTCTGTGTGAAGACTTCCATGTCCTCTAAGCCTTATCGTGTGTTTCCCTCTAGTTTGCAGAATGTGTTTTCAAAGAAGCTGCTCAGTGGAGACAAGTATAAGTTCAGGTGAGTTCAATGGGAGTAGTCTTCGGGTGTTGTTTACTTGTAGCTTGGGGGGTGTAAAAGAAGTTTACCCCGTCAGTCTCCATTAATGTACCTTTGTTATGACCAGTCCACTTTTGGATGGAAGTTTGCCCAGTAATTCCCCATTGATATGCCTTTGATCAGTGCTTTTTTTCCAGGAAGCTATTTCTGACAAAACTGGGCTTGGTGTTCTGGAGTAATGAAACCTGTTGTGTCTTGTGTCTAACTTTACATGCGTGAGCGTTTCGTTCATTTTGCAGTTGCTCTGCAGTAACCGCTGGAGGTTATCTACAGTGCATTATCACCATGCGTTCAAATCTATTAAAAAAAAAAAACGTATGTTTAAGGGCAGTCATGCAAATGTCTTCGCTGGGCAACAGCCTGCGGGAATATTTGCATTAAAGTAACAGTGTTGACCGTTTTGATGTCATCTTCTGGTTTCTTTTCAGCCCTCCTGAGCTGCAGTTCTATACTAGTGCTGCAGCTACCATAATGCTTATTCCTGCATGGATTTTCATGCTGGTGAGTGACGCTCACACCATACCCTTACAGATTACTCATGAATCATATTTTCTATTCTTTTGAAACACCTGACAAATACATGATACTTGCTGGGAGTTGCCTCTCATTGTTGGTTTGCAGAGGTTTTTTATTTTTTTTAAGGGACTGCCGTGTGGCTCATCCTGTTAAGGCACGGTTTTAGTTCAGGGATGGGCCCCACGGTCAGGCTCTCCCGAATCGATTGCAGCAATGGGTGCCATGGATGGTATACTCTCCGTCAGTTTGTCACCCTCCATTGAAAGGGCTTGTGTGCATCACCTCTGTTTTGTTTCGGAGGCATTGTCTTCATTCAATATCCGAACAATGAAACGATTAAGATCACAAAAACCCTTTCGCCACGTACTGTGTTTTTCAGCATGGCTGTGTCCTTACACGTTCTTAAATTGCATATATTGAAGTAAACTGGTCATTAACTTCATGCTGATTACATCTGTAGTGAACCTCTATTTTTAGCATCGAGAATATAGCCTGCTGGGCTTTTGCATTGAATAGTCTTAAAATGCTGTTAAAATGTTTAATTTTTGATTGATTGGGAATGGTCGTGCTGACACATTCAGAAAGCATGTGAAGTAAAAATAACATGCGTTCTTCACCACGCTGCTTTCCGTGCCCTGCGTTTATGAAAACTATGGTCTGTGTGCAGCATGAGTCCAATGGTGGATGCAAAGAAAAATAAGAAACGATGCGTTGGTTTCAGTGTTTACCAGCTGTGGGTGGAGCACCTCCTTGAAACGACTGAATGCTTGCTTAATCTTGTTAGACCAAATGAATGGAATTTTGAATCGTCGTATCTTTTGTCTGAGCTGTTGATACAAGTTTCTTATGTTGGCTTTTGTCTGCACCAGTGGTAGTCGTGCTCTCAATATGTGCACTGTCATGAAATAACGAGAGTGTAATGCTCTGCGCTAAATTTATTCAATCTCTCATTACATAAGAGAACAAAGGTGATTGTTGTTTTTATGGTGGAAAGAATATTTTAAGCTGAAAATGTAATGGAAAAGTTGTTTTTCGTGTTCTAAATGGGTGTGGAGAATGTGGTCTACAGAAATATCATGAAATACACGTTCTTGTTGTGTTGTTTCAGTATTCTTGAAAATTGGTAGCATTACATTGCTAAATGTAAAGCAACAGTACAAATTACTAAACAGATTAGCTAAGAAATAAAGTTTGGTAATATAAGACGGCTGGAAAACTGATAAATAAATTATCAGATCTTGCAAGGCAGGTATGTTGTGTCTAGCTAGCTGGCTCAGTGCCCAAGTTAAGATGTAATGATGCTCTTGCTACTTTCACACAGAGCTTTTGTGTTACACCTAGACTGTACAGCTGACTCACATGAGCAGTCATGTGGCTTGCGATGACTTGGCGCATGTAAGCTGAGTGGTTGCTATGACGATAGGGAAGGACAAAGGGCACAGTGCTTTTAGCAGCAACTCCGATGTGTGTACTATTGAGAGATCCTCAGTGCAAAAACCCATATCCTGCCCAGAATATTCATAGTCATTCTCATCATTATTGTATAGCCTGGCCCTAGTTTGAAATTATTTGCCTGCATTATGGATTTGTGTGAGGACTTCTATGACCTTCTATTAACTTCTATGAGTTATTATATTTGGGTCTACACACCTGCGCTCCTCAATTGCTTTAGTTAATTTGTGTACTCGGTACTCAGACAACGTGATAGCTGGGATTACATAGGAACCAGTGCTTTTCGAATGTTGCTTTAATTGTAGAAAGTGTAAAAATGCATTTCATTGTCTGAGTGTGTGTTTCCTGGGGAAAACGCAGGACCTTCCGGTGGCCGGGAAGAACGGCAGCTTCAGCATTAACCAGGACGTTGTCGTCTTGCTGCTTTTCGCTGGGGTGCTGTTCCACCTCCAGAGCGTCACCGCGTACGCTCTCATGGGCCGCATCTCGCCCGTCACCTTCAGGTAAGGGCCAGTCTGGCTCCTCTTCCTCAGCGCACCTGTAATACGTCCCCTGGATGTGAGAGGTGAGAAGTGGAAGCACCTGTTCTTTTTTTTTTTTTTTTTTTTTGTATGGTGGACTCTGAGGTAATTCGCCGTCTCTCTTTTTATCCTTGCGCTGTTTTCCCGGCGTTCAGTGTGGCCAGCACGGTGAAGCACGCCCTGTCCATCTGGCTGAGCATCATCGTGTTCAGCAACAGGATCACGGTGCTGTCGGCGGTGGGGACGGTGCTGGTCATCATCGGGGTCATACTGTACAACAAGGCCCGGAGGATGCAGAGGGACACGTTGCACGCGCTGGCCCAGGCTGCCGAGGTGGACCAGAAGCTCCCGCTTCAGGAGGGGGACAAAGCTGCTGACGGACACCTCTCCTAAAACCCCTCCACGCCCTGTCCTGGAGGGTATGAGGCGGAGGAGGAGTATGCCTCATCAGATCCTTCTGGAACAGTCACCCAGAGCCTACGATGCAGTGTTTTCTGCTCTTCCGTTCCATCACAGATCACCAGTTAAAAGGCCACATTCCGTTCCTTTGGGATGTCCAGTGAAGACGGAGACGGGTCAAACCTGAATACTTGATCTCTCTCTCTCGTGCCTGTGAGCGCCAGTCTCCCTGCGAGCTCCTGCATATTTCTGTATTCTTGTTTCTTTTCCAGTGGGTTTTTATTCAGTGGAAGAGTCTTATTTTTACATTTCTTTTTTGGTGGGGGGGAATTATGTTAAATGGTAGGGAGAAAAACCCCACTGTGCATAACTATTCCAGTTATGGAATTATTTTGGCAACACCCTCCAGGAATATTACACGAACTTCATCAGAACATTAAAGGGTTTTGGTTGTGAGAAAGACAGTGGTTAGAATACTGTGGAGTGGTCAGCAATATGGATACTTCTTTTTACGCAAGTGATCTGTGATTTTTGTTTTGTGAATGACGGTGAAAGTACAGCTTTGTCTAAAAGGAGGAATACCTCAAAGTGATTCAGAAGTGTGGCCTCGCTGTTAACGCAACACTTCACAAAATGTCTCATGTCTCGCACAGCAAAGAAAGGCACAGACTTCAAAATAAATATATATTTGAATGTTGGTGTTGGGGAAAAAAAAAAAAAGCAAACAGCTCAGGTTTCTTTGGAATTGTTCGGTGAGTGAGAGGGTGTGCTTAATTTGTTTACATGAGTCAGTGTAAATGCAAAGCTTTTTATTGCTTTTTGCATAGATGCAAAATGGTTCTCATAGTAGACTGAAAAAGGGACCCCATAATTCATTACAGCTGGTAGTACTGAATATACAGTATTTACCATCACCACTTAACGTACATACATACATATAAATTGACACAGGCAATGTTTTAAATCCAGTGTGTCTGTAATGTCAATGTCATTCTATGTTGGTGGAGGTTGTAGGTTTAAAGGTGGTTCTTTCAATTTATAATGGAGCGGCCTGATATTGTATTAAAGCTATCCAAGGTTTTACAAGGAAAATACAGTATGTTAAGATACACCTTTTTTGTTTGATTCATTTTAAGACCCCATGGCAGATGAGCCCTTAGGTTTTGGATGCCTGAGGGTCATGGAAGCACGTAGGAACCATTGAATTGTGCATCCATTCTGTATCACTTAATCCAGGAATTGATATTTGTGCTCACTGCTCTTTTAAAAGTGCTAATTTATGTTGAAAGCTCTTTTGTTTAGCTGCCATAAAACCATCCCTGAGTGCGGGGTCTGTGCTCTTACTTACGGAAGATGTGGTTGTATGTAGCTTTTCTTATTTGCATACTATTCCTTGTTCTCCATAGCAGACGTTAGAATTTTTTTTTTTTTTTTTTTTTTTGAAAAGTAGTTAAACTGGAAGTCAGTGTGACACGCTGTGTGAACAGTGGTCCCCTCAAATAAAAGCCTTGTCAGAAAGAAGCAAAAAATTCAACATTGTTTGCTAAGCTAGAGTGCCCGACACGTAAGAAAGCAACTTGAATTACTGTATAGATAGTAATAGCAGTTTAGCCTACTAGTCAAACCTGCACCAGCCTATAAACTTGTCAGTGCTGTGGTATGACCACAGTGATGTTCTATTACTGTCCTTGGGACATTGCTACTTTTCAGTGCTGTGCATCAAGAATGTACATGACCAGTTTAATCTAGTGTAATGGGTTGTGTGTTTTCATTGATATTATTTTGCCACTATGTCCGAGCACACAAGATGCGCCTGCCTGGAAATGATTGTTTTTTTTTTTGTTTTTTTTGCGCTGCTGTGTGCTTTTCTTTCGCAATCAGATTGCCTGTGCTCTGAAGACTACTGTGATGAAAGATGTTTAACCAGGTCTTTAGAAAGGGTTAAGCAGGTGTAGATTTCCTTTTGTCCATATTTGTAGAATATAAGTCAAAAACTTGACTATGATGGTATTTCTTCCTTTATGTCTGTGGTGTATCAGTGAGTTCTTAGAGATTTGGTGTCTTGTTTTAACATATTGTGGACTAGAATATTAACATTCTTGTATTACAAAAAAAGGGCCAATTCATTTTTTTTGTTTACCACATGAACCTGATATCAAGGTTATGGACCTGATATTTGTGCTGTGATTATTATTCCATTCGTGAATTGAAACATGTTTAATGATTCCTGTCTTGACTTGCATACATTTTGTAGCAAACTGACTTTTGTCTGGTGTAGGCATTACAGGTTTAAAACATCAAAGTGGTTGGCCCATGTTTTGAAATTCCACAACTTTCGTTTCTGAAGGGTTGACCATTTTCACTTTTATAACTGGACATCTTTCAGTAACTTACTGTACAGTGAAGTATAAAACAGGAGAAAATATGCTGCAAAGGGAAATGTAAGAAGCGGGGATCTGTTAAATTTCTATGTTTTGTGCAATTTCAAGAAGATGGTCTTGCTTTTACTTTGCTTGATTTACAGCACAAACTTGCATTACTCTTCAAATGCATCAAACTGGTCTGAAATAAATATTTTTAAACATTTTTATGTGCTCTGTTCACTGTGTACATGAACACATTTACTTTTAATTGATTGAAAATGAAATGGAGTTTATTGACATTTCTCATGGTATTATTGTTGTTGTTGTAATTATTATTAGTTTCACTTCACACCAGTGAGAATAGGCTAATCTGATTTGTGACCATCACTGATCCCTGCATCAGAGTGCTTGTATTGATTAGTTTAGACTGAATGCTATTGTCCACTTCTTTGGGGATTTGGCTTTGGCCACACCAGAAGGACATGGGTACAATCAAGACGATTAACCTTGCATCAGGACAATGTATGAGCGCATACGGGTCGCCTTTCAAATCGGCTAATCAGCTAAAAAGTAATGTGTTTTCTTTGTCATTACAAAACTGAATTTGCAAAAAATAAATAACTGCAACTTACAACCAGAGGGGCTGAAATGTTAAAATCGTTACATGCTGATAGTGACTACATGTGGTCTGGATAGCTCCATAGACATTTGTATGCTCTGTAGATAACTCCCTGCCACTTATTTACTAGAAAAAGTGACCTTTGAAGCTTTGCTGATGAGATTGATGCAGAACTTTGACTCCAATGCATTTTCAGTTAGTGTCATAACAGTGAACTGTTAGACATACCCCATATAAAATTCCACATATAAAACTTCAGTATGTATTCCAGGAATCCAGGCAGGAATGCCAATACAGAAACTGATATCAACAACAAAAAAAAAAGAAAAGCTATGCAAAATATACAGAAATATCATGAAATATCTATTCATCGTATTTAAAAAAAAATAAAATAAAAAACCTTACAGTACTTTACTGTTTTTACTTTTCCTACTAGTTTTTGAGTCTAATTTGAATTTGCAAAGGGAAGCTTCGAATAATGGCTTCTTTCTCCCCAAATTTGCATTTGCGAATGTAAACCTTTTCCCATCAGTACCTAACTAACTAACTTGTTATCCTTAGATTTAAAATAACAAATGTTATATATAATTAAAGGCCCTTTAAAATGGGAATTCTTATGAGGCAGGCCGAGAGATCCTCCCAGAACATTGTAGTTACAATACAGGACCAGAAGAGATGACATTTTCTGTGTCAGAATCACAAAAAGAGCAGTTTTTCTATACATTTGTAAATTTAGATATAAATGTATTTGTGGGAGAAATATTGTGTATTATTTTTAAATGCACGTCTCTGGCCTTATTTGGTTAACAGAATTTGTAAGGTAAATTGACAGGTCTTCTTTCAGTCTATGTTTTCAATCAACAAATTACAATAAGTACAACATGTGTTGCCCTCCATCTATTGTAAAAGGCTTCTCTAATATGTTTTTACACCTTGAATCATCAATATCCATTCGGCCGACCATACGTTTATAATCTAACGTATTGATCGCATTACAAAATATTGTGAATAAGCCCTTCAGGAATTTCTTTATAGGACCACAACAGAACTTCGACAAGAACACCAGGCAGGAAATTACGTCTGATTGAAGCGTCGACAGGAAGTGTTTTATTTTTCCGGCGACGGTGTGTTCCAATTGCGTGGAGCATATTTCAGGTTAGTCAAAACATTAATTTTTGTATATAATCGTGGAGCATTAGATATATCGTCTGCAAAAAGTGTAATCCGATGGTTAAAAATAAAGAAATGTAGTAAGAATGTTGTTTATTAATTGTTTTCAGCGTCCCTACTAGCTAGCTAGCGACATTTCATTTAGCGCCAGCTAGCTAGTACCAGCTAAGCTAAATTTAAAGCTTGAAAAGTGTGCAATCTACCTCAGTCATTTTCGAACTATGTATCAATGTTATAGTAATTAGAACACAAGGTTCTGCCCGTGAATCAGATCAAACAATTATAGATTTCATCATTAATGGTAGATGGCTAGCTAGCTAACTTCCATCGTGGTCCTTTGAAAAAAAGGCGGCCTGCTTTGTTTTGAACGAAGCACGTTTAACTTACGTCAATCCATGTTTCTTTGTGAGACATTAAATTGACTCTAACGTATATTTTGACAGTCATAGCAGCTACATGGTTTATAGTGAGCAACACACATTAATTCGTCTATTTTTCGATCTTCATGAAATTCACCGAAATGTGAGGAAAAACATTGGCGCAAGCGTTCGGTGGGACCACGAGTTTGATGACAGCTGGCTAGCTAGCCAATGATATAACTCGTTTTGAACCTTTCATTTCAACTAACAGTTTACTAGATGCATAGCTACATGATTGGTACACACATTTATTAACGGCTCAAATTGAAAGTCGTGGCTAGATAACTAGGTAACCAACTGACGTGGTGTACTTTTCTTGTAATTGGCTTATTTGTTTATCAGGCTTGTTTATCCTTGCTTACACTTTTTGCAGACCAGCTAATGTTACGTTCAGTAACCTGCAATTCGATCCCTGTTCTTTGCGATCACTGTGTTTACATTTTAAGTCGCTCTTGATGAGAGCTCCTTCTAAACGACTGCAAATTAAAAGTCTTGGGTGCTCAATTTGAACAAATCACATCAACAGTCTCTTTGACTGGCATGCATTGTCAGAACTCCTCTAAGCATCATTATTTGTCATCAGCTGGTGGTCTGCTGTTGCATTCACACATTTGTAGTGTCTGTTGCCACTATTGGAAGCAAAATAAGTTGTACATTTGCTTTGTATCATCTGAAAAGATGTCCTATTATTCTTGCAGAGCCTGTCTAGGAATTGACCTTTTCAATGTCTTTGAAACTTTGATGAAAGTCATGTTCACATGGCTAACAAGCCTGGAGAGTAGGGCATCTATGGAATAATTCACATTCTTATTGCAGTGCTGTCATTGTTAGCCCAGCAGCATGAGAATAAGATTGCATTGTTTTGGCTGGAATATAATCTTTTCACTGTGAGCCTGCCAGAAGGTTGGCGAGGGAGATTTCAGGATGCATTGGAGTAGCACTGTGCTGGCAGCTAGCCCCGAGTTGCTACAAGTAGCATTGCTGCTTGTTGGCCCTCCTCTCCATTGGTTGGTTGTAGAATAGCAGGCATCTATGTCCACATATTCTGATGTCATTTATGGTAGTGTGCACACAAATGTCATGCATCACCAAAGAGGGCTGTGCTACGCAGATTGCAACACAACCTTCTGTTTCAGCAATGAATGCTGGTGAGCACAGACTAGAGCCCCTCTTTGGTGCTGTGGACAGCGGACAGTGCGTTTGGGTCCATCTCCTGCCCAGGGCCCTGTTTCACGAAAGCAGGATTTCTGAGTTGGCTGGATAACTGCACTGAGTGAAACGCGGAACCCTCCCAAATCTGGAACGTGAGCTGAAGTAACAAGAGCTGTTCCGGGTTTTACTCAGTGCAGTTACCCTGCTTCGTGAAATAGGCTACCCCCCAGAGCTACTGCTACAGGGCATGTTGTGACCTTCTGTTTATTAGGCAGTCCAAAATGGACCAGATTATTGAATCATCTTTAGGTCTTTATTTTGGCAAGTTGTCGTTGGTCTCCTAGGTCATGGCCTGTTATTTACAGTCTGTAGTGGTTTACCATATATCATACAGCCTTTAATAACTGATTGAACACCTGAGACTGACTGTCCAAGTGTCAGCCATACTGTTGACACAAAGATGTGGTTCTCTCGATTACTATGAAAGTCCTTTTTGGTTTAGTTTTTTTTTAAAACTACATTTGACTTTCTGCCCCTTATCTGTCTGAATTGGAATGTGATGTAGTGTTTACGCGGCAGTCAAATTCTCTTGAGCATGCCACAGGCAGTGATGAATGATAAATCTTAGACAAAAAATCTGTCCCAATTCTACATGATTTATTTTCTCTCTGAAATACATCATGTGCACACAGCGATACATTTGTATGGATGCTCATTATGTGGTTTATTTGCTTCTTACTCATGTTCATGGTTTAATTTTTGGGTTGGTGTTTTTACTTGTGTGTTTATTTTATCCAGTGAAAGTGTGAAGGTACTGACTATGGATAGGATACCGAGCACGTCTCAGGTAACTGGAGAAATAAAAGGGTGGTCATAGGTTTATTTTAGCACCACCCCCTTTTTTTTCTTTGTCCCTTTAAAGGAACCCTTGAACCTTAAAATGTGTTTGATGTGCAACATTGCGTTCCTTTACCTGGAGGGTAATGTGAATTGAGAGGGAATATACTTTTCCTCCCTTTGAAGCCATCTTGCCTCAGTATTGAATCGTACTTTTAATATGTTTGCATGAATGCGTACCAGATTGTGAGTGGTGTGTGTACACTTGTACTACAAACGTGTATTGATTTTAGCTGATATGAATTCTGTTATGGTCTGATGGCTTTGATGCTTCATAATCCTACAAGAGATGTTTTTTCTCTACATGATATAGATATAAGAAATTTTTATTGCTTAAATAAAATAGACACACACCACACACCATGTGCAATTGAGAAAGTTATTCTGTCGGCTGGGAAATTTGAACTGATCCGCTCTCTCCCTCTCTTTGTTTTGCAGTTGGTGGTCACTTGGCGCTGATGGGGGACGAAAAGGACACCTGGAAAGTTAAAACACTGGACGAGATTCTCCAAGAAAAAAAACGCAGAAAAGAGCTGGAAGAGAAGGCCGACCCCAAACGCCAGAAAGCTGTGAGTCCTGCAGTCTGCCGGTCGGAGCTGTGCTCAAGCTCATGGCAAAAAAAAAACTTCAGTTTTAAATAAACTCTAAAACTAACTCTACTTTACTCTGATAGAGTGCAATTTATCCCACTGGGCTCTGTTATTGATGAATTATACTTGAATATTTTATTGTGCTCTTTGTCAATATTGATTATAATTAGCATTCTTCAAGTGATTCACCATCACATGTTAAATAACTATTTGTTTGTGAGGTGTGCGCGCGAAGCAGTTCTCTGATTGGACGCTCCCCACGACCCGGTTTCCTCTCTCGCCTGACCTCGTTTGCGCTGTGCGCCTCCCCCCAGACGGATGAACGGGACACCAAGCGGGACACTCTGGAGGAAGGAGAGCTGCGGGATCACAGGATGGAAATAACGATCCGTAACTCCCCTTACCTGCGGGAGGACTCCACGGAAGACAGGTACCACCCCCACCCCGGGCCCGCCCACCGGCGGTCTGCCTCCGAGCCAGCAGAGGCCGCCATCGTCTCCTCCTGCTCTGTGTCTTCCAGAGGGGAAGAGGACGAGTCCCTCGCTATCAAGCCCCCCCAGCAAATGGCAAGAAAAGAGAAATCGCACCACAGGAAAGAGGAGAGGAGAAAGGACAAGAGGCGTCGCCGCAGCCACTCGGCAGAAGGAGGTGACCTCGGGGGGCCGCACGGTTCCTCTTCCTTTAGCCTTTACGGTGTAAAATCACCGATGCATGATTAGAATGTACGTAACTGAACATTCTAATGCTGATGTCACAATCACTGCTGGTAACTACAGCAGCAGAGTTCTAGAACACTGACATTCCATTCCTGTGAATGTACTCTTCAGAGGGGTTAGATCCCTGTCATATTGCACGACCCTGTCATGCCGTCAGTCTAACGGGTGTTGCTCTGGTTCGGTCGACAGGAAAGCACATTCGCTCGAAGGACAAGGACAAGGAGAAGGAGAGGGAGAACGAGCGCAGGAAGAGGCAGAGGGAGGAGCAGGACAAGGCCCGGCGGGACTGGGAGAGGCAGAAGCGCAGGGAGCTGGCCCGGGCCCACTCCCGCATGGAGAGGTGACCACACACCCCCCCCCCCCTCAGCGAGGGTGCTCCCGCAGGACTGGTCGATCAGTCTGTCAGTCATTTATTTCATTTATCCTTTAGAGCATCACTTACAGAGACGCAGCACACAACAAGGGGCCATTTGCAGAGGTAATTTTCTAAATTAAGGCGGAAAACCCAGTTGAAATTGATATGGGGGAAGGAAACTAAAATGATTCCCTGGACTCAACACAGGCCATAGAGATGACGTCCAGGGAAATGGAGGGACAATTTTTGTGTGTGTTGCTTTGTTTACTTTTGTGTGCCTAGTTTAGCATGTGGTGTATTTGTGTGAATTTGAGCATGTATGTGTTTTTCAGTGTTTGTAGTGCCTGTGTGTGCATGTGCGTGTGTGTGTGCGCGTGTGTTGTTCGTGCACGTGTGTGTTTTTCAGTGTTTGTAGTGCCTGTGTGTGCATGTGCGTGTGTGTGTGTGCGCGCATGCGCGTGCGTGTGTTGTTCGTGTCCGTGTGTGTGTGTTTGAGCATGTATGTGTGTGCCCGTGCGTGCGTGTGCGTGTCTGAGCCTGAGCCTGTGTGTGGGACGCAGTACTCTGTGGTTCCTGTCTGTGGGCTCTCTGTACTGAGTGTTCTGCCAGCCTTCTCCAGCTGTGCCACCCCCTTTTTTTTCTTTGTCCCTTTAAAGGAACCCTTGAATCTTAAAATGTGTTTGATGTGCAACATTGCGTTCCTTTACCTGGAGGGTAATGTGAATTGAGAGGGAATATACTTTCCCCCCCTTTGAAGCCATCTTGCCTCAGTGTGGAATCGTACTTTTAATATGTTTGCATGAATGCGTACCAGATTGTGAGTGGTGTGTGTACACTTGTACTACAAACGTGTATTGTCGTGTGCGTAGCTGTTTGGTGATTGCTGTTGATGGCCTGTGTTGGGGATGCTTGTCTGTGTTTTTCAGTGTTTGTAGTGCCTGTGTGTGCCTGGCGTGTGGTAAACTGCTAAACACACTTCCCCTTTCCTCCCCCGGGACGCAGGGACCGCCTGGAACAGCTGGAGCGACAGAGGGAGCGGGAACGGAAGCTCCGCGAGCAGCAGCAGAAGGAGCAGAGGGAGCAGAAGGAGCGAGAGAGGAGGGCCGAGGAGAGGCGGAAAGAGAGGGAGGCGCGCAGAGAAGGTCAGAGGCTGGGGAACTTAGGCCCGTTTTACCCAAACAGGTTTTTCTGCCCAATCCCGGCTCCCCTGTTTTCCCTACTGTTTGGACTTTATCTAGCATTCCTGCGTTTGGGCTTATGCTAATCTGCTCTCCTGAACTGAAAGCAGACATAGCCGTAAACATCACTGCATGGGCATGATTGACTGTGATGATTTGGGGGTGGAAACAGGGGAAAGAAGCATTAAAAACAGTTAAAAAAAAAATAATAATAAAATAAAAATTCTGAGGTACGTCCACTTAGGTTCATGATTCATCTGAAGTATTTCGTTTTTGTTGCTGATTATACTCTTTCAGCACTGTCTATATCATACAGTGCTGTATTGGATGCGGTACTCTAATAACTGGACTTATATATGGAAACGGACACTGACCTTGCGTCAGTCATTTGCTGTGTTGTGCGTTACCCCTGTTTAGTTGTTGATTGTAAGTATGAGGCTGTACTGGGATCAGTGTTTCAGGCGCAGCTCCTCAGTGTTTCTGCTTTCTGTGAGCACCTGGCCGCTGTACCTGGCTCAGTTACAGACCTCCCGGTGTTAATGTCTCGCGTGCGTGTCCCGCCCCGCAGTGCCGTCCCACCACCGGGGGCAGCTGGACGACTACGGGGAGAAGCCCAAACAGAGCCACCGCAGCCGCAGCCCCCTCCGGCCCCCCCGCGAGAGCAAGCCCGAACAGGCCGAGCCCCGCCGCATGGGTGAGGGAGCCGACGGTCTGGCGCCCCCTAGCGTCAGTCTCCTAGGAACACCCTCCTGGTGTTCTACAGAATGCAACGTCTTCTGTTTGTTAGAGCTACATAGAAATGTTACCGCAAAGTCTGTAAGTCTAAGGGTTACCAGGCTTACCTGCCGTCTGTGTGGAAGTAGACCCACATCTCACTGCAGCTCTCGCTCTCTGAGTCTCATTCACCTGTGCACTCATTCATTCCGTAAAATATATCTGTACATGAAATGGAGAAATGGGTAAAATAAAGAAGCTGGCTGGTTGTTGAGTTGACATGTGGTGGGTAGGAGTGAAGGTCTGTTTTTTTCTGTACCGGCGCAGTAAAGGTCTGTGGTGTTTTTGACAGCGTAGGGCATTGTGGGTAAAGGACTGTGGTGTTTTTTGTGACAGCGCAGGGCATTGTGGGTAAAGGACTGTGGTGTTTGCGACAGCGTAGGGCATTGTGGATAAAGGTGTGTGGTGATTGTGACAGCGTAGGGCATTGTGGGTAAAGGTGTGTGGTGTTTTTGACAGCGTAGGTCATTGTGGGTAAAGGACTGTGGTGTTTTTGACAGTGCAGGGCATTGTGGGTAAAGATCTGTGGTGTTTTTGACAGCGCAGGGCATTGTGGGTAAAGGTGTGTGGTGTTTGTGACAGCGTAGGGCATTGTGGGTAAAGGTGTGTGGTGTTTGTGACAGCGTAGGGCATTGTGGTAAAGGTGTGTGGTGTTTGTGACAGCGTAGGGCATTGTGGGTAAAGGTGTGTGGTGTTTTTGACAGTGCAGGGCATTGTGGGTAAAGGTGTGGTGTTTTCCAGCGGTGCGGGATGAGAAGCCCGAGGACAGGGACCTGCTCTCTGACCTGCAGGACATCAGCGACAACGAGAGGAAGACCAGCACGGCAGAGTCTTCCTCAGGTACGCCCAGGACCTTACACTCTTTAACCACGGTAACCATGGAAACACCCAGAATGGGACAGCAAAGGTGGTGCACATAAAGCTTAGGAAGATGCGTGCAGAGACTTGGAGGCTGTTGGTCTTCCATAATGTTCATGCTGAGGAAGTGGACTGGGTAAATGGGTAAAGACACTGGTGTGAAGTGGTTGGACTGTCTCTCCCATCCAGGATCAGGGTCAGGGTCTGAGGAAGAGGAGGAGGAGGAAGAGACGAGCAGCCAGAGCGAGGGAGAGGAGGAGGAGTCCGGCTCCAACTCGGCAGGCTCTGAACAGAGCGCAGGTGAGCCTGTGTGTTCTCACAGTGCACAGGTGAGCCTGTGTGTTCTCTCAGTGCACAGGTGAGCCTGTGTGTTCTCTCAGTGCACAGGTGTGCCTGTGTGTTCTCTCAGTGCACAGGTGAGCGTTGACACGAGTGAGAGGTGAGCGTGGCCCAGGCACAGGTGAGCCGTGTCTCTCCTCAGTGCACAGGTGTGCCTGTGTGTTCTCTCAGTGCACAGGTGAGCCTGTGTGTTCTCACAGTGCACAGGTGAGCCTGTGTGTTCTCTCAGTGCACAGGTGAGCCTGTGTGTTCTCTCAGTGCACAGGTGAGCCTGTGTTCTCACGGTGCGCAGGTGAGCCTGTGTGTTCTCACAGTGCACAGGTGAGCCCGTGTGTTCTCTCAGTGCACAGGTGAACCTGTGTGTTCTCTCAGTGCACAGGTGAGACCGTGTGTTCTCTCAGTGCACAGGTGAGACCGTGTGTTCTCTCAGTGCACAGGTGAGCCTGTGTGTTCTCACAGTGCACAGGTGAGCCTGTGTGTTCTCTCAGTGCACAGGTGATCCTGTGTGTTCTCTCAGTGCACAGGTGAGCCTGTGTTCTTCACGTGCCAGGTGAGCCTGTGTGTTCTCTCAGTGCACAGGTGAGCCCGTGTGTTCTCTCAGTGCACAGGTGAACCCGTGTGTTCTCTCAGTGCACAGGTGAGCCTGTGTGTTCTCACAGTGCACAGGTGAGCCTGTGTGTTCTCTCAGTGCACAGGTGAGCCTGTGTGTTCTCTGTGTGCAGGTGCTCCAGAGGGTGAGCAGCGATCCGGTCATTCACACCATTCTTTTCATTCAGATGAAGTGAGTGAGGAAGAGCAGTCTGAGGAGTATGAGGAGGAGGCGGAGAACGGAAACCACATTCCTCCCGGTAGGCATGGCAACTCCACATTGGAAAACTGCTGTCAGCATTTCCTTCTAACCAAATGAATCTCTCTCGCTGTAAATCCTGCTGTAGTTTTCAGCTCAGGGTGCTGATTGTGTATCAGTTTTTCCCTGTCCTCATCATAACCATATCCGTTATGAGCTAAAGCTAGCGCTGGGCAGTATACCCATTCGATAATTTCTAAATAATTTTTTAGAGTGCAACACAGGTTCAACAGAAAACAAGCCAACTAGAGAGAGCAGAATATAAGACTATAGAGAGAGTGGAATATCGGGATGGCAGGTATGCCATCCCACCAAATTACACCTTTGGCGGGGCAGCATGCCCCATACCTGTGTAAGACTATAGAGAGAGAATAATATAAGACTAAGCTGGTGTGCTGCTGGAGGGGTCGCCTCTTAGGAGATCTTCGGTTTTTCCTCTTTCCGGCACAGTGCCCGAGTCGCGCTTCGATCACGACACGGAGGACAGCGTGGAGGAGGAGGAGGAGGAGCCCGAAGAGGTGGAGGAGGGCGAGCCCACGCCCCCGTCCCACTCGCGCTCCCCCACCCCCGATGACAAGTACATCCCGGATTCGCCCGTCATGTCCCCCGTGGAGCTGAAGAAGGAGCTGCCCAAATACCTGCCTGCGCTCCAGGTGTGCCTGCTGCTGCTGCTTTACATGACATCACGTTCAGTGTACAGCCTTATCCAGAGCTCCTGACACTGTGTTTGTCTCAGGAATACAGACGTACTGTTGATATTGCCCTGCAAACCCATTTATAATCCGTAAATGTGAAGTTAGCCCACCAAACCAGAAATGAGTGGAATTAGTGGCACATGCAAAAGTAAATGCTACTATACAGCTAGCCGATTTTTTCTAACTATACCTATACCATTACTATGCCAAATAGAAATGCAAAAAGAAAGATGATAGGTAGGGGGTCAGGGGACCCATGGTGCTATCTGAAGAGAGTGGGTCTTCAGTCTGTGTCTGGAGATAGACAGGGTATCTGCTGCCCTGACTGCAGTGGGACACTCCAAAAGAGATGGGTGACGTGACCAGGAAGTGCAGCGTGGTGGGGGAGGTGTGGGGGGGGGGGTTTCTTATGCCAGGCAGCCCTGGCCCTGTATGGTCGGCTGGTTTTATTTACTTAACACTGAATTGGTCAATTAAAGCTGCTGTTATTTACAACATTAACTCATCTCAGCTGGTTTCTTGTGGACAGGACATGCTTTGTCTCTCCAGGAACAGGGCTGGCAACCCCTGCTCTGAAGGAATGACCAGAGGACTCTGATTCTACCCTCGGAGAGTTATTCATTTCCTGACGTGCCTGTATCTCTTTCAGGGATGCCGCAGCGTGGAGGAGTTCCAGTGTTTGAACCGGATAGAGGAAGGCACTTACGGGGTGGTGTACCGAGCCAAGGACAAAAAGACGGGTATGCAGCGCCATCTTGTGTATTTTCAAAAACCGCTTTTTCATTTTCGCGATTGGAGTTGAGTCTCAAACGCAGACTGCTGCTGTTCCCCTGCGTCTCAGACGAGATTGTGGCCCTGAAGAGGCTGAAGATGGAGAAGGAGAAAGAGGGCTTTCCCATCACCTCCCTGAGAGAGATCAACACCATCCTGAAAGCACAGCACCCCAACATTGTCACAGTCAGGGTGAGTTTGGGGGGGTAAGAGGGCCCTGCCGATGTTAATGCTCTGGCAGACACTCAGGCAGTTTAACCCGCAGGCTGTAAGCTGACGGAAGTGCCTCTTCTTCCCCGCCATGTTTAGGAGATTGTGGTTGGCAGTAACATGGATAAGATCTACATTGTGATGAATTACGTGGAGCATGACCTGAAGAGCCTGATGGAGACCATGAAGCAGCCCTTCCTGCCAGGTGAGCAAGTCTGTCAGTCACAGTGCCTCTCACACAGTCACAGTGCCTCACAGTCTGTCATTCACAGTGCCTCACAGTCTGTCAGTCACAGTGCCTCTCACACAGTCACAGTGCCTCTCACACAGTCTGTCATTCACAGTGCCTCACAGTCTGTCATTCACAGTGCCTCACAATCTGTCAGTCACAGTGCCTCTCACACAGTCTGTCAATCACAGTGCCTCACACACAGTCTGTCAGTCACAGTGCCTCACACACAGTTGGTCCATCACCATGCCTCTCAGTCTGTCAGTCAGTGTCCCTCACACGGTCTCAGTCAGTGTGTCTGACGCAGTCACAGTGTCAGTCACAGTGCCTCACACACAGTCTATCAGTCACTTGCTGTCGCCATCACTCTTTCTGCAATCTGTCGTTCTCTCATACTCATCCTCCTCATGCTGTTTTCTTATTCAATTTTTTTCTTCCCTCTTTGTTTCCCACTTCGACTCTCCCATGTCTCTATTTTGCTTTTCCACGTTCTCACTCTCCTTCTCTCTTTCACTTTCACTCTCTCACTCTGTCCCTCTCCCTCCCCCCCCTCTCCCTCCAGGTGAGGTGAAGACGCTGATGATCCAGCTGCTTAGGGGAGTGCGCCATCTCCATGACAACTGGATCCTCCACCGTGACCTGAAGACCTCCAACCTCCTGCTGAGCCACAAGGGCATTCTGAAGGTGGAGAGCCGGAGCCGTGTGCAGCCCAAGCGCTCTGTGTGCTGTCTCTTTCTGGTGTTTGTTTAGGGCTAATTGGTCAGTCTCGCTCCACTGTCATGTCCAAATTTGGCATTCGTGAGACTTGGCCTCTCATGCAGTCGCCTGTAATGGTGAAGGTTGATTTTTGGTCGGTTTTTGCATTTTATGGAAACTGAATGTTCCTTAGTCCCAATTACATCCCACACAAGCTGTGTCCAGAACACTGGCACTTCCTGGCCATCAGCGTAAGGTTTTCCAAAGCAGACCGTCATCTCTCCCTGATGAGCTGGCTGCAGCGTGGGGGGCGGGGTTTTCAGTGTTAATACTTATCTACTTCATTAAAGTCATTAGAGGATGATTGATTTTAATGGAGTGGTGCCGTTGTGCCCCGTCCTCCCGCAGGTGGGAGATTTCGGCCTGGCCCGCGAGTACGGTTCCCCTCTCAAGCCCTACACGCCGGTGGTGGTGACGCTGTGGTACCGGTCCCCGGACCTGCTGCTCGGGGCCAAGGTGAGGCTCGTTAGCGCCCGGCCCGCTAGCGCCCGGCCCGCCCAGCGCCGGCTCTCTGGAGGCTGGAGGGAGCAGCTGCTGCGGAGCTCGGCTGCTAAACCTCCGCTTATAAACACCGCCTGTTAACACGTCTCCCCCCTGGCAGCCTGTACCAGACCTCAGAACCTCAAGAGGAAGTTTTGATTTTAAATCCCTTTCCCCCCCCTCCACACAGGAGTACTCCACAGCTGTGGACATGTGGTCCGTCGGCTGCATATTTGGAGAGCTCCTGACCCAGAAGCCTCTCTTCCCCGGAAAGTCCGAAATTGACCAAATAAACAAGATTTTTAAGGTACCTGTTGAGCTCTTGTGGTTGCGCACGAGTGAGGTGTAACAACATTTGTGAACACTAGGTGTCAGTGTTTTGTACGATTGCTAGTTATGAAAGCAGAGAAACAGTAAGGGTTTTTGCAAAGATGTTAGCCACAGTACGTAGGCATTTGAACATTATTCGGTTCTCAGTTTTCTTTGGATCATAGAAGTGTACATCTCCTCAGCAGAATTCTGTCAGATCATGAGAAAAATACTTATGAGACCTCTGACCCAGGGCGTTTGTGGCTGTCTCTCTCTCTCCCCACGCCAGGATTTGGGATCGCCCAGTGAAAAGATCTGGCCAGGTTACAACGAGCTGCCTGCAGTGAAGAAGATGACCTTCACGGAGTACCCCTACAACAACCTGCGCAAGCGCTTTGGGGCGCTCCTGTCCGACCAGGGCTTTGACCTCATGAACAAGTACGTCTCCGCGGCGACCTCACTATCGCATACCTACATATATGGGGAGGTTCCTCTAGTATAAATTCTCAGCCCCGGTATCTCCTCGGGAAGCCATAAATATGGGGTTTGGGTGTACAGCTGCACCTGAATAAATCTGAGGTTGGGGGGGGGAGTGTATGTTTTTTCATAGTTACTTTCGTGGCTGAAAGTCAGAATGTTCTTAACCCTTTACCGTGTAAGTTCACAAATGCGTGATAAGAATGCTCATAACTGAACATTCTAATGCTGATGTAACATTCACTGCTGGTGACTGAAAGCAAGCCTACCAGTTCTAGAATGCTGACATATGGAAATTTGAACAGACATTCCAAAAAAAGGCCCACTCTTTTTAGGGGGTGAATGTGCCTGGTGACAGGGTTATTGACTCTGCTGTGATGTGGGGGTTTTTGCGGTGTGTGAGGTGCTGTGCAGTGACAGGCTGTGCTTGTCCCCAGTCTCTCAGCAGCCCAGTGTTAAATGTCACAGACGACCTCGCTCCCCTTCCCGCAAATATTAGCTCAGAAAAGACACTGACCTCTATATCTGGAGAAGACAGGGGAAAAGGGATGCTTCCTCTGCTCTAAGCAGGAGTTGGTTACTGTTCAGTTGATGTTGGGGACTGTGTCACATTGTCTTCGGTGAATCCTACTGCTGTCAACATCAACATCAGGCCAGTGAACGGGTTCATTTTGATCATGTGTATAGCATTCAGCAAATAAGAGGCCTGCTTTTTGACCTTAGATAACTAGGATAAATAAATAACTTGGTGACCTGCTGAAACCTGATTGAAAGCACTGTAGTGGTAGGACCAAAAATACATGCACGTGTTCAGTGACCCAGACGCTGGGGTTGTTTGTCCCAGCGTGTGAATGGGAGGCCTAAGCTCCACAGTGGGCCTCCCATGTGTGTCCTATCAGTCCTGATATTGAGTCCAGCCCTGACGCCGTGGACAGCAGCCAGAGAGTCGTGAGCCCAGTGGGGGGGGGGCAGTCTGCGGTTTTGGGGTTCCCCCTGTGCGGTGCGGAGCCGGCCGGGCTGGCGGACATCGCGGTCACGCTGCCAATGTCGCGCTCTGGTGCAGCCCCGGGCCCTGCGGCGAGCCGAATCGAACCCTGTCGCTCGGGACCGCGGAGGCCACGGCCTCGGCGGGCCGACGGCGGGTGAACGGTGGCTTCCGGGCGGGGGGCGGCCTCGAGCCCCCGTGCGCCGTTCCCGCGCCCCGTTTGAACCGGCCCGGCGGGGGAGCCAGCGAGCGCCGTTTCGGCTGGGTGGAGCATCCGTCGGGTTTGGCTCGGCGCGCTATGCAACCGTCGTCTCGGCAACCGCCGTCTCAGCAACAGCTGTCCGGAGCAGTTTGGGGAGAGAGGCAGCTGGGCGTTGGGTTCCCACAGGCCTTCCGCGTGTGGAACATTCAGCGTTGCCGAAACGCTTGGATTTTTGCACTGTGCACGCATTTGCTCGATTTTCGGTTGGTTTATGCGATTTATGAAGCAAAATTTCCATTGTTATACAAGTTCCTCTCAAGAGGAGTGCTCGCCCCAAGTATTATGACCTCTGTGTCAGTAGTGTTTGGTTTTCCATAGCACGTAAAATCTGAATAAACCCGATCTTCCTAGACAGGATTTTTATTCAAAAGCACGTCTTCACTTTTTAACGGCTCTAACATTGGCCGGGCATGCGGGGGTTTTCTCTCGGTTAAGCTGACAGTGTTTCTCCGCTTGCGTGTGACTCCCCCCCCCCCCCCCGCCCATGAAACGTTTTCCACCGACTCATATCGGCACGAGCCCAACTTGCGCACTGCGTTGTGGTCAGAACCGATGGCTGACGTCGCACGCGTAGAAAAATGCACACTTGTCTGCGTTTTCCCAAATCCACAACAGAGGTTGCCGTGACCGCTGCAGCAAGACCATGATGGCCCGTTCAAAATTAGGGTAGCAAAGAGAAAATTGGTTAATAAATGCCATCTGAACCCTGAACATTGTCGTGTGTGTGTGTGTGTGAGGGTGAACCGCCAAACCTGAACACCCCTTCCGTCTCTCCTGTCCCAAAGGTTCCTCACCTACTGTCCCAGCAAGAGGATCACGGCAGAGGAGGCCCTGAAGCACGAGTATTTTCGGGAGACCCCCCTGCCCATCGACCCCTCCATGTTCCCCACGTGGCCGGCCAAGAGCGAGCAGCAGAGAGTGAAACGGGGTACCAGCCCGCGCCCCCCAGAGGGCGGTCTGGGGTACAGCCAGCTGGTGAGTCCTGCGTCTGGACCCTTCCCTGCACGTCCCGCGTCCCTATTCGCTCGCTTGCGTCTCAAACTTAAACTTAGCCTGAGCAAACAGGACACGGGCATCCAGTACATCTTATTCTTATTCATTAATAGAGTCAAATACTCAAAACACTTCTCTTTTTTTAAGACTGAGAAGATATGGTTCTAATGCTTCTTATGTTTTATTGTAATACTATGGTTTTTTTTTTGCTTTGTGGTGCCTCTACCTTCTTATTTTGCGTATGATTGCTAGCCTTTAAAGCCAGCTAACGTGGACGCGTCCTCGTGTGTTCTGATAGGGTGATGACGACTTGAAGGACACGGGTTTTCATCTGACCACCACAAACCAGGGAGCTTCCGCGGCCGGGCCGGGGTTCAGCCTCAAGTTCTGATCCGGATCCGGCCCCTTTATTCCGGATTTGGGAATTTTGAGCAGACTGACTGGACAGAAATGGAATCTGCACAGAAACGCGGTTGCTCTGGCCCTATCCCTCCCTCCCTCCCGCCCACCCGCCCGCCAGCCCCGCCCACTCCCTGAGCAGTGGAGACTGGAACCCGTGTGTTCACGAGAACGTTGACCAATCAGTGACCAGCACTCGCAGAGCCATGCAGATGGGAAGGAATCCTACGCCTTGTTTTTGGGAGAGGGTGCGAGAGACCCTATTCAGAGAGCACGAGGCGGATTTAAACCGCCATTTCTCCCCCTTCCCGCGGAAAGGGCCGGACTGGGACGGGTGCTGGTCGGTTTGGCTCGCACACAGATGCAAACTTTTGTTAAAATGTCCGTGTTCCTCTCCTTCTTTTCGTGGGAAATGTCCACCTGCTGGTTTCTACATTTCAGTAGTACTCAGTACTTTATAATATCACTGAATTAAGGCTTTATTTCTTGTGAAGATATAGTGGAAAAATAAACAAAAAAGCATTTGGGATTAGTTATTTTGCGTTAGTTATTTTGTCCTTTTTTTTAAAGCTGTCATTAGTGGGACTCTTCTGGAGAGTTCTATGATTTAGATTTATTCTTTTTTTGGCACAGGAATAAAATGGTTTTATTCGGTAGGATGGAGTCAGTTCAGGTTCGGCTAACTTCAGAGAAGGGCCTTTTAAAAAAAATAAATATATACATAATTAAAACGTTCAGTATGCATGAAATTCTCATTTTCTCACTTCTGCGATTTTGTCATCCGAAGCTACACACACACACACACGTATTCAACCTGGTCCTTTCATAGGTTTCCGCAATTTGCAATAAAGCATTCTTAGCTAGAAGAGTTAGCCTATTTAATAAAGTCCAGCACTGAACCGAACTCGGACGGCAGACATCCAAATGTGATATCATACTTTGGCACACCACTGTCCGTCTGCAGGAGGATCACACGCTACTTTGTTCTGCTCGGAGTAGACGATCTTAATTTTCCTTCTTTTGTGAGAGGGGGGAAAGAGTGTGTTCTGAATTTTATTTAACCAGTCAATTCTCAGGTTTCTAACCGCTCTTATGAATTTTGTGCTCTTCTTGTTGTGCCACTTAAGTTTTTTTTTTTTTTTTTTGGCATGTGCTACTGGAAGAAATGAAAAGAAATGGCAATGCAGCCCAGTGACTTAGCGCTCTATATAATTTTCTTCTCTTTTTTTTTTTGGGGTGACTTTTATTTCTGAATTTAAGTGCTTATGTGACATTCAGCAGCTGAACTTTGATGTGTTAACAATGGGGATAGCTGGTGCGGGCCAAGGATTGCACAACCAAAAAAGTTTTTTTTTTCTTTTCTTTTCTTTTGCAGACGTCTCTAGACCAAACAGTGTCTGACACGGGGAGAGCCACAAGGCTTTTTGATTTACAAACAAATGGAGATAGTTCATTCTTTTTGCTGACAGCAAGGGTGTCCTTATGCTCCAGACATGCTTCAGCTGTCTGTCATCTCCCCTCAAATATTTACAGTATTTTTTTGCAAAGCTAATATTTGACTCGAATGCCATATGCGGTTGTGGCCACGTGCTTGATGGGCCATGCACGATGCATACAGCTGTCTGAATTTTTCAAAACATTTTATGAGAGGAGCACGAGCTGTTCAATAGCTGTTCCCCTTTGATGTTGTTGGCGTCTAAAATGCAAATGTTCATTTTTTCTTTTCCTGCTTGATACTCAACTATATAGCAATGTAATATCCTCCATTTTAACTATTTTTGAAATTGGACATGAGCCGAGTTATCTGGTTTTGGAAGTTTTAAAACCTCATAAATATAGCAAATTCGTATTTGTCTCCAAAAGTTAGAATATTTCATGAAAACACGTATCAAGTGACAGAATAAAATTGTTTTAATTGGCATCAGCATGTACAAAAACTGGAAGAAAAGAAAAAAAAAAAACCTGAATAAAACAATGACAATTTTCATTTATCATTTTTGAAATATGTGCCCAGCTTAGAGTGAGGTTTTTTAGCCTGATTATAGTGGAGGTGAGTGGTAAGGGTCTGTCCTCTTGCTTTGTCCGTTGCCATGGTAGCGCGCCCCCCGTCTCTCGCTTTGTCCGTTGCCGTGGTAGCGCGCCCCCCCCCACCCCCACCCCCTCAGAAGCGCACGCGTACCCGCCAGGAGTAGTTGGTCAGCACTTTGTGCTTCTTCCGGACGATGCAGGTGTACGTGCCCTCGTTGATGGCGTTGGCCACGATGCTCAGCTGGTCGTCCTTCAGGGAGATGTACCCGGGGTGAGAGTACTCCAGGAGCTCACCGTCCTTATACCAGCTGTGGAGGGCGCCAGAGAGCTCCGCGTTAGGGGGAAAAACCGCGAAAGAACGGGAAAGAAAGGGCGGCAGTGTAGTGTAAAGGGTAAGGAACTGGTCTTGAAACCTAAAGGTCACAGGTTTGAATTCCTGGTTAGGACACTGCCGTTGTAACCCTTGAGCAAGGTGCTTAACCTGCGTTGCTTCGGTATATATCCAGTTGTATGAATGGTTGCAGTGTAAATGTAAAAAATGTAAAAAAGTTGTGACCGTCTCTCTGGATAAGAGCGCCTGCTAAATGCCTGTAATGTAATGCAGTGCTTCCCCTCCCAGGGCAGTTGCATAGCTGGGAGCACCAAAGCAGTGCTCGGTGTTTGCGCGTGAGCAGATGAGCAACAGCACACGCTTCCACGAAAAGCACATAAAAGGGTGTCGTTTTAAAATGGCGGCACTAGAAGTTTCAGAAGTGCACATGAAAAAAGAATTTACATCTCTGTCACTGAGACCGGACCCAGGATCAGCCAGAACGGAAGGGGGTGGGGGTGTGGGGGATGTGGGGTGGGCGTGTGTGGGTGTGTGTGGGGATGGGGTGACGGAAAAGCAGAGGATGTACTCACTACACTTTTCCTTTCTTCGCGGCGACCTTCTTTCCGCAGCGGAAGGTCAGGTTCTTGCCCTCCACCACCAGCTTGTGTTTGGTCCTGGGGGGGATGGTGGTCGGGGCGGCAGTCGGGAAAGGGAAGTCTGTGGAGAGGGAGATATGGGGGTGGGGGTGGGGGGGGGGTTAGCGCTCTGTGAGTGCTCCAGTTTTCCACCTCCTAATTACGCATCCCATTAATTTTCATGCACAGTTGTTTCATGCACACCCTGGTGAAGGGCAGTGGAGTTTTCACAGCAATGCGGAGCTCGTATCATACCCTAGATCGGGGCTTCCCAGCCCTGTTCTGTGAGATCTACCCTCCTGGAGGTTTTTCATTTCGACCCTAATTTGGCACACCCGATTCTACTAATCGGCAGCTCGACGAGATCTCCAGCTGTTGAGTGAGGTGCGCTTCGTTAGGGGTTGGGGTGAAAACAAGAAGGACTGTACATCTCCCGGAACAGGGATGCGCAGCCCTGACCTAGAGAGTGTTCAGGGGTTGGTTTTGCTCCAGTTCGGTCTGGTTTAGTAGATATCGATTCAAAGAGATGTCTGTCTCGTGTTTTTTGCCCTGTGAAGGTTATGTAACATACTGTTTATCAAAGGGAAGTGAACTTTGGATTTATTAACGATGTGCTTCTTTTCGGCAAGTCCCCTCAGAAAACCGATCCTTTTCATTCGGTCCGTCTGAAAGTTCGTTTTTTTTTTTTCGTTTTTTTTCTCGATCCGCTCTGGCAAAGCCAGTGTAAATGCGGAGCTGACCCCCTTCTGTCTCTAGCCCACAAGCCACAGTCTTGAGATTCCGATGGTTTGTAGTCACGCCGGAATTTTCCACAGCAATGCGACTTATCCCCCAATCAACAATGAGAAACAGATTACAGGCGAGGGAATTTTATCCTTTCCACTTTTTATTCCCCCCCCGTTATCCTGCTTTTTTACAAATAAAAATGTGAGCGAGCTCTGGAGAACGACGGCGGCTTAAGCGGAAAGGAACCGCAAGTCCCTCGAATGGGACCCTCGTGAAAACTAATAGGGGTGTCCTTTTTTTATTGGGTCCCACAGAGGAGCGCTAAAGACGCTCGCGTAATTCATTTGGACAACGCCCGACGTGCGGAGATATTTATTGGCGCGTCCTCAGAGTAAGCGAACCTCCCTGATTTATTTCCAACAATATACAAGGCTACCGGTAAAAAAGCTGCTGGTTCCCGTCCCCCGTCCCAGACCCCAGTGGGAACGGTGCCGTGTGCGAAGGAGGGGGGGGCCAAGATAACCACGGCAGATGTCTTCTTTTTCACCGAGGCATGCAGCACACGGCTCTTACCATGACAGAAATCGCAGCTGGACGGACAGTGCTTCTGCATGAGCTTTCGCTTGCTGTCGCAGTATCCCTTACGGGCCCAGGCAGAACAGATGAACAGCCTGTCCAAACATCCTGGAGTGGGGGGGGGGTGGGGGTGGGGGAGGGAGGAGACGGCAGTGAATCAACACTGTGGAAATGGTGGGGGGGTGGGGGGCAGGGGAATGCTGACCTGTGCAAGGTTAACAGTGCTGCTGTTTTACGTTTTAACCCTTTAAGGCGTAGGATCACAGGCACGTGATTAGAATGTTCTTAACTGAACATTCTAATGCTGATGTAACAATCGCTACTGGTAACTGGAAGCAACGGAGTTCTAGAATGCCTTGGGGGAAAAAAAAACAATCCGAAGGGCTAAGAAACAAACGGCAGTAATCTCAGTATTGATGTTGATGCCGACTTGCTGTACGTCGGCCGAAGTAAAGTCATGATTTTAATGTTTCAGTGCCCTCCGAGCGCGCGGCGCCTACCGTAGAGTCTGAATATGCCCCACACGTCGTCCTGCGTGATGTGCTTGCGTCCCGTCAGGGTGGCGTTGAGGTGCATGACGGCCATGGGGTTGAGCGAGTGCATGAGGCCCAGGGCGTGGCCGATCTCATGAACCGCCACGTGGACCAGGTCCGTCAGCCACACCCCTGCACGTGCCCACACACACACACACACACACACACACACACGCGTGCGTGGACACACAAATACAACAGTACTTCATTAAAACTGCAGACTGTGGCATGACTCCAAACATCCCCTCTACAATGAGCCAGTGATTACCAGCTGTAATAGGGCTTCTTTGGGTAGCTTGTCTAGCTAAAGGAATGGAATTCTGGGACATATGTTGGCCATCATGTTGCCTGGGGAACAACTGCTCAATCAAGACCACTCGGTGTACTAGGCTTGCCACATGCAGGGCCGTCCCTCCCATTAGACAGATCAGGCACTGCGCCTAGGGCCCCGCCGTCTCGCCCAAGAATAAAGAATCAGAAGATGCCAATGTTCTTGTGTAATCCCCAAATAATCTTTTGCCCAGAGCCCCCATAAGTCTAGGGACAGCACTGGCTACATGAGATGTGGAGTCCTGCAGCACAATGGCTGTACAGCTCAGCTGGTCAAGTGTAAAGCCATTGCAAGCTGCATGCGTTTCGAGGATGCACATACTAGTCTGTTCCCTCCTGGGGATGGGACAGGTAAATAAATGCAATTGCTCACTCAAAACTGGGGGAAATTTTTTTTTTTTTCTTTTTTAAACGTGGACAAAAAGTTGTTAAATCAATGCTACCAGCAGTCAAAACGACAGCATCTAACTGTACGTACCTTTCTTCCAGCTGAAACGCATGTTTCCCAGAATCCAGTACTCGTGGTCATCAAAGTGTATTTCTCCATTTTGGGGAAAGAATGCGTGGGCCAGCTCCCCGGTGATGCCATCGAAACAGTGGTGCAGATAAGACTGCATGCAGTCAGTATGGTTGATAGGGTAAAAGCCTACCAGAGTGTGTGTGTGTGTGTCAGAGAGAAAGAGAGAGAGAACAGAATTTTCAGTTCCTAGGAGACATATTCTCTAATGCGCCTGGATCCACATCCTGTATATCACTGTCTGGGTGTGTCCTCTACAAATCAAACTCCCATTCCAGAGGAAAACCATTCTCTCTCTTCCAGGGAATTCATGCTGGAATGAAAGGGAAAAGATCTCTGGTCTCAATAAAGGGATGTAGAATTAATTTTGTGCATATTTGGAGGACAGAATAGAAAATAAGGTAAGTCTGGCCAAGTAAGTTTTTTTCTTTTTATTTTTTTGCTCATGAAGTGGTTATGCAGCTTAAATATAAAATTTGAGATGCCCGTTTCTTTTAATGGGATTTCTCTGATATGGGACTTCTCACAAACTTCTCAGGATTGTTTTATAGCGATATGTCTATGCCCCTTAAGTGAAATGCAGATTGAATTATGGGATTGCACACATCCACCTAAAAGCCAGTAAGAGGGCAAGCACTGATTGGTTCAACAGGCAGACGCAATCAGTCGCCGTAATGCCGTAATCGCAGAGCGCGCTCACGTCTCACCGATCTTGATGTCGGCCTCCTCGTACGCCGGGACCTCCCGGAAGCTGAAGGGAGAGACGTCGCTCCACATGCGGAAGGCCTTGACGAACCCCTTCCTTGTGTCGCTCTCATTCATCAGGTTTTGGGGGAAGGACAGCAACCTCAGCAGAACACACAACACAACGCGGGCGCAATCTGAACGTACTGAACCAGTTTCCCCAAAACTAGCGCCTGGTGCTGTTATCAACAGAGAGCTAAAACACCATGAGTAACTTATTTTCCTGTATGAAAAGGTATTATTTTTAATAATAATAATAATAATAATATTATTATTATTATTATTATTATTATTAACATTAATAATAATACACCAGACCTTTAAAAAGAGCTTTTCAAGATGACTAAGGCTCAAAGCTCTCATCTTATTGATAAATTTAAAGTTCACAGGCTTATAAATCACAAGATGATGAAAATAAAGTTAGTGCAGTGGTTTAACACAATCTTATGTGCCAAATCTCATCAGGATCATGTCTTGTTCTGGCTTCAGTACTTCTCGCCTTTCCATTTGAACTTATTTACCATCCATGCCTTGTTCTGAAAGAAAAAGTTCTCCACAGAACTGAGAATGGTGGTTAATAAACAAACGGGGATGCGGGGGTGGCGCTTGGAAAAACAGAGGAACTGTTTATTCTATGTTTAATTATTTAAATGTTTCCTGTTTGTGGAGATAAACCTAGTTCACTTCCCTGGTCCATCTCCATCCACAAGGGAACTACGCAGACTGCAAAAAATAATGGTTCCTACTTGTACGTGAGCTTGAATTTGTCCCACTTCAGCTTCTCTGGAGTGAGGGTGTAGCGCTTGTTCCTGGAGAGGTGCAGAACTTGAGAACGGGCATTTTTACGAATTCCAAACATCAAGACCCCAGAGGGATGAGCTTCTTCCTTGGACAAAAAGAACTTTAGATTAATCAAAAATCTTTCAACCGGTACAGGTCTTTTTTTTTTTTTACATTTTTTATTATTACTAAAAATAAAGAAAACAGCCTTTCAAGGTTGTCCATTTAGGAGGAAGTGCACAAGCATGTGCCTTCTATAAAACATGGGCAGTCAGTCCACTGCTTCTCTTCCACTTCACCAACTCGATTACTGCGATTATTTCCCAGCTGACCTACCGCGCCCGAGGGCAGCGTGGTCAAACGCGGGGAGGCTGCAGACATGCAGTCATCCTGAACAGCTGCATGTCTGCAGGGGGACGAGGTAAGGGGTTTCCCCCCTGCCTGCTGACCGAAGTCCTCCCTCTCTGAACGTCTGACGTGTGTGTGCGGGCACACGGTTCCCAGTCCGACTGGGTCTGGCCCACGGGACGCCTTGCTGCATTATGTATGAGCGACCTAGCCGGATGCAGCTGGGGAGCCCCTGCATTTCCAATTATATTCACCTTTCGGTGACTTGGAGGCCTTTGTGATGACTACAGCGCTCCCCACACTAGGCTGGACCTGGCGGCCACTCAAACTAAACATATTCTTCGAATTAATGCTCCATAAAACATTTTCTACGGTTAAAAAAAGGGAGAGATTTACCCTACAACAAAACACAAATAAATTAACCTGCCTCCTGAAGATCATCGAAAAAGGCAATTTATGAGTTTTCAAACACGCATGGTAAAATGTTAAACACGCACATTTGAAAACTCATAAATTGCATTTGATGATCTTTGGGATAGGGTTTAATGGGATGGGGTTTAACCAAAGCACATGCACCTCTCTCAGTGTGGGGAAAGCAGCCACCGCAAGCCCGAGAAGCAAGTAATGTCTTCCCTTTCTCCGAAATGGCAGATCCCTGTCTAAGATGGTGTTCTCAAACATACATCGGGAAAGGGGGAAATGAAACTCTTGGCGGGAGGGGGAGCGGTGGGGTAGTAACAAGACGGTGAATGACCCAACTTGATTTTTTTTTTCTGGCCTCAGTCCAAATACCAAGGATGTTAACAATGAGAAATTTACATTTCCAGGAATTTAAAGCTACATGTTGCAGGCCTCCTCTGCAAACCTGGCAAACTCTAATATTTGTCACATGACTGTGTCACCACCTAAATGAATATATTGTGAATGGAATGTTTTGCACTTTTATGCAAGGCCATCCCATTACAGTATGTGGGAACAGGAAGGCATCCGTTGTTAATGATTATGTCCAACATTTTGAGCAAGACGTGTTCCGCGGATCTACTGAATGGTCTAGTTGCCTAGTCATCCGTTTTTGGTTCGGGCTGATAAGAACCCATACCAATGACAGCTAGATTTCCTTATGGATTAAATCCTTCTCTTTAATAAAGCCAGCAACAGAGCTGAAAAGTAATACATTAGTTCTGATCACAATCCTTCTCTGCAAACTGCAGCTCGGCCTGTATCCTGAGCTTGTGTTTATGTGGGAATTGTGGCAGGTCACCGGAGTACAATTGCGCTATATAAAGAACCGAGCGCACTGATTGTTTCTCTGTTAAAGCCCGCGCCGTCTCTGGCGCTGTTCTTAAAATAATATTTCCGGCGAGGCGTGTGGCGCAGTCCGTAGGGCGGCCGGGTCTTAAGCCGTACGCGTGGGAGGAGGTTCGGTCCCCACTGTGCCATTTTCTCCGCTGTGGTCCCTTCCCTATTTGTCATCCTCTGTGCTTTTTGCTTTTCTGACGAAAGAAAAAAAAAAAAAAGATTTTTTTTTTTTTCCTGTTTGCCTTTTTGATGATGTGGCTAACTACCCCATCCAGCCATTACTCTAGGGTCATAAAGCTGAGAAATGGGAATGAACGACATGAACTTGGGGTGACACAGACAGGGCTGCAGAACTGGCTGTTCCACGACTTTTTAAAAAAAAGGGAGGGATGCTCTTAGTGTTGTTTTGGCCCTACATGTTTCCTCATTAAACATCAGCACATCCGGCACAAGGAAAGTGCTCTAACTGAGTTAAGAGGGGAAGACTATAAATATTTTAGTCTAAAATGCAGCAAAAATGACTGCTGACAGGGGACTCTAAAGAGAAAACATGACCATTTTTAAGGTAAAAGATAAGAGCATGTGGAGGTAGAAGAGGAAACACATAGTTCACCAAAAAAAGATGTTCAAAAAATGCTGGTAGAAAAAGGTGCTTTTTAAATTTAATTTCAGTCCGAAAAATAAAACTTGAAATAAAAGGTTTTAGCATGAGCATAAATAGTTTATTCAGTTACCCAGGAGATTTGGAAAATTGGGTTATATTGCATAGAGCTGCCCAACTTATTATATGAGACAACTGCCCAACTGAGTAAATCTTCCGCACAGACACTGGAAACAATTAATCTGAATATTTTCTTCCAAAAGCAGCATAAGCATAAATAAGCTTCTTTTTTTGGGGGGGGGGGGGGAAGTTTCAAGCCAAATTTCTTTAAGTAAGATGTTTCATGTAACAGAAGAAGCACCGTGTATATATAATTTGCATTCCTAAAGTTCTTCCCTTTTTTTCCAGTGTTCTTCCGGAAAACAGCACAGCTTTGCCAAGCAGCAGAGGCCAGACACATTTTCTGGCCAGCGATGATGGGCGTGTAGGAAAGCCTTTGCATACTACCGATAACGGAGACAGGGAGACTGGATTTATGAGCCCTGTCACTTCTACCCAAAATGAGGCGGCGCTGGCGTTCCTGAGGAGGAGGACGGCCGAGTTCTGGCCGTGTCTGATACAGCACCACTCGCAAACCCGCTGGCACCTCTTCAGGTGCACTGGGAGCCCAGCGTTGCTCTTAAGAAGGCAGCCTTGGCAAAGGGGTGGCTAGCTGCGCTCCTAGGAAAAAAGAAGGGAAAGTGGAAAAGGTATTCCGAGTCCAAGACGAGCTCAGCGGAGGCAGCCCTTCGAACCAGATCATTTCTTGTCTCCGCCTAGGGACAAGCACCGGCTTCTGGCCTTGTTTCGTTTCTCTTGACCGTTCAACTTTTCGTCCTTTCTTTTTTGCATTCTGAGGTTCATCCCAACTTGAGCCAAGACACAAGGATTGGCATTCAGTTTCTCCGATAAATAATCAATAAATGGCTACCCCGAAAAAGAATGTGTAGCTTTTATGTTTTTATGTTCTTTTCCTTTGTTCTTCCCAATTTGGAATCCACAATTTCGGCCTGGCGAAAAACCAACAGGCATTTACTGTATGCAGGAGTAGCCCAAAGAGGATTGACAGGCTGAGTCCCATTCCATGACAAGGCCGACTGTCAGTGCTTCTTTCTCAGAACTGCCTCTCGGTCATCGTTGCTTACTGAAAAAGCTGAGGCCAGAACCTGTGACCCTGCCATCTGAATGAGGAACTCAGCAGCTCCCTGGCTAAAGCTAAAGTTTTGCTAAAATAAACCCGCTGTATGACGCCCTACGATGTACCGTGTGATGTATTAAAGAGAAGGAACAAATCACATGTATGTACGCAAGAGTGGTTGTAAAGCAAATTGACAATAGAACTATGTTGACCCCCCAGTCCAACTTGTTTCCTCATGTTGATATGTTCACTATTGCTACTGTCAGCTACAACAAACTATGCGTTATTAATTTAAACTACATTTTACTCTTAGTCTAAATTAAAAATTTTATGAGGAATTGCTTTATGAAAGGCATGCCTTCACTAACATTTCACTGCCAGTGTTGTGTCCAAAAACTGTCTTTCTCCAACAGTACTGCCACATTCACTGACATGATTCACATGGCATTTCCTAAACTATTCATTGGTTTATTTGTGATTTAAGAATTACCTTTCAAAAAATTTTTTAAAAAACGTTAATAAAATCCATTGAAATAAAATTCCTTCATCAGACAGCCCGGGTCATCATAAGTATTAGGTTAATGGATGTTGAGGTTCCATGTGTTACGAGATTCCAGACGCAAAGGTTTGGCAAGGAATAAAGTTTTGGCAAGGTATGTATAGGCTACACGCAGCACCGAACAAGAATGATTATGAAAAAAGTATGGAAAATAGAAGGTTTTCACATAAAAAAACACAATGAAGACAGACGCCGGTGCTGTTTTGTGAAGTTATCTAATTGTCATGGAAATGACCTTACAGCGGAAGCAGCCTTTTAATCTCAGAGGACGCGCCGGATTTCAGCTCAAATCGCAATGAAAACTATGGGAAAGACGTCTGGCTAAAATCAACTTTTTGCAAGTTACTGAACGTTCTACTTAAGTAATTTTTCATAAAGTTCTGTTTTTGCATAAAGAAAAATCAAGCCAATCTAAAGTCTGGATCCCTTTCATACTTGATGTAGTCTGATCATATTCATATTTAGGATTTATCTTATTATAATAAAGTAGTTTAATATCGTGCACATATAAAACTGGAATTTTTAAAGAAACCAATAAAGCAATTGGTTGTATTAAAACATAATGAATTCTCAACATAAATTGACATTACGATGACATAACAGAAATTATGCAAACAGAAAATACAATAGGCACACCCTACCTCAATCCTCCAGGTGGGGAATGCCGCGATTTCTTGCATCCCTGCTAAAAAAACACTGATCACACACAATGTGAAGAATATAACACTGGAGTCGCCTTGTCGATGACTTCTGAATGTCTGACACTCCATCACTGCCTCCAACTGCTTTCCCTAAGAAAGAAATACTCTAGCGTACTTCGCCAACATTTATGCAATGACCATCGAACTGGTCTTTATTAGGCTATTATTCTTAGTTTATGGCAAGAATGCAAGTTAGAGCGGGAAAGCACAAACAGTCCGGCTCCGCTTCAATATAAAAGTCGCTTTCAAGTTTGGTGTCTGCACCAAACTCCCACTTTTTTTTTCTATTTTCTACTGCAGCGCTACTCCGCACAGACGGCCAAGCGGTATCACATTACTTATGGAGGTCATTGCTTGTCAAGTTCATGCCGAAAGGAAACCGGCTGTACGCATTTTAATATAAAGCCAGTCCTAGACCATAGTTTTCTATACATTGTTCTTAAAGCCAGTTGACCCTTGTTAGACTTGAAATCACAGGGCTATCCTAGCCTAGCAGTGAAGGGGATATCATCGAGTCAAACATGTATTGTGCAAAAGGATCTTTCTGCAGCAAGACCAGTTACGCAATCAATCGAGTCATAGCTAAAAAATATATACGATTTTCTGGTGTTATCTTCTAAAATAGACGTGTATGAGACATCAGATATATGGAAAATCTAATTATCAATTTCTGTTTGCATTCGCATTGATCCCTCGCCAACAAATCTTTAAAAAAAACAGGTACTTCAGAGGTCCTGGTCTTTTCTGTTGTAAATCCTGCTAGTTTAGAATAGAGACTGCAGTATCCTCATTATAGGTATGAGCACATTGATGTTGGCTGCTCCTTGAGTAGGCCTATGACTAGTGGATGGGAAGTTAAGATTCTGCTATATGCCTATTGTCAGGTTTGTCAACAGGTCCAGAAAAAGCTAGAAAAGTACAATAAATTACCAAAGGACCTGTCAAAAAACAAAACAAACAAAAAAACATCTGCATTCAGCCCCAGGAGATCAGCTAATTGAGGGCATGCTACTATAAACCTTTTCAGCTTCAGGGTATGTGTAATCTTAAAGCAGAACCACAGAAGACTTCAAGATGAAGTGCTGCTTCCAAAGTGTACCCCATAGGCTCTGAAGTAGCTCAAATTGAAATTGGTCTTCAGAGCCACAACAGTTAACCAAATGATTCATACACCATATTTTTATGAATCAGTATGTATTTCATCATTGTGTGTAGTCCTACTTCTCAACAAGGCCACAGTAAGCATCCATATATGCACACCATTTTTGCATACACACATAGGTATTGATGTATATGCCCACACATAGGTATTCATACTTATATGTATGTCAAAATGGTACCAAACCTTTTCAACTCCTCGTGAGTTGCTTGAAATTGAGTCTTTTACAAGTGATGCCTGTGTGAATTTCTTTCTAATTTGACAGAAAAGGCAATCATTTCAGCCAATATTTTATAAATTAGCAAGTAACTGGTACAGCCTACAAGGGATTATCCATTTTAGATTACTGAAGCTATTTGAATATAGTTTTTAGAAATAGTTTTTAAACCTCATTTTTGTTTGTTTTATAGCAGAGGTTGTGTGGGTCATTGAATAAATGTATCACTGAAAATGTGACAGAAAGACGACACATTATGTGCAATGGTCAGAAGAATTCAAATACACTTAAATGTAAATTGTTACATTTTTGCTTTACCTTCTAAGACTAGAAGTCTTGCTTGGTCCTGACTTAATTTCTACATGCAATTGCCTAATTGATTGTAACGATTATGCAATTGCACTGTAGTGTAAATTCTACATATGTGGGAATACCTCACTTCGTGTAAAATAAACCTTAACAATTGAATACAGTGTACGGGGACGAATTCATTTAACTGAGTACTGAGCGTTTGGCACATTTGACTTTGCAGTAGTCGACTTTGACAACGTTGTGAAATGGTACAATACCACAGTCTGGGTTCGATTATGTTAAAAAAACGTAAACTTGCAAACTTCCCGAAAACTAACTGTTTATAAACGGCATCTTGGCATCGAGGGAAAACGAGAACACAGACTGGGTGGTCTGACACGCGAGCACCACTGTATAATTTGTAAATTGGGAGGATATACTTGAATCGGTAGCATGTTTCCTTCGGACACTAAACATGTTACACTTAAAAGGGTTGGACAAAATGGCGGCTTTCAGATGGTGGCTTACGATGTCTGATTTGACACGTAACTGGGTGGTTGTGTGATATCAAGGCAAGTCAAGTTGTCACGAAAGGGTCATGCAAGGACAAGAGGGATGATATCTCGGTGCATTAGAGAGGCTTTTTAGAATATTTCACGCGTGGGTAAGTTTAGAATGTTTGCGTTCCTTGTTTAGACATTACCTTGGTAGCTTGCTAACTAGTTAGCTAACACTGAGCCGAGGAGATAATCTCCGATAATCACTTGGCTTGTTTGTCAGCTAATGCAGCGTTTGCTAGGAATGCGATATTGATGTTGAATGTTAGAGGAGTATTTTATAAGATTTTAACGAAGTTTTGAGTTCCGTTTTCGCTGAGATGATTAACTAAGGTCTCTAATTTAGCTATACATCTACCTTTGAAGCTTGCCAAGACAATCGCTTGCAAACTTCAACTCAAGTTAGCTAACTTGCTTGGTGGCCTATATTGGGGCCAGTAGATCAGAGCTAATCAGCGCCCCCATTTCTTAAGAGTTTAAGTTGTACTCTGTACAGCACTGTATTGTGCTGTGAAGTGCAGCAGCAGTGTACCGAAGTACCCCTTCGCTGTGTTGCAATAGTGTTCCACACTCACCGTTAAGGGATTCACATTTTTTGGACTCAGACGCACACCGAACTAAATGCATACACGTATATAATGTATATAACACTTCTAATGGACCTTAATCAGTTGACTCGTTTAAATGCATTTTCTTCCTCAGGTTTCCCTTACTTGCCCCTGGGCTGGAGCACTTTGTAGTACTCCAACACATCCCGTCGGGAGGATGGCAGAGGGGCAGAAATCGGGCGGTGCAGAGACTTGTATATTCGCTGGATCGAACGGGCACAACGGAGGCAGAGAAGATGCCCGCCTGAATGGCTTGGACAGGAACCACGTCGAAAAATCCTCAGGAATTGCCAGAGTAGCGATGGACATGAAGCACAAGTGCGCCGCCTATGTCCTGGCCCTCCGTCCGTGGAGTTTTAGTGCCTCGCTGACACCTGTGGCCCTGGGCAGTGCGCTGGCCTACAAGTCAGAGGGGACGGTGGACTTTGTGATCCTGTTGGTGTGTGCTGTGGCTGTACTGGTGGTTCATGGCGCCGGGAACCTGGTGAACACCTACTACGATTTCTCCAAGGGCATTGACCACAAGAAGAGCGACGATAGGACACTGGTGGATCAGATCCTGGAGCCCCAGGATGTTGTCATGTTTGGAGCTGTGCTCTACTCCCTCGGGTGCTTGTGTGCGACTCTTCTGTTTTACCTGTCCGCACTGAGGTTGGAGCACCTGGCCCTCATTTACTTTGGGGGGCTCTCCAGCTCCTTCCTTTATACCGGAGGTGAATTTCTGCTGATGGATGGTTGTGCTTCTTCGACTACTAACTTTCCCTAGTGCCTTGTTGATACACAAATGTGGACTCGCAGTAGTTGTAACTGCTGTGTTTCCGCTTAATATTTGTTCTCTCTGTAGTTATTTACGACTCCACGTGAATCTTGGTTTCTAGTTCAAGCTTTGTATTTAGAATGGAAGTTTTGACCACTTGTGAAATGAGGGTCTCTAGTGGCACGGTGAGAATCTTGCCCGTTTTAATTCTGTTAATCTTTTTCCTTTTCCCTTTGCAGGTATTGGGCTGAAATATGTTGCCCTGGGGGACGTGGTGATCCTGATTACCTTTGGCCCCCTCGCGGTCATGTTTGCCCACGCGGTGCAGGTGGGTCACCTGTCCGTGCTGCCCCTGGTCTACGCCGTCCCGCTGGCCCTGAACACCGAGGCCATCCTGCACAGCAACAACACGCGAGACATGGACTCGGACAAGCAGGCGGGCATCGTCACCCTGGCCATCCTCATCGGGCCCACGCTGTCCTACGTGCTGTTCAACCTCCTACTCTTCGTCCCGTACGTCCTCTTCTGCATCCTGGCCACCCGCTACACCATCAGCATGGCCCTGCCCCTGCTCACCCTCCCCATGGCTTTCCCGCTGGAGAAGCAGTTCCGCAGCCAGTGCTACTCCAAAATCCCCCAGAAAACCGCAAAACTCAACCTCCTGATGGGGCTCTTCTACGTCTTTGGGATAATATTGTCACCGCGAGGCAGTTTGCCGCGCCTGTGAATTCATCTTCGGTTTTTTTTTGGGGTTTTTTTTTTTTTTGTCGTCGTTCTAGTACAGCAGCGGTTCCCAACTGTGTTCCTGGAGATATGCTGTCCTGTAGGTTTTTCATATCAACCCAAATCTGGCACGCCTGATTCTGCTAATCGGCATCTCTTGGAGATCTGTAGCTGTTGAATGGGGTGTGCTTTCTTAGGGTTGGGGTAAAAACCTACAGGACAGTAGATCTCCAGGAGCAGGGTTGGGGACCACTGTAGTACAGAGTAGATTAGATTACATGCATCAGTGTATTTATTCTGATTTATTTGTGCGGTTTAACGGCTTTAATTTATTGTTTTGTTTAAATTGTATTTCAGGACAGATGTAAACCCTTTACTGGTGTTTAACCAATTTTGTTTATATATATATCACCAGGTTTGTCAATTTTGTTATAGCTTACCACCGGGTTTGTTATTGTTTTAACATTGCACATACAAGATGTAATGTGGTGTATGAGAAGTGTTAACAACCCTTTTCAGTACTAGATTAACAGACTGCAGGTCTTGAGATTTTTTTAACAAGGCTATGCTCTCTGTTCTTTCACAAAAAGTATTATGAATCTTTAAACACACAAACATTGCAGTCATTGCTACTAGTTGTTGACAAGATTAAAAAGCAACTAATTTATTTTTTAAATGCATTGTCTCAAAAAGGTAGCACATGCCATAGTACTATTAGACATACCGTGTTCAGTGTTTGGGCCCTTCCTGAAATCTACATACTGTTGTGGATTTGAAGGAAAAAAATTGTAATGGTTATTTTAATTGAGTTAGGTTTGTGTTTTGGCGGCCTATGACCTTAGCGTGTCATACGTACAGTCAGAAAATCTGACAACACTTGTTTCTTCAGTCTTGTACATATAGGGCCTGTCACGATGGAGGAAACCAGTTTAGCTCAAATTTAGTTTAACTACAGAAACACCAGTCTGTGGGTCAGTCTTGTTCTTTCATTTTGTGTAGCTTTTGCATAATTTACTGTGTTGCATACAAAGGGAGCGGTTTGCAATAAGATCAAATTTGAGACCCAAAATAGACCTGCAGTTAGAAAATAACCTTTGGGACATTCCTTAAAAATGTGCATCTACAAAATTGAACAAAATGAAGAATGTCAAATGGAGCAATTACCCAATCACATTTTATAAGATGTACTTCAGAGGGTAATTGCATTTGAATACAGGTACTTCAGGTTGTATAGCAGCAGCTAACATTTTCTCAGCTGCAGGTAAAGGGATTGCTTGCTATAACATTAAAATACACTTTTAAGACCCAAAATTAACCGAGAACAGAATATGAAACTGTGACATTCCTTGGAATACTTGTGTACCTGTCAAATTGTACCAAACGCAGAAAGTCAGATGACTACATGCTGGTTGGTGATAATTTTTCAGCTACCCCTTTGCCCTGGAAGTTTTGTTCAGTTTTGTGATGCGGTAATCCGTCCAAAAACATTTGCAAGACTTGAAAATTCAAAATTGCCAATAATTACATGTAGGCTGTTTGATCTGTCAGTCTCTCTACATGGGTAATTTATATATAGTGAGCCAGAGTTGTGTTTTTCTAAAGTTGAACAGATGTTTTTTATACTGAATTGTAACACTTGATTTTCCCTTTGTTCATTTCAGATTTATTTGATGGGGAATACAGAAAAATAATAATACGCCATTTTGTTTTCTTGAACAGCATCGAATTTTATAGCTTTTTTTTTTTCTTTCATTGCACCAACTGATCTATCAGCACCCCTCTCAAAAACAAAAAAAAAACAAAACAATAAAGTTAGTTGTCAAGCTTATCCAGGAGAGCCTCCATTTACTGTGCTAAGCAAAACTCACTGGCCAGAATAATTCTGATTCAGGTGCCATATAGTGCCTATTGCTGCGCAATTATTTGTAGGCTGTGTGATGCTTTTGGTGGCCATTACTCATCACTTGTGAAAGCTGCTAGAAATTACAAGCTTTTTTGTGTTGGTTTACAAATGCAAGAGGCTCTCAAATGCATTTTATGTCTGCTTTGTTTTCATTCATTATTTCATAAACAGTTTCATGGTGGAAGTAGGAAATAAACATGCTTAAATCGGCAATGTATTTATTAATTTTTTTACACGAATACATTTTTACGCCCATTCTGATTGTGCTCTTTTTTAATCCACGTAACCAAATCTTATAAGGTTAGAGTTATTCTTATCTGTTGTAACATGTTTCACAAATTGTCGAGCAGGGATTTGAAGTGCATTTGTTTAACATTTAAGTGATTGAAAGGGCTAAACGTGTTTCAAATGAGAAGACATGAAAGAATATAAACACGTTTTCAAGAACCTTAATTGATCAATAGATCAGATGCAACGGAAGCAACATAGAAAGGGGGCCCGGGACTGGTTTGAGAATCACTGCGACAAATAATGCATTCTGTTGTGCAGTGATACCTTGGATATATTCGTTTTATCATATGGTGAGTCTTGAAACTATACGTGCACTGTAAATCTATGTTTTATGTCAGCAGAAGGCGCTATCCTACAAGTTAATGTATCGGAACAATGAAGCAACTTGTCACATTTGTATATGTTCAGATGTAGCCATGCTTCTAAAATGACCAGAGATCACGATGAAATTTAATAAGTAGCTCGCAAGTCGCCAAGAGCATGTCGTTTCTATGACATTTTCCAAAACTTCCAAAACATTGGTTTTAACCGCAGGTACAACGGCCCTACTACTAACAGTCCAGTGTCCAAAGGTTAATTGCTTTAATATCTCCGATGCAAACGTGTGTGCTCCGGTTGGAATTGAAGCAAGCTAGCTTCATAGATATTGAGCGAAATATTGTCTGTTTCTATGAGGAAACATTAAATATTCACTGATTACAGGCTATCTGGCTCATGTGATCTAGGCAGCTGAATTCGAATCAATTTCTGTATAGCTGATGCGTTGACGTGCTGTGCTGGACCCCTGCTAGATTAAAATAGATCGACCAGCACTCGTGAATGAATGTAAGAGCTGTCCACATGCACTGTTACCTACCAAACATATACCTTGGCTTTGACACATGTAGCAAGATGGAACTAGCTAATAATAACTGAAAATGGCCGTGCGTTGCAGCGCGACTCGATCGCAGTGATTTGATCAGTTGTTTGGTTAGGTATTTGCGTCTTTCGACACCTCTTGTTGGATGTCGAAATAATAACCAGTTCTTGATCTTTCGACGTAAGCCTGCAAACATTGCCGCGAACCAATTATCGGCGATGCACGGTAATATAATGTATTTTTTTCTACGGTCCATGCATAGGCTACAACAGACTATGACGTCACACCCGCCATCCACTCATGATAGATTAAAATGCACACTCGTTCACATGCTTGCTCTAGCCATTCAAAACGTAGCCTATCCAAGTGGAAATAACAAAACGTGAAGGACAGATTCACACCCATTTTTAGAATTCCAATCTTCAATATTCTGCTTTAATCAATGAAGAGCTAGCCAGAGAGCTCATTATTAATCTCAGTGTTTATGAAAAATGTTGTGATAATCAAACCATTAGTACATGCATTTAAATGAGTGAAAGATCCCTATGGTAAAAACTCACTTTTTTTCACTTTTAGTGTCATAGATGTCATCACTAAAGTGTGTAAAACAGCGGTGACAAATCTGTTCCTTGAGGGCCGGTCTGCATGCTGTTTTCTTTTTTTTTTTCAAACCTGTTAGCTTAGTTTTGTTTTTCTTACAGCTTTATACGCCCTGTTCACAACTGCACAGTAGAACCTTTAGGATACACTTGTCTGTGGCTGTAGCTGGTGCGTATACAAATGTCAAAATGTCATATCAAGATATGATTGAGCTTATTAAATAAATAAGAGCAGAAGTTGGCACAAAAATACTGAAACTGATCGGCCCTTGTTGAGCACCCCTGGTGTATATCACCCAACATTTGCCACAGTCAGCAATGGGAAAGAAATTGTATTTGAAATGTCTCAGTTGATACGGTAGCCATGCTTCATGGCACACTACTGATGACTGCTGGGTCCGGTGTCTGCGATTTGCCTGCACCAGTTGCAAATTCATATGGTCCAGTAACTGCAGCAACTTAGCTATCTGATTGGACATTGGGAAAAGTTGTACCTGGTTTCAGATGTGAGTGCAGTATGTTTCCCTTGTTGCTGAGATGGAAGGGCCAACAGTTGGGATTTGGAACACGGGGAAAATTATAAGTGCTGTTGCTTTGGGCTAACACTAGGAGTCACTGATTTAAAGTAAGATTGCTCTCAGTTATTTTGCAGTATGCCCACCAGTAAGCCATTTATATCAATGTGTACAGAAAATGAAATTTTTTTAACATTCTAATGAATACAGTCAAGTCACATTTAATCAGTGCTGGGCAATTAATACATTTCAGAATGTCTACCTACTCTCATGAAGTAGAAAATAATAAATTATCAATATTTGAATGGCAGGGAAGCGTTTACCATCAATCTGAATTTATTGTTGTGCCATAAAAAGAAACAAGCTTGAAGGTGTTATCTTGACCTGAAATCAGTAGTGATGGAGAAATGAGGCTTCATCATGTGTTATCAGTGGACTCAATGATTCGATCATTATGCTTAGTTGCGGAGAGCAACATGTTTTGATTGTTACAAACAAGGTAATGCCTGATCATTCATTGTAGCTGTCCATTGTGAGGTTCATAAAACCTCAAACCTCTCTCATCAGTACACATCCACCTATATACAGCTATACTTTGCTTAAATCAAATGCAATTGTTCCATAAAACTGGTCTGCATAAATGCCATATCTAAGCGAAACTAGCTGGCCGAAGAATGGTTCAAACACGCAAATGTTTATGTCGTTTGTCGAACCTAAATACGCCCGTGGAAAAATGTGAGCAAATCTTTCAAGTGATAATGTTCTGAATTTTGGAGAACGCGCAATTGTAGAAAGTGCGTGCAGCTACACTAACGTCATGACGTACAAATGCCTATATTGCCTTTTTGATACACGTGCTTGGAATGTGTGTAACTAACGCACATTGATTATGTTTTTAAAAATTAATATTGTATGTCTTTGAAAAAGAAGAAATGACTTGAAAATACATGTGACTCACTAGTGGAGGGAGTAGACGTTCGTTAGCTAGCTTGCTTGGTAGCTAGCTAGTAGCCAAGTGCTCCTTCATACACATTGACCAATAACTTCCGCCTGAGAGCGCCTCGGCAGAGAAAGCTGATATAATGTTATGATCACCGGCATGGAATTAAAAGTCCGGGTACATTAAGGATCTTCCTAATAAGGTTAGTTATATTCAGTTAACTTTGATATATATATAAACAAAATATTTTACAAGCTTGGTGCGATCGTGTCATAAAGCGGTTTGTGTAGCTGTAATATAGACTAGCGCAAATAGTCTGCTACTTATGATAGCTAGCTAAACAAAATGTGGTGGCTCACTGATTAGCTTGGTATTTTTGTTGCTACAGTGCGCAAATGCTGCTGTCAGGCAAATTAGCCAGACGGCAATATTTTTTTTACTGTCGTGAAATCAATGCATTAACGATTTGTAAATAGCTAGCTACTTATTCGCGTTTTGCTAAACACCTGGGGAACGTTGACTATGCTGGACTTGCTAGCTACTGCTCAAGCACATAACGCCATCTAGTTACTCAAGCACAGCTCATAATGTGGCTAAATCGGTTAGTTATCGTTTGCTATATACATAAATAACCGTCTGCTCTGTGATGTCAAGATTGTGATAGCTAGATTATGAAAAAGGTATGTCAGTGCTGGCTAGCTACATTACTGTTGTTACTCTAGTGGCTGTAAACTAACGTTAATTAAAAAAATAAAAAAATAGCTCGCGAAATAGGTGTTTCTCCCAAAGGGGAATAAAATAATAGCACGTATTTATTTATTAATTATTTTGGAAGCGAACTAACATTAGCAAATCCCACGTTCGTTATGAAACATTGCGATTATTGGTGCTCTACGTTGAAGAATAAAGCAACAGATCACAGCTAGGCGCAGCTATCATACATAGATCTTCCACTTACAAATGGTAAACAAATTCAAAAGGGGGTGAAGTTCTATGTTCAGATTGTCCTACTAGAAACAACATCAGTTTATCAGGAGAATATAAGTACACACGTTATATTTGGTTAAACAATGAACATGTTTGCCTTGTCTGTATGAATGATCTGTGTAGGCCTACGCTTTTCATCAAAGTTCCAAAATGGTTCTGATTGAAATTGCGTTCATTGATAGTTTTTCTCACGACGCGCAGGAACTGCCGCCGTGGCCTATGCATGGCAAATTGTGGTCACTCACTCACTCACTCATGGACGACCTGTGGGACGCATGCGCAGGTGGTGCTTCGTTTAGTAGGACGCATGCGCAGGTGCATCTCCCAAAATCACCACTTCAAACGGCACAAGATTTTTAAGCACAGCTTTATTGCCTAACGTTTCTTTAGCTAACCCTAACATGTTAGCGTTTCGCCTACTTTAGTTAACCTACTTAGCGCGTACCACCGATACAGATGTATGGACACACGGAGGACAACAAATAACGTTACAGAGGTGAGGACACACCATAGCTAGCTATATAGTTAGCCAAGTTTCACTCATGACACTTTGTACAGGTGCGCCGTGGGTCTGCATGGTTTCGTGCATGGTTCTGTTTACCCAGGTTGTCACGAGTGTGGGTGTGAGAAGTGGATTAGTTTTGCTTTTACCTCCCCTTCTGATGTATATAACACCAAAAAAAAAAAAAAAACGACCGGAAATTTAAAGTGTACTAACTTTACTTCGGCTATAAAAATTCAGGAATGTATTAGCTTGGAGCATCTTTAAATGGCATAGTAAGCATTATTGATAAAAGCGGAGCCACGCACTGCTGAAACGGTTAGTGTTATGCGTGTATGTATGTAAGTTTGCATGCATGACTCCGCTTGAAAACATGCAATCATGTAATCTGATCCTGACACGTTTATTCATGGTATTTTATCTTGGAAAATCTGGACACAGAATGTGGGAAAAGAAAGTCACATTGCTTCTTATACATGCTTTCTTACAAAAGAGGCACTGTGTTATCCGTGTCATTACGGATATAAGCACAACAAAACAGGAAAGGGTAGTCTCGTACATTAGTATCTAGGCTACTGTAGTTGCAGAGAAATATTTATCCATTGCACAATACTCCAACTAATGGTTTCTGACCGATCTCCAGTTTTCCAGTGAAAAAGACCCTTGCATCTAGGTTGAATGATTCCGTAAAAAACTGATGCTTTAATTCAGTTTCAGTTCAGTTTATATCACTACTTAATTACTTCACTTTATTCGTTGGAAGAACTGGTCTTTTTGGCTTTACACAGTGACTGGTGAAAATACATGCAAATACAGTGTTTGGTAAGCTTATTTGCTCATGTCTGGTGCTGAAGCCGGAATTGCATTTTAGTAGTTCCTCTGATGGCTATTTGCATGGCTGCCTTTTAGATGAGTACTTCTTCCTCTTTGCGTGCGAACTAATTAAATCACTTGTAGACGCGCGCAGTGGCTGCCACCCAGCTTTCTTGCTTTGTTCAGTTAGTGTAAAACTTCTCTGCTCGGGTGCAGCGTGCACACTGGGAATACGCTCTGGGTTTTCCGTACAGTTCGTGTTTATAAGTGTTGACGTGGTTGTGTTTATTTTCAGGGCGGGGGAGGGGGGGGGAGCAGGAACTGAAGTGGTAGACTGGAAGAGCTGGAAGAAAATGTTGGGAAAATTTAAATGTAAATATAGTCTTGAGTCGGTGAATGGGCAGTGGTCCACTTATGCTAATTTGTCTTCTTTTACTGTCCTTTTGTCACTGTTTTGGAAATGGCGCTGAAACTTCATTGGAATAGTCAAAGTCCCCCCCCCCCCCCCAGCAATCACTATTAACTACATTCTGTTCATCACAGAACCTGCTCTGGATATGTCTCTCCAGTGAGGCCATGGTGGGCCTGTATAATAAATTAAAAAAAACTCATACATTTACAGCTATGTGATTCTGCCCATGCATACACTGGAAATATATAGGCTTGTGTGAATCTTAAATTAGACTACCGTAATACTAACCGAAGGCGCTGCAACCACAGAAGAAGAAGCTAAATGTGCTGTCAGGACTTTATGTCAAGACTATCTTCGGTTATCTTCAGTCATGGATACAAAGGAGCTCATTATAGGAGACAGTAGTATCGTTAACTGATGGAACACAGACAATGCCAGTAAAGTAATTAGTTTAAGTGAGGGAAAAAATGTGAAAGCAAACCTACACATATCATTTCTGCTTCCACTAAGGTTTTTTTTAAATATTTGAAACTGACGAAAATGGAAAAAAAGTGGGAGAAGTAATGAAATATGATTTGCAAAGAAACCCTGGAACACAAATACAGTAGTTCATGTCTCTTGGACTTGTGAATTCTTGAAGCTATAATCGTTTGATGGCATTAATCATTTGCTTCCTTGTGACTGTGCAGAACATTGTCAACTGGCAAAGCAAAGATGCATGTCCATTCCAGCAAGCAATTTTTTCTGTACAGATAAATAAGTCCTTACTAACTGAATATTGTGCTGGAGAGTAGGCCTGAGTAATTGGTATGTGTAATGTACAATACAGGGAAAATGCTGATGCAACAACAGTGATGTTACAGTATTTCTTTCCAATTTACAACTTTCAATATGTACGGTAGTTCCTGTGTACTTGAAAATGTGAACCTGCTGTAGAGCTTGGTTTTATGTACAATTGTGCCATTATAAATAAGTATAACAAAGGCCTATATTTTTCTCTCTTGCCAGCCATATTGTTCCTGTTACGAACAAAGCAACAATAACAGAAACCCATTAATTTCTTTGACGGGGAAAGAAAGCAGCTCTGCCACAAAAGTGCTGCTTCAGACAGTTAAATTTGAAAATGATCAAAGCGCGCTAAGATCTGAGGAATGAAGGAGAGTCAGATAATAAGAAAAACAGTATTTACGAGACAGTGGAAACAATGTCGCTGGTTGTTTGTTATTGCCTAATCGGGAAGGCTCTTGTCAATGTGGTAATTACAGATGGGGGCTCCTTTAAATGAAGAGACAAAATGAGCCAATGCATTGCTTCTTCTATGCGATGAAAAAAATATATATATATGGAGCCTGGTTTCACTGACCTGGGTGCATTCAGCGACAATGGAAAGAATTTTTTTTTGTAGTTAATTGTTGGAGACAGAAAAACAGGTCAGTGCAAAATGTGTGATGGGGAACTTGCCAACACAGAGGTAAATTGTAGAGGCTGATATGTTTACAGTTGATTGGTCTGTAGTTATTACCTGTATGTTGGAAAGCCTATGTCAAATATCTGTGTAATGACCAGCAGCTATCTTATTGAGGGAGAAAACAATGTAGAGCTGGCTAAAATAACAAGAACTGATCTTTTTGAGTGCAGTCACCTGGGCAAATTCTACCAGCTCAGCAGTACTCATAAGAAGCACATTTCCTGTGCTGCACAGGTGGGTGTTTGCATAAATGTCCCTTTCAATGGCATGAAAGTTAAGATGTCTTTATGAAACATTTGCATTTTTTTATGTACTTACTTTTACATCAGTAACTTTATGTACATTGCCTCAAGCTTGCTTTGAATAGCCTAATTTGCTCTCTCACAGTTCATCATGTTCAAAGTAATGATGGAATTCTACTCAAATTAAGACAGCTAAAAAATATAATTAAGACTGGTTTTAAAAGCGACACAACAAGGTATCAGTGCTGTGTGATTTTTATTTTTAACAGTCTAATTAAACGGCACGTAATGTGTACAATTAACAAGTTATTTTGCTTGCTTGCTGTCTAAGCCCATTCAAATGAATTCAGTGTTAGTGAATGGATGCTAGTAAGCAAAGATTAAAGTTTGCCGTCTAGCTTGTAAGGTCATGTTTTTTTTTCATTCATGTTAGTCAGTTGGTAAGTCCCTCTTTTTTTTTTGCACAGCACTGATGCATGCATCAACCCACTGACATGAGAGAAAATAAACAGAGCACCTATGGTCTTGTGGATCAGGAAAGAAAGAAATGTTTAATGTCACAGCAGACCTGAAACTTGCAGTTGCAGTTGAAGCGTAGTGTAAGAACGTTAAATTTAGCCAAGTTAATCAGCTCTGCAAGGAAGTCACGCATCTACTGCCCCCTGATAGTGGCGAGGTTTATCTTGCCACCTGTGCGGTGATAGAACGGACTGTTGCTGCAGTTCCCCTTTGTCATTGACTGTAATTCTGATTGTTTAATGTCATGCATGTAGGGCTACTCCTACCAACAGCATCTTGCAGACCCTGCTGTTACGTTACATTACAGGCATTTACCAACATTTTACGTTGTATCCATTTATACAGCTGGATATATACTGAAGCCTTGCAGGTTAGGTACCTTGCTCAAGGGTACAACAGTAGTGTCCTACCTGGGAATCGAACCTGTGACCTTTAGGTTACAAGACCAGCTCTTTACCCATTATACTATGCAGCCGCCCCTGTTGACCAAAGGACGAGTAAAGGGCAAGTGAAGGAGTTTAATATGTATGTATATATCTTAAATAAATGTGCTTATAGCAGGGTTATGAGCCAGGGCTGCCCAACACTGCTTCTGGAGACCTGTCCTGTTGGCTTTCATTCCAACCCTAACAAAGCACACCTCATTCAGCAGCTTGAGATCTCATTGAGCTGCTAATTAGTAGAATTGGGCGTGATTGTTTTGGTTGATTATTTGTTCTATGCCTAGTAACAACTGTCAAATGAACACATAAACAGACATGGCTGAGTTACTGAATTAATTACTAGTATGCACTGAAATAAAAGTGAGAACCAACCAAAAGGCTGTTTAAATGTCTGTTTAGCTGATAAATGGCTTAAATTCCAGATTAGGTGTTAGGCTGAAATTAACAGGAATGTATTAGCTTGGAGCATTACGTTTGTAATTTCAAACCAAGGCAGTGTGCCCCCTAGCCCGGAGACTATGGAAGTCATAGTGTAATAAACTGTTACCTTTCCAGGTAGTTTATCTTCCCCATGTTTTAACTGATATGGTGGTTAGTTATGACCTTAAGGTTAGCAATCAAGGAGGATTGATCAGGCCTATATCATTCCCAGACCCGGTGGTTTGCCTGATTTCCTAACGTATTTCTGTGGTGTTATTAATGTTTAAACATTACTGATTTAAAAGGGTTACACATCATATACTACCCTATCTTATCTCCTCAATTACTTTTGAAGTAGTTTAACTTTTTCTTATCTCATTTTTATACCTTCTCTTTTGCTGGAAAAAAATTGTGTTGGTTTACAGAAAGCTGAACGTTCTGTGAGTAAAAACCAGAAATTTGGCATTGAACGAGGCCTTCACTGGAGTTAGGAAGTCTTGGAGCTGCAAAGGCTGTGATATTATCTCAAACATTTTTTTTTTTAGAAAACTGCAGTCTCTTGAATAATACATCAGTTGTTTACAGCAGTAGCTTGCAAAAAATATCCATAGAGCCAACCCCCCCCCCTTTTAAATTTTTTTTGAAAACCTCAGCATAGCGTCTACACCAGAAGCACAATCAGGGTTTGATTGCTGCTATAGTTTTGGGAGCGTGGTGTTTGCAGTTGCTCTTGTTTTAGGGGTGTGTCTTGGACTGTTCCTTCTTAGAAGATAACTGACAGGCCGTTTTGTTTGTTGTGTTTGGAGGTTGGTGCAAAAAGCAATGTGTTAGAAGTGGGCATGAACAAATTTAACAAAACCTTTTTCCTTTTTAAAAACCCTTAGGGAAGGCCTGCCTTTTGTGACCGCAACGAGCGTTCGTTGTCAATAGCAAGGGGTCCCGTGCAGGAGAAAATTAACATAACCTTTCTTTTAAAAGAAAAACTTTAGCAAGGAAGGGCTGTTTGAGCACCAGAAGTACTTGCTCCAAGGGCCCAGTGCCAGGGAACACCACGTCGGAAAGTGGCAGTTGTACTCGGTGCCCTGCGGACCGCGGGTCTAGATTGATGGCACCGAGGACCAGGCCGTATGGGCTTCGGCAGCACAGTGTCACGGCCCAGGGGTCGAGGCTCTGGCCCGGAGGAGATAAAAGCGCACGAGCCGTTTCCCCTTAGCGCGTGCCACTCAGCGCAGAGCGATGAGTTATGCTCTCTTTCCTCATTTGACTGACATTTCCACCCAGAGCTCGTTCAGGGTATTTTCCTCATCGCTCGGGATTTAGGAAGGGTAGAGAGGAAGCGTCCCTTCACCAGGATATGAGTCTGAGCGTCTGCACAGCAGATCACTGACCCGAATAGCGAAGATGCCCACACGATGGCTAGCAAGGTATCTCTAGCAAGAGTCTGGGAGATCTTTTTTTCTTTTCTTTTTTTCAACAACAACCAGAAATTTCTCAAGATCACTCACTGGAACCAAGAATGAGCTCCCAGTGCTGTTTGCTGGCAAGCGAAGTGTTGTACGTCTCTGTACGTGGACTTGCTCACGCTGCCGGATTTACAGGGAGGCTACCTGCGGAAGCCTGGTCCTTTTTGGCTTTGTTCTGTGTTCCAGTTCTGAACCTTTAAAAGATGAACGGGAGAAACAAATGAATAAAATCCCAGATTAGTCCCTTTGAAGGGAGTTGGCATTTCAGTCAGGCCATTTTTGATATGGCTGACCTTGGTGGACAACAAAGCGCTCTTTGTTTTTGGAAACATGACTGTAGTGTGCTTTGGTTGTGCTTTGGTTTTTAAGGCGTAAATCGCACACCAGAGCGGCTCTGCCGTCATTCTGGCAGTTACAACTTTGTTGTTGCGGTGCGAACGTGCGGCCGTGCATGCGCGAGTGCCTGCGCGATTGCGTTTGCGTGTTTTTTTTATCCAAGCCGTGCGGACCGTGGCAGTAGCGTCGGTGGAGAGCGGTGCGATTCTCGCGGCTGGGTGCTCGCGAGCAGGGAATGCAGCTTGGGTCTGGACAGCGTCCACGCCTCCGACAGCTGCGCCCGGATTTATCCCTGCGTCCCGTGGTCTCGGGAATAGACCTCGCTCTCTCTCCTTTCTTCCCCTCTCCCTGAGCCCGGGGATCTCCAGGGGGTTTTTAAGTGAAGAACAGAGTCATGGCAGGTGCTGATTTATCGTCACCCGTCGTCAGCCCCTCCCTTTCAGCTCATGCTCTCTTAAGACCCCCGCCCCCCCCAACAGACACACGCACAGAGCCAACCCCCTCCACTGCCTCTGTTTTGCACGAGAGATATTCCTGCTCATGTCTTCTGTTTACCCACGCATGCGGAGGTGTTCCTGGGTAATGAGAAGAAAACCAGCACAGCGCGTGGTGTGTGTGTGTGCGCGCGCATGTGTGTCACCGGGGTTTGCCAGAGACAGAAATAGCACCAGGAACAGCGAAGACAGAAGCCGTCAGCCTCTGTGTTAGTGCGGGCGTGTGTGCGTGCGCGCGTGCGCGTGCGACGACCTGAACGCGCCGTTTCCACTTTCCTCGTCCTTCTCAGATAATCCCTTCTGACTAGGCACACAATGGGCTAAATACCCACCGCATCCTCCAGCGCAAAGCCGATCCCTCCCTCCCGACGTCTCCGTTTTTTTATTTCCCTTTATTCGTTTTATTTATTTTTTAATCGCCGATGTCTCCGCAGAAGACGGCGGCGTGCGCGGCTCAACCTGCTGGCCCCGGCGGTGGTGTGGCTGCTGATTAATCTGGCTCTGGGACGCAGCGCGTTCTGTCTCATTTTAATTCAGAGAGGGCTACCTCACCGCGCAAGGCTCGCGCCCCCCAGGACACCCGCCGCAGCTGGTTTCGGGGTGCTGCTGCTGCGGCGGCGGCTGGACCGCTGCTCTTCAGCATCTCGCGCCTCTGAAAGATCGGTCGCCTAGTCCTCCCCGTTTGGCGCCTTGAATATTGTTTGCTGGCCCCCGCTTATTCCAACAGGTAAAGAGACAAACCGTGACATATTAAACGGTAATATTACCGGCATGGTTATTTCATTCATTTTTATTGTGCCTATATTTTTTCTATTTGGGGATTTTTTTGGCATTTGCAGATATAGATATAAATATAGACATGTACTGTATTTACCATATTTCTAAATGCTTGCATAGCTAGCATTTGTATGCATGAGTTCATTGCAGCTGTCCTGTGTGCTTGTAGCAGCCAGTCATGTCTTTTGGGTGCAGGGCTGTATATCACTGCCCTGAGGCTACAGCTGTTGCGATTACGCTGCTTATTTAAAAAGAGGATTGTCTGTTGTATTCCAATCAAAATGCGGGATGTTTGTTTTCTTTTATTATGACGAGTTTTCGGAGTGCTGACGAATAAATAATTTGCTATGTGAAGAATTCCTTTCGTAAATGCATCACGAAGAATAGACGTACCGTTTCTGTGTATAATAAATTCCGCTATAAGAGTGTCCTACTATGCAGGAAACTAGAGCAGGACTCGAGATGCTTCTAACCCACAATCATTGCTGTGTAGTAGGTCAGTATTCTAGAATAAAAATCAAGTTATCCTTACAGTTAGAAGGAAAAAATATATAATCAATTTATTTGAGTTGAACTGGGAAGGCAGACCAACACCTTTCCTTTACCTGATTAAATTAACTGATGCAAATCTATTTTTAAAAGCCCGGCATCTCGGCGTGAAATGATAATGTTAGTGAGTGCTGGTGCTAATGCAAATACCTTATCTTAAAAAAACACCACTAAACCCACACAGGCTGCGGTGAGGGGGTTGAATTTGTCCTGGGTAAGACCAAAGACAAAACTTTGACCCATTGCAAATGACATAACTTCAGCAGGCAGTCCAGTGTTTACCCAGTCACTCTCTGATAAATACACTGAGCACTTCAGTATAGTTTGTTTGGTTTTTTGATTACGTTAGTAAGTGGGTCCAAGTCTTGTTTTTGAAATCTCAGAGATTACGTTTGGGCATAGGCGTAGATTTCGAGGGGGTGGGGGTCGCAGGGGATACGTCCCCCTCAGTATTTAGAACATGTGCATTTGTCCCCCCCCCCTATAAAAACATGAAAGAAGCAGAGGACTTTTAAAATGATACAGAAAAGGCACAAATTGGTGCATAAAAATCCACCAGAATGCAGGAAATGAAGTGTTTGACGCTCATAATTTCCTGAGGGGGGGGGGGGGAAGACCCCCCACTTAATGTGTCCCCCCCCAATGTCCAAACGAAACCTACGCCACTGCGTGTGGGGTTAATATTTAGGCCAACATCCCCTTGTAATACTAGATTAAACGGCTCCTGTATATTTCTTTTTGTGTTTTCTTATTATAGTTGTATAATGTATGGCTATATGAAAAGCATATGATATTACTTTTTACATGTGGCCTGTCCAACTGAAAAAAGAGCAAAACTCCATGTTGCCACCCATGTAGCTAGTTAGCCATTATGTATTGTGAGAATCAGCTCTTTTCTTGCTTGCTTGAGGGTAGATAGTTAACATTGTTATGGCTGCTTGGCTAAAGATGGAAATACTGAAAAAGGTGGTTGGCTATTAGCATTTTTCAATGCGTATCACTGCATTTTGCATGAGACCAAAATATGAAAGCACAGCTAGTAGGCTTCCGATTAATTCAAAACGAATCCTGAAATAAAATAAAAAACACAATCCATATTATTATGCGATCTTTCTCTTTCATTTCATTAATTAAAAAGTAAGAATGAATACAAAATAATCTTATTTTTTCCCCCCTTAATTAGCCAGATATTGTACATTTCAAGTCTCATGAAACAGTTAAATGCCACAGCTTTGCAGAAATGTATTTGATACACTCTTGGGATTTTAAAGGTTATTTTGTATTTATAAAGTCTGTTTTTAAAAATTAAATATGTCAATATAGATGCTTTCAAGCTGCAACATTGTGCTGAAATGGACCTAGTGGGTTTGTTGGTTATTAACCGGTGATTATTACATCAGTTGTTTTAATCTTTTAACGTTCAGTTCGTATCACTATTCTTAAAATGTGTGATATAGGTCTATCAACGCAGGCCAATGAGACAGCGGGTGAATTTTCGGGTGCGACTTATAAAGTACGTTCCAATTATATAGAGAGTGCTTTTATGCTGTAAAAGCAGTGGATCTACTCTATTAACAGCAGTTATTTAAACTAAATCACTTCTATGTATTCAAGCTTGCCAGTTTAAGACATTGAGCCACATCCTCTTGTCAAAAAGAGCAAAAAGTACATGTTCCAAAACAAAGAGCAAAGTTCACACGCAGGCAAACAGGACAGACCTGCTGCGGCAGGTTAATTCACCCACGGATCCTTGTAGTGGCACTTGTGTTCTGGGGCGGTCCCAGAATGAACATCATCTTTTGGAAGCGGGCGTTAGCCGGAAAGTCTGACAACGAGAAAAGGAAGAGCCGCGTGGTAAAGATGCTACGTAGCGGCCTGAAACGTATGGGTAATAATACCTTTAATTATTTTTTGCGCGTCTGTCTGTGTGTGAGCACTGGGGGCGTGCCCATTCGTTGAGAAATGCTCACATAAAATGACAACCCGCGTCGGGCCACATAGCCTGCTAACGGTGCAATAGATAAACTGTTTCAATTATAGCTACATTATTCATTCAAAAGTTTCCAATACCTATCGTTTTTCCTTATCGGAAACAGGTTATTCTGACGTTTTAAAACCGAAGTGGAAATACCGTAGGCTTAAATGCTGTGAAAATGCTGTATTCGCGTATTTTGGTCTGCGTCTGCCCACCCAACCTGGATGAATCTTTCGAGGGAGAGTGTGAGATTTGAGATGTGTTCCCAGAATAACGCTGGGTCGACGACAAGATGCAGTCTGCTATCTGTGATTAAAAAGGTCTGTGCTTTTACAAAATAAAATAAAAAAAATAAACATTTTCCTCAATTTCAGGTTTCAGGATATTTAAAATGGCCCAATTTCCCCTTTGAGTCTGTTTTTGGAGCAGCTTGATTAACATTTACTGTGCAAACAACACATTTACCTCACAGGTCCTATGACTTGTTACTGTTAACTTTCGTAGTCGAACGGCTTTAACCGAATGTACTCAGACAGCACGGCCTATTCTGATCGTTTATATTTCTAGGTATTTTCTATAGGGGGTTACTGAAGTGTACATTGCTTAAGAAAATAACGGCATCACCTCACGTGTGAGTTGAACATTTTGGCTCCAAGTTAAGCCTCCTAACTACCATACTAAGCGTAATGGAGATGTAGGTTATCACACAACGCATGTGGTATGATTGACATACAGACAAAGTCTGTTTGTGGTGGACTACCGGCCATTTTGTCACCGGTGTCTTTGCATTTTGGGCATTTGAAAGCAGTCGCTGTTCCACTCAGCAGCGCTGATCTTTGATCCTTGCTCAGCACATTATGCACAATGCCTGCTCTGTGACTCACTTGCTTAATACTGATTAGTGATCAGTGTTGTTGGGTGAATGGGCCATCAAGGACTATGGCCTTTGTCTCTAACCCCGAGGCAGTTAAAACCTCGCATTTAAGTCATACGAGGTGCTCATTTTGGGAGATTAGTCTTACACACCGCCTAGGGGGGCGAATCCTACATCACATGTCGTCAGTCTTGATTAGTCACTCCTGGTTTACTGACTAGGGCAGTAGTGTACTGAGTAGGCCAGGGCTGCCCAGCCCTCTTCCTGGAGATACCGTCCTGTAGGTTTTCACTCCGACCCTAACAAAGTACACTCCGTTCAACTGCTAGAGATATTGAGCTGATACTTAGTAGAATCAACATTTTCTATTGGGGTTGAATTGAAAGTGTACAGGACGGTAGATCTGGGTTGGGCAGCCCTGGACTAGGCATACACACATATATATATATATACACACACACACACACACACACACACACAAACACACACACACACAAACAAGACAGACAGAGAGACAGAAATTGGAGGCAATCATTGAGATCTGAACAGTAATAATCCCTTCCCTAAATTTCTGCAATTTGCTTGATAACTAACAGTCTTGTTTTGAACTAGGGAGTACTCGTGAAATCAGGAAAATCAATCAGCCACACACCGGTACCTCTCAAAATCTGCATAATTTCCTAATGTAACCGCAAACTGCCGCTTCCTGTGTGATTCTGCTAATGTTGGGTCCAGTCGCCTGCATGTTGTGAGCTTCTGTGTATACCTACCAAACAGTTGCTGTCTGTCACCACACTACTTTTGCACAAGAAACCAAGATGTACAACCACAGAGCATTTATGCCATAGAATATTTAATGTAATAATGAAACGCTCAAGGTTTTACAAAACAAGGGAGTTGACTGGCCATCGACACTGAAGACTCGGCAGACCTGTTGGCAAAGCGGAATTTTCAGTGGTCTGCAGCAGACGTTACGGTCCTTCTCCGATGGGACGATCCAGACCACTCGCGCAGATCACATTTTTTTATACACAATCCCATTTATACCGCTGGACCTGTACTGAAGCCATGCAGGTTCAGAGCCTTGCGCAAGGGTGCAACAGCAGTGCTTCAGTGGGGGATTCGAACCCACAACCTTTGAGGTGAAAGCCTTGTAGAAACCAGTGTCAGACCGTTGTTGTACACTGCCACCCTGGTTCAAGAAGCCGTGATGAAAAAAAACAGAAAATGGTGTGTTCCCATGTGCGCCTGTTTTCCAGTGTTTACTTTAAGAAAAATGGCTTCAGCAAAATGAGAGAACGCAAGACCAGAATCCAACTCTGACCTCAAATGAGAGGGTCTGAAGATCAAGAACACAACTTTATTTAGACCACATCCGTCCTGTGTGTGCCTAATATTATAGAACTTAGAAGGACTGATGAACCTTGATATTATACAACAATACACGTTGCTGTCACTTTAAAAAAATAAGAGACTGACACTGGAAATAGTCAGGGGGAGGGGGGTTGCAGTTTTTGATATATATAAAACAAATATTTAGTTTTATCTGGTTTTATGAGATTGTTAAGAAAACATTTTCTTCATTGTTCATTTTACCCTTTCTGTTGCTATAGGCCTCTTCATATCCTTACTAAACTGAATAACACTCGCGTGCTAGTCAGTCAGGTTTTTTGGAAACCTTCTAGATATCATTACTTGAAAGAGCACTGAAGAACAAGTCGAGTGGTGAGTTTTCTTCGAATGCTAGTATTTCTGATTTTTGTCGCATCTCTCAGAATCAGGACACTGCCGCCAGTTCCTTGTCCTGTGAAGTCTGTGGCTCCGCCCCCTTATAGGATTTTGAGCTGTGTGGGAGGCAACTATGCAGGACTCACAGGGAGGCCCTCGGCGCTCCCTCTCTCCCTCCTTCCCTCCCCTCCCTCCTTTCTGTCCCTCCCTCCCTCCCTCCCTCCCTCCCTATTTCTCCCTCCTCCTCACACCCTCCCTTTCTTTCTCTCCCTCTTCCTCTCTCTTGCTCCATGTCCCTCTTTATCTCGCCTGCCCCCCCCCCCCCCAGAATCCCAGCAGTGTGCCCGGGCTGCCCATCTGCTGTAGCAGAGCTGTTTATTCCCCCCCGCCCGCCCCCCCTCCCAGTCTTAGCCTTCAGAAATAGATTGGCAAGGACATGCCCTGGCAGGTGGCGTGCCCGGGGGGGGAACGCCGCCAAGTGCCCAGCATGCCCTCCTACACCAGCGCTCCTTCCTGCATGTGCTGGCGGGCAGGAAGTGCGCCGTTGAACCAAAACGACTCCTTCCCCGATTAACGGCGGTGCACCCCTGGTTGCTGTCCTGTGTAAGCAGTGTGACCCGTGGTGTAAAAAGCCTGGGCCCTGTTGCTGTGTGTGCGTTGTAGGGAGGCTGAAGTTTTGGGTGAGTGGTGTGGGGGCGGGCTGCAGCGTTGGCCTGACAGGGCAAGACCGAGCCCCTGAGTGGCGCTGTCCTCTGCCCGCCAGCGGGAGCCGCTGTCTCCTGGGAGACTGATGGCGCAAGGCACCCGGAATGTTCCGCTCCTGACCGGACCCGCGCCAGCTCCCGTGCCTCACCAGAGCCTCTCTGGGGACCTCCCCCCCCCCCCCCCAAACGAGCTCCCAGCGAGCTGATTGGTACCTTGCATGGCAGCCTTTCACCGTTGGTGTGTGAGTGTGTGTGTGAATGGGTAAATGAGAGGCATCAATTGTAAAGTGCTTTGGATAAAAGCGCTATATAAATGCAGTCCACTTACCGTTTACCCTTCTCCGGTACTGCAGGTCTCTGTGTGATTTTCGGTCCTGTCCTTTGAGGGCTTGTTACTGTCCACACAGCTCAAACGGGGGGGTGTCTCCAGTGCTCAGTCTTTGTGGCTTTCAGCGTTATTTTTAATAGCTGTTGCCATTTTACCTCTTGTTCCCACAGCAGAACGAAAGGTTATCAAATCGTACTTTGCAGTTCTGTCATGAGATCGGTAACAAACGGTGAAACATATTCAAGTATCTTTCAAGAACAGCTTCTACTGGATTATTCGAATTGTGTTTGTGCAAGTGTAAGTGTGTGTGAGTGCGTTTATGTGTCTGTATATGTATGCATGTGTGTGTATGTGTGTGTGTCTCTCTCTGTATGCTTTTTACTTCTGTGTGTATGTATGTGTGTGCATGTGTGTGTCTCCCTCCCTGTGTGCTTTTTTCCTGTGTGTGTGTCTGCGTGTGTGTGTGTGTCTCTCTCTCTGTATGCTTTTTACTTCTGTGTGTCTGTGTGTGTGTATGCGTGTGCATGTGTGTGTCTCTCAACCTCCCTGTGTGCTTTTTTCCTGTGTGTGTGTGTGTGTGTGTGTGTGTGTTTGTGTTCGTGCGCGCACACTGATTTCTCTCTAACCTTGACGTTGAGGCAGCCTTGTTTTTCGAGTGCCAGGGTTCTGTCGTCCCCCTTTGGCAGACGGCGTTCTGTACTTGTGCACACGCACAACTCTCTCTGCAGCGCATGCAGCGCCGGCATGTCACCGGCATGTCACCGGCATGTCACCGGCATGTCACCGGCATGTCAACGGCTTTGGCGGCTCGCGGTTCGCCTCAGCGCTACGAGGAAGGAGCCGCGCTCGGGCCTGCGCCGTCGCTCGGGAGTCGCACGGTGGCGTTTGCCCCGCGGTTTCATCACGCCGGTTCTCTGTGAGCGGATCGACGGGCGGCGCGGTCTTACTTTGGACGTCGGTCCTCTCGTTGGTTCAGTCGCTCGCTCAGCCAGCGGTTTCTGCAGGAGGCTACGATTGGTGTTGCAGGAGATAACCTTTCTGATAACGCGTGCTGTTCTCCGAATAGCCTCCTGTTCGCAAGTTGCAGCGCACGGTATGCAAACACTGGAGGACTGCGGCCTCTCGTGTGTAGAAGAGCGCTTCTGATGTCTTTGTTGAGTGTATTTTATGACCTTGGTGTAGTGCCTCTGTTTGCACTGTGCCTGTTAAAACCAGTCAGGCGGGTTGATCATTGAAATGATCACATTATTGTACATACAGTTCCAGTAATTGTTCTGAGGTTCCAACAATCATAGTTTATTTAAAAAAATTTTTTTTAAGTTGACTTGCCCAATTCCCGCCCTCGTTTGACTGAACCCTCCCATTCATTGGTGACACAGTCATTGCACACCAGAACGGTTCCTTAACTGGATTAGCCACCCAGCAGCACCCCCACAATCATTATTTAATGAGTTCATGAGGCATGACGGTGTCCTGGTATCACTACATGTATTTCTACAGGAAGATGACTGATCGTGGTCCTGTAGTGCCATCCCCATCAGTAAAATCATCATTTATTTCATTCAACTGAAAGGTTGTTTTACTTGTGATCGTGATTCATTCTCTCAGTAGTCTACGCGTGGCCGTATCGTTGTGTTCTCTGCGGTCGTTGTAGTTGTTATCTTTGCGAGATAGCTTGTGCTCACCGATGCCCTAAAGCCTTATCTTTATGTTGCACCAATGACGGCCATTTTACCGGCCTCGCTGAACAGCAGAAAGGCAGAACGGCTCCTCCCCTGGTTATCCCCCCTCTCTTCCGTGGCCTCGGATGATTTTGTGTCCCCCCCCACACACACGCGGTTGTGAAACGTCACATTTTAACACCGTCGAGCTGCGGGGCGATAATTACACCCGGGCTGGGCTCAGTCAGCCGCGCCTCTGCGGGCTCGTGAAGTCGCGAGCTGTCTCTGACTCACCCTTCCTGCTGACGCGCGCCGGGTGTTTTCTGACGGGACGCCCCGGGGGGGACGGCGTTGGGCTTTCTCCTCCCTGGGAAGCGGGGGCGCGTCCAGCCCCCCCCCCGATCGATATTTACCCCATCCGCAACCGGGTCCGGGGACGGCAGTGTCAGGGCTCGCCGGACGAAGGACCGACCGACTGACCGACCGACCGACCGACTGACCGCCGGAATCGCCCGCTCGCCGACAACAGGAAGGGGAAGCGTCGGAGTTCGGGAGATTAGCGATACGGCGCGTACCTCGCTCAGGAGCGCGGCGGACGGCTTTGAAGACGACCTTGCACCTCTCGCCGGTACCCCTGAGGGGCAGAATTTGGCAGCCAGGCTGGGCAAATTTCTCTCTTCCCTGTACAGCTCTGTCTTTTTCCCCCTCCGCTGACTTCCGTTCGTTTTGTAACCATGGAGACGCAAGCGTTGCCGTGCCGCCGGTCGTACGTCGTTATTGCCGACGAGGACGAGTTCGTAGCCCTCCTGTGCAAGTTCAGCCAGGGTGAGTTCGCGGGGAGCCGTCGCTGTAGGATTTGGAGCTGTGTGCCACCATCTTTGTGTTTAGCATTCTTCTGTGCTCTATAAATGGGTCTTTTTATAGTTGTTGACAGAGTGAATGCTGACCATTTTTCCTTTTTTTTCTGGCTTATTTTCGCTCTCGGTGGTGGCAGTTGGCTTGCGCGCTCTTCTGTAAATGACCGTCTGTCTGAGTTGTGGATGGAGAGGAAGAGGTCAGTTTTAATTGGCCAGCTTCGCGCGGATGTCGAAGTAGCCGGGTGGTTTTATTGCTCACAGCTGATGGCACATTAAGGAAAACAAATATGTTTTTTTCAAAATTCTGAAATAATTATGAAATAATTTGGCCCCGGGTTGACAATACGTAGGTGGGAACAGTGTTAAATCCTTAATTGGGGTGCTCTTCAGTGCAAGCTAGCTGCGTCCACATGTTGGTTATAGCAAGATATGCTCGGCTATTCTGTTGAACATGGACTGCTGAACATCATTGTTGATATATGGAACCAGAGATGCTGCTTAGAATGTTTTTTTTGTTTTTCTTTTTCCTTTCAATCAAGGGTACAGACCCTTTGCGCTTTAGTTGCTAAAGGAATTGTTGCTGAAATCTTCATATTTATTTAAGTGCCTGTTACGCAAGCTTCTTTATACGTAGTGCTGCTGCTCTGTTAACTTCAAGCATGACTTCCCACTGTTTAGAAGAAAAAAGCCTCGATGTTGCCAAGCTGAGGTTGCGTGTGTGTGTGTGTGTGCGTGTGCGTGCGTGTGTGTGTGCGTGTGTGTGTGTGTGGGAAAGCCTCCATGATTTCTCTTCAGGGTTCTTTCTGACTTTCTGGCGTCTGTGTGAGTGTTCTGCCCAGGCAGACGAGCGGTATGGGGAAGCTTCGCCTGGAGCTGTGTGCCTCCCACAGTCTGAGCGGGAAGCCGAGGTGTGTGTGTGTGTGTGTGTGTGTGTGTGTGTGTGTGTGTGTGTGGGATGAGTACTGCAGCTCCGTCTGTTCTGCCCACGCACACACTCTCACACACATTCAGACACATATTCATGCACACACACACACACATATATTTACACACATACACTCTCTCTCTCTCTCCAATTCTTTGCCCAGCATGTGTCTTTTTATAGAGTTGCTTCTAGCCTTTTTCATTATATAAAAAAAAAAAGGCTGTAACGCAATTGCCTGCATTGTCCCCAGAGAGCTCAGTCACCGCTGGCCTGCGATCTGTGGTTAAGAACCAGATGATGGCTTCCCTTTCACGACTGTCCGACCTTTGACCTTCCTCTCTGTATTTTATTCTCTTAATGACATCACTGTCCCGAAAGGCGGGTGCCTGTGATGAGATCAGCCAGCTGTCAGCTGGGGGAGGGGGGCGTGATGGAATAGAATTAAAATTGCAGGTTATTTCTTTGCAGCAGCAGAGTGCCGGGTTCGAGTCCTGGCCGGGGCCTTCCTGTGTGGAGTTTGCATGTTGTCTCCTTGAGTGCGTGGGTTTCCTTCCGCGGTCCAAAGACATACAGGCTAGGGTAATTGGGGGGTGTGTTAACAGGGCGTTAATGTAAAAGAACATGCTTGCACAGTCAGCCCTGCCCTGTACCCCATGCTCAGTCGACCCTACCCTACCCCATCCAAAAAGTGGAACTGTAAGTTGTGATCCAAAGACTGTGGGATGCCATTAAACCTCACATGAAGTCCTTGCATTTCAAATAACATTTTGGAAGTATTTTTTGAACATATGTCATCTGGTAAAGGGTTTGCCAGGTAGAAATTGCAGCCACAGAAAATGAACAGTAGGGTTCAAAATGAGATGGCCGCCTGGGGCACTGTTTGCCTTGGATTTGGCTTTGATACAGCAGAAAACAAAAGTATAATTATTGGCAGAATTATGTGCTTCCCACTTTGATAGCTGGTGCACCCACACCATTTCTTGGTGTGCAGTCTGGATCCTGTGGATAAGACCTACATTTACTTTTCTGGAGATGTGAAGAATCCCTGAAAAACAGTTTCACCAGCACAGAGGTTGAGGCACTATTGGTGGACTCATCTTAATTAATCCACGTGACCTGCTTATTCAGACAAACCTGCTGCAGTCCTGCCTGCAGATTGAGACTCTGTGGGGGTGACCAGTTCCCCGAAAGGTGCGAGATTTTGGGGAGTGAAGCGATGTTTACAGCGGGTAGCTGGCCCGGGTGATGCAAGCGAAGGCGGGGCGGGGTGTAGCAGCGGGTACCCCTCTGTGTTTCGGAAACGAAGGTGTGAAACGACCCATGAAAAGAGGGAACGATTATAGAGGGCCCTCCACCCCCTGAGTCAGACCTATTAAACGCTTAACTGCGAGCTTCACGCTTGGGAGCAGTTAATTTTTACACGTGTCCTCAATTAAGAGAGGAAGACTTGGCTGGCCATTCAGAAAGCAGGTACACTGAAACGCGAACGTGTGCTCATTCGTGTGTGCCAATTTCGAACAGTTTTAACTTGTTCTAACCCGGGCAAGTTAGACGGACAGAAGAAGTAACTGCACTGACGTTGGTGCCCTGGGAAAGTGTAGCCAAAGGCGGCAATAGACTCATGACATTAGTGTTAAAAATGCATGTCAAGCACAGCATTATGCAACGTCTTGCAACAGTTCTTCATATTGATGTCCACTGAGAGAGTGTGAACTTCTGCACTCATTGCAGTGCATCATGAGGTAATGGTGCTTTGACCAATGAATGGCCTTCTACTTTTCCAGAAGTCAGGTTTTCATCATTTTCAGAACGAAAGTTCCAGTAAAATCTGCCCTTGCATAACGACTGCAAGCATATCTGGAGGAATATACATTGATATACTGGATTCTCAGATGACTATCGGGTGATGGCTTCCATGTCAGTACATAAATTACTGGTAGACCCTTTCAGGTGAGATAACGTTAGATAGCTTAGTGATGCTTGCCAGGCGTGTGGTTAGAGGCCGTTGCTCACTAAAGTAGCAGTTATCTGGCATGCCCCTCCAGCCTAAAGCGAGGGACATCAGCGCGCCTCTGCGCACCGCTCCTTAGGAACATCGCGCAGGCGCTCTCATTTTTTGGGATTGCCTGCTGATGTGAGGCCGAGCTGTGGTGGCTCTTCAGCCTGGGGTTCGATTCGTCGCTCCTCCGCGTTTCGAGAAGCTCCCCCCGGGGGCCTTTTCAAAATGGCGTGAGAATGTGAGAAACAGGAAGTTCCCATGCTGCTTTGAGCTGTAATGATTTTGGTGTTTGGGGTTAGTGACTGAAACATCAGTGCTAGGAGTAGCGATTTGACTGAATGTTTGGTCGTTTATTTGTGTTCTTATTGTTTCTGCATTGAATCGTTTACCAAGACCTGCAGTACAAGCGCAGATCATAGTGTTCAAGACCAAAGACCAGACTTGGCACATCGCTGGATACTGTATTTTAGTCCAGGCATTTTTTTTTGATCCAGGGACCCAAACCCAGGCTCAAAGGCTTCCCGGGGACCCCCTTCATCGAGGAAAAAGTGTTTGCCTATATTTAAGAAAAGTTTTATAAAGGCTCTAGCCTGGGAAGGGGGGGGGGTGGGTTATAACTGTGCATGTGCCAGCTGAACAGGGACCCCCTACAGTACTTTTGGGGAACCCCCAGCGGTCTGCGGGCCCCCCTGTCGGGAGCCTAAGATTTGGAGTACTGCAGCCTGTCCAGCCCCAATGGGCTGAACGGCCTGTTCTCGCCATGCTAACTTTCCCGCGTTCCTTTTTTTGTTTTTTGATCTGGCAGTCGCCCCAGAGCCGTCTCCGGAGAGCTTCCTCCCTCCCTTCCTCCCCCCAGCCGGCCCCCGGCCCCGCCCAGCCCCCGCGTCGAGGTCCCGGAAGCGCGTCGAGCCGGGGAGGCCCCCGCCCCGCGGCGGGATGGAGGTGGGCATGCGCGTGGTGCGCGGCCTGGACTGGAAGTGGGGCGGCCAGGACGACGGGGAGGGCCACGTGGGCACGGTGGTGGAGATCGGGCGCCAGGGGAGCACCACCACGCCCGACAAGACCGTGGTGGTGCAGTGGGACAACGGCACCCGCACCAACTACCGCACGGGCTACCAGGGCGCCTTCGACCTGCTGCTGTACGACAACGCCCAGATCGGTGAGTCCCGGGGTCCTCGGCTGACCCCCCGCCCCGTCCCCTCCCCACCCCACCCCTCAGAGGGGGCCTGCGATGAGGGGACGAGCCCTGCTCATTACAGGCTCTGCTTAATTCGGGCACTGCTCGTTATGGGCACACGTCGTTTTTACTGACCCGTTTAATTTACTCGTGCTCTCCTTCAGTCGTTTACTGTCTTAATGAGACCCTTCCTCTCGTTTAGCCCATTAGCTGTTAAATTAAACTAAGTTTTATACATACAAAGTAAAAGTGGCTTGTTTTTAAAAATGTATTATTATTAATTTTTTTTTTAAAGAAGGGCTGTGGTAAAGGCAAGATCCTTTTCAAATGACAGTCATTCTCAAAGTGCTTGCAGCTCAAAGGTTCTGCTGTTAAAAAATGCTTAGAATGCGTGGGAGCGCACGCAAGGTGTGTTGCGGTTTTGCTGAATGAAGCCTGAACCTGTAACTCTAAGAGCTTTGTTATTTTAAAGATTACCTCGAGCCAGTGTGTTTAGAGTACGTACTGATCTCCTGCATTCTGTTGTTATACACTTAAATCTCATGTTTACATGTACAGATGTGTTTCATATAGTGAACACCATCCTGATAAGAGGGGTTTTGCTACCTTTAGACTTTTCTCTTCTGATTTCTGATTTCTCTCCCAAAGACAGTCAGACGCACACACACACTCGCACGCACACACAGATTGATCTCTGCGTTTGTGTTTATCTAATCAGCTCTTCCTCGAGTTGCCAGGGAATCTTGTTGATTTTCAATCGAGATTCTAATTAGAAGTTCATTCGTAGATTAAATGCGCATTAACAGTATTTTAAAAGTTTAACAGTCGCACAAGAACTTGCTTTTTAAGCTGTTTGTAATATCGCTTAATTTCCAGCCTGCTCTCCTTATAATGAAGCGCGTGTGTATCTGTGGGGTCGTGGAGCTGATGGCGTTGGTTGGCAAGCAAGGCGGAGGGGTGCAGCGGATGGGTGCAGTGGGGTGGTCCGGTGGTGGGTTGCGGAGGTGGGGTGTGGAGGAGGGGTGCGGCAGAGGGGTACGTGGGAGGGGTGCGGTGGTGAGGTGTGGCGGTGGGGTGCGGTGGAGGCGTTCTCTCCTCGTTACCGGAGCAGACTGGCACCGCGTGTCCCGACGTCCACGCCCGCTGCCCAAATCGACCGATTAACACGCCGCACGCCGTGACAGCTGCCCCCACCTGCCGAGCCAGCGCTCGCTCGCACCTGCCGCGGGGGCGGGTGGGGGGAGGGAGCGAGGCATGCTGGGATTGACAAGAGGGGTACAGGAGGGCACCCGCGGCAGATGGAGACCCTTAAAAGCCTCGTATCCCAAAAGAAGTTTAAATGATTTGGCAACAGCGGGAGGACAACACAATCTGGACTGAATTAATGCCCCGCACACCGCCGCAGCGCTTGTTAGCCGCGGTCGTGCTCCGCACTGCGATGGTGTTCCCAAACCTGTGCGTGTCAAACTGGACGTTCTGTCTTCTTTAGGAGGGCGGTCTGGGCAACGCTGCAGAAATCCGCTCAGATGTGCTCTCTTTTTTTTCTCTTAACCAGACAAACGTGATTTACTGCCGCAGCGAAGGCTTCTCGCGGGCTGAACTGTTTGCGTTGTTTGAGCGATCCATTAGTCGCTCGCCCGCTGAATGATTTGTTTGCATAAAAAGCCTTGCGTGACGAGGCGCACGCCCTCCTCCCAGTTCCTGCTTTGTGTAATTTAGATCCATTATTTATGAGCGTTTGCTGAGGCACGCGTTTTTTTTTTGTTTTTTTGTGTGAATGTCATCAAACCGCAGGTGGAACGTTCTGCAGTGATTATCCGCCAAAAAAAGGCTCCGGTTAACCCTTTCACGGGTGACCTTGAGTGACCTTTTAAGTCGAAGGTGACTGCTCACGAGCGGGCAGCGGGCAGCGGGCAACGGCGGTAACGTTTCGCGGACACGTCCGTGTTTGTGATGCGCGTTTAATCCGGGGAGTTTTAAGTCCCGCGTTTAATGGGATGGGCCTTTGCTTCGCTCCGCTCCGCAGAGGTCTCAGCTTATGAGGTCATCGCGGTCCTTAATTAGCCACCGCGGGGCGTTGAGCGGGCTTTGGGTTCGCTGCGGGACTTCTGAGAGATCTGCTTTCTGCGAGATCTGCTGAGCGACAGACGCCCCGTCGGAAACGAAGCAGGACGTGAGAACGGCCTGGGACAGGCTTTCGTGGAGGGGAGGATGAGCTTATCAAGGCTCTTTTTGTCGTTGTTGGTTGTTGTTGTTTTATAAAATGGCTCCCTTATGTGGCTCCCTGTCTTTGGGATGTGCGGTGTTCTTCTTCTTCGTTTCTCTCACTTCCCCTCGGGTCCCGCCTTGTTTCCTGTCCTGGTTTTGCCGTAACAGGGGTGCTGGGATTTTGGGGCGGGGTGGCTGAAAATGGTATATTGCAAATTCATATACTGTACATATTTCATAATTAACCGGATTGCACTTCTGTTTAATGGAGCGTGCGAGTAAATGAGTGTGGAGAGAAAGAATGATGTTAGAAGGAGAGAGAGAGAAAGATAGAGATGTTGGACGGAGAGGGCGAGAGAAAGAGAGAAGTTGGCAGGGAGAGGCGAAGAGAGAAACTCCGAAGGTCACTGAGTAACTGCATCATTGTGGTGCGAATTGTCTGACTTTCCCCCAGTAAGAGCTCGGGGAAATGAAACGCTCTCCCTGTACGTGCATTTAAGCTGTGGTGGGCGCGGCCTGTCCAGGATGCCAGATCCCCTGTAAGGAAGCCTCCTGTTGTGGCTCTGGCCCGTTCCTGTCAGTAAAACTCACATGGCCCAAAAGTCCCCTTATTATTCATGGGAGTCCGTTGGATTACGTTCACTTGAGCAAAAACAGAAAGACCACAAATAAATGACCACACAAAATGTTGTTAAGAAGACAGTGAATGCACCTTTTGAGCCGACAAACTCCAAAGACCGCTGCCCAGCAAGTGCTATTATTGTTTTTACGTAAATGAATGAATAAAGTTAAAAAAAATGGGTTTTTGGATTAAGGGGTCGGGGCTTGTGTTCCATTAATTAATTTAGGAGCGAGTGCCAGCCAAGATGACTGAGCCATTTTGCTGAGCTTTTGCTTTTTAACAGAGGCAGTGCTTAAAGTGCTCAGAGCCGGAAGCAATGTTTGTTATTTGTTGTTTGCGTTGGACTCTTTGTTCCAAGTTCAAATTCTCTTCACCAAGGATTAAAATTTTTTATTTAAATGTATAAGCCTTTGCTTGTTACGAGAGAGTGGAGTGCAGTATTTTTCCCCCCAGAATCAGTTGGTAATGTTGTGAAAGACCAAGTTCAAATTCTATTCACTAAAGATGTAAAATTATTTAAATTTATAACTCTTTACTTGTTATGAGAGGGCAGTGTACAGTATCCCCCCCCCCCTCCGCAGAATTAGTCAGTAATGATGTGAAAGACCAAGTTCAAATTCTGTCCACCCAGGATGTTATAAACCTTTACCTATGTGTGAGAGCAGAGCAGTGTTCTGCCCCAGACTGAGTTGATGATGATGATGATGATGATGATGTGCAGTGCCGTCCGGTTGTGAGTTCCTTCTGCTCTGTAACGCCGTCCCTTCGCTCTCTGACCCAGGGGTCCGCCACTCCAACATCATCTGCGACAGCTGCGACAAGCACGGCATCATGGGAATGCGGTGGAAGTGCAAGGTGTGCTTCGACTACGACCTGTGCACCCAGTGCTACATGAACAACAAGCACGACCTCGGCCACGCCTTCGAGCGCTACGAGACAGCGCACTCCCAACCGTGAGTACACCTGGCCCCGCCCCCGTCATGACATCATGGTTTGTAGCACTTTACAGCTGCTCCCTTCTTCTGTCCGACATAGGGGCAACATAGCTCAGGAGGTAAGAGCGGTTGTCTGGCAGTCGGAGGGTTGCCGGTTCGATCCCCACTCTGGGCGTGTCCCTGAGCAAGACACCTAACCCCTAACTGCTCTGGTGAATGAGAGGCATCAATTGTAAAGCGCTTTGGATAAAAGCGCTATCTAAATGCAGTCCATTTACCATTACCATTCTGTTCTGATTGGTCCTTCTGCATCACTTTGCCCCTCCCCCCTTCCTTCCCTCTCACCCACTGGCACTGTGTGACTGACAGGCCGTGCTGGCCTATTGCATCCATTGTCTGGCTGTGCTGTCCAGGAGATTCAGCACTCAAACATGCGCAGAACAGAGGACTTCTCGTTAAGCAGCTATTCTTTCGCTCCTCTGTACAACACCCACAGCAAAACACTTTGTGTCTCTGTGTGTGTGTGTGCGCTTCTGTGTGTGTGTGGGTGGGTCTGTGTGAGTGAGCGTGAGCGTTTGTGTGCATGTGGTAAGCGAAGAGACAAAAGTTAACAATGGCTGTTTGCATAGCTGTCAAGTTCTGAAGCTCACTTTCTTAACAAGGTTCGTTAAGAGGGAACTCATCCAACTGTACATTACAAGACACGGCCCTGCTATTAGCAAAATGATAAACTACAAAATAATGTCTCCCCCCCTCTCTCTCTGGCACTGTAGTGAACTGGCAGTATAGGGAGTGGCTCTGAACCTTGTGTCTTGTTCCATGCAGATAAGTGGAGAGGCACAATGTGAGTAGATCATCTTTAGTAAATGATGCTCTCTGTTAGGAATCCTATTTTGGAGCTGATTCACAGACCCTGTACCCCTCCATCTAAACAGTCCAGAGGTTGGGCTCTGTCATGTGACCATAGCCAAGTGTCACTGGAGCCTGGTGGTTAGTTTGCGAAGGAAGCGTGAGTCCTTATTACTCCTGCAGTGGCTGGTGGATATCTGAGCTGTCCCTAGAATTTTTGGGGGCCCCTCCAGAATATTTGCACCTTCTGATTCTCCTGCTTGGGATCCAGTGCTACTGCTGCTGGGGCCCTGGGCGAGAAGGCGGGGCCCTGGGCGAGAAGGCGGGTCCCAGCCCAAGAAGGCAGGGCTCTGGGCGAGGAGGCGGGACCCTAGGCTCAGTGCATAATCTGCCTAGTGGGAGGGAGGGCTCTGGGTGCCGCCATACTGTGGCCGTCAGTATCAGACTTATGAGCCGTATGAACAGCCTTACAAATGACTTTGCAGTGCATGGCAGAAGTCACCGGGGCCCTGGTGCTGATTGGTGCGCGGGTGCTAGCTGCCCGTTCATGGGCTCATGAAGTCTCCGCTCTCCCATGGCTGGTCTCGCTACATAAAGCACCAGGCATTCCCCTCCGTGCCCGCTTCCTCAAATCTGCCGTCCCCCCCGCTGGGTGTTTCCCTGCCTGCGTTTCCTCGGAGAGAGAGCAGGCCGGTGTGGAAGCGTCTCTCTCTCTCTCTCTCTCTCGCTCTGTCTCTCTCTCTCTCTCTCCCTCTCTCTCTCTCTCTCTCCCTCTCCCCCTCCCTCCTCCCTGCTCTCCTCCCTGGATATTGATCACTTTTCTTATTGTGGGAGACGGGTGCTCCTCGGCTCAGCGCAGTCCTTCATTAAACTGGAGAGAGCGCGGAGGAACGCACAGTCCTCATCAGACCCCCCCCTCCGCACCCCCCGCACCCCCAACCCTCCCCCCCCCCACGGCGAGATGGATGCATCTCCCATTTTTAGACAGCTTGGTGATGTGGGGCCATTATAATGGCTCCCCCCCCAACCTTGTAATTATAAATAATTCATATCCCAATTACACATACACACACACACACACACAGGGCCTGGGCCTGCTGCTGAGGGAACGGCAAGTTTTTCCGCAACAGGAATAAAAAACCCGTCGGCACAGCAGAGGGTTCTGGGAGCACCGGAGGCTGGACCAGCCCTGAGCGGGGAGGTCAGCGTTAATGACCGGAAAGCCCCGACCTGAGCCTCCAGTCTCCCAACGCTGACATAACTGTGTCATTATACAGTAACGGGAGTGGGCGGAGGGGTAGTCTAAGCCAGGCCTGCCCAGCCCTGCTCCTGGAGATCTACCGCCCTGTAAGGTTTTTCTCTTCAACCCTGATTTGGCACACCACCGATTATACTAAATGGTAAATGGACTGCATTTATATAGCGCTTTTATCCAAAGCGCTTTACAATTGATGCCTCTCATTCGCCAGAGCAGTTAGGGGTTAAGGTGTCTTGCTCAAGGACACTTCGACACGCCCAGGGTGGGGTTTGAACCGGCAACCCTTCGACTGCCAGACAGACGTACTAGTCAGCGGCTCGGTGAGATGTCTGGCTGTTGGATGAGGTGTGCTTTGTTCGGGCGTGGAGCGGCAACCACACAGGAACAGGGTTGGGCGGCAAACACTGGGGTAACGATTACGGGAACTGGGGTTGCAGCGCCGACACAATGGGTTCGATTCCTGGGCGGGGACGAGGCCGTTGCGCCCTTGAGCGAAGCACCGAAGCTGAACCGCTGCAGTAAATATGCAGCTGTTTAAACAGACTCTGTGTGGAATGTAGGGTGTGCTGGTCTCCCTGGATAAGGCCATCTGCTAGGCACTTAAATGCAATGCAATGCAGTGAGTGAATACAGACTGTAAATGTTGGGCCTGTGTGCCTCCAGCAGTGAACCTGGCTTGTTTTTCATTTCTGGACCCTCCGCTGCAGTTAGCAGTAGCCTTTTATGGAGCCAAACCCCCCATTTTCGGTAAGAAGGTAATGGGTTAAACTCAATATCTGGAGAAAGGGCCTCCTCTTACAAAATGGCTCCCGCTCTGTTCCTCCATATCGGGACGCTGTGGCCAAACCCGCTCCCAGCAACCAGAGCCAGCCGGTCCCTGCCTGCCCCGGAGCTGCCGCTGTAATCGGATGACGTTTCGTTGAGAACACCGGCTCTGGCCGCTCGTGATTGTATTGATTTGTCTTCTCCAATATTGTCGTTCCCGCTCTGAGTGAAGGCAGGCAGGGGGGGAGCGGGGCTGCTGGGTTTTGGCTGTTTGTCCAGGGATGAGGAGCAAAAGCCAAAAACCGCGCTTACATAAGCCAACCCCATCGGCCAAACACCACCCCACCGGGCCGGTCACATGTCCTGTTCGCCTCTCCTTGACGTCCGTCTGTCGGAGTGTGTTTGCTTTGCCCGATAGGCGGGCTCCACTGCGATTCGCCTGTCACTGGTACGGCACCCTATTGGCTGAGTCATGGAGGGAAAGATAGAAACAAACAAAAAAAAACAACAAAAAAAAAAAAAACTCTCTTCATCACTTTGCTCCGGGGCGCTGTTCTTGCAGGTCCGATTGAGCCACAGGAAACGGACCCCCTGTCAGAGGAGGTGCATCGTTACAGCCGGTTCGGGGGGGGGGGGGGGGGGGGCGTCGTGTCTTCAGAAACGGCTTTAACAACCGGACCCCGCCGGGGTTCTTTATCTCCCCAAACTGATGGCTGTGGGGGCGAGCTTCATCTCGGGGCGTTAGTGCCAACCCAGCAGAATGAACGCGTTCCCCAAACAAGAGCCGTTTTTAATAAATGATGTGTGTGTGTGTGTGTGTGCGTGTGTGTGTGTGTGTGTGTGTGTGTGTGTGTGTGTGTGTGTGTGTGTGTGTGCGTGTGTGTGTGTGTGTGTGTGTGTATGTGTGTGTGTGTGTGCGTGTGTGTGTGTGTGTGTGCGCGTGTGTCACCCTCTGCGTTTGTGCCTGGCTAATGATCTGTAAATTCCGCTTCACTTTTCCAGTTGTGTACTTGGCCTCCCTCTCTCCGTGCCTCGCCGCAGTGCTCATCCTCGCTTCTTCTTCAAAGCAAGTAGCGGAACTCTGTGTGTTTCCATGGATTCTAAACTAGGTCAGCATTTTGGATACGTTTTTTTAATTTGTTATTTATTTTCCCCTCCCCATTACAACTTGCAGTCAAACAGTTCCCCCCTCCCTCACTCTCCAGTACCCCCCCCGCCTGCCCACCACCTTTACCGCCGGATTTCAGCCTGGGAGGACAGGCAGGCGATTCCCGTTTACGGTGCGACGCAAAATCGGCCATGTTGGTTCACCTGTGCATGTGAAAAGAGACAAATGAGGACGAAGGATAGAATCACCCTAACCCCTCCCGCCCAGTCGGGCAGCCCCACCGCTGCGTGCGGCGTTTGGACAAATTCCTCCGTAATGCGGAATGTCGCCCGGGCCCCTCTGACGTCCTTCGAGGAGGACGACGTTTGGGGAAGCGAGCTAACGTTGTTGGGTCTGTGCTCTGTTGTCTGAGCCTGATCTGATCGAGCTCTCATTCAGTTTTTCTGAGCGCACGTGAGGCACATGCTACCCAAAGAAACGCCCGTGGCTCGGTTATGGAGAAGACGTACCCATGCCTCGGCCAATCAAATAGGGCTTCTATTCCGGGAGTCTGATTATTCCAGCTTTATAATGGAAGACTAATTAGTGCAATCAGATTAGAGATTCAAAAACAAAAACAACACACTCCAACTGGGGCGATTAGTGACTTTATCTCTTCCATGAAAGAGTGGATAGGATTTATTTTTTGGCATCAGCTGTGCGTTTAAATTGGGCTCGCTGTTCCAGGAGACTTTTAGACTTACGAGACGTTCAGGTGCGGGGAACGGGTGTGGGGTGATCATCCGAGGTCACACACAGAAAGGGTCTCGTTCAGATTACGAGATCAGATTATTGTTCCTGATTTAATTTCCAGTTTATTTCTGTCTTCAGTTGGTTTACCAGGCGCTGTCTTCATCTGGAGCAGCGTTCAGGGCCATCTGTGCAGAGTGCATTAAACACACACACACACACACACACACACACACACACACACTCATCGCAGGAGGAACGAGGGAGCAGGAACACTGGCACCGAACCGTCAGCCGCGAAGCTGAAAAGCACACCGCTGAAACATAAGCATCTGGTAGCGATCGAACTCAAATAAACAAGAGCAGAAGCACCACGCTGCATCTCCGGCGTAGTAACACGCACAGCGCCTGCTGTCTGAGTCCTGAGATACGCTCCAGTTTTAAAATTACGAAATGTAAGGTAAACCCTGAAAAGACATAATAATAATAATAATAATAATAATAATAATAATAAATGTATTTTATATAGTGCTTTTCACAATCTCAAAGACGAGAGTTTTTGGTGAATCCCGGTAAATGAATCCTTTGGGTAATGGTGCCACCTCTCTGACAGTTGGGATGCCCACCCGTCTGTGAGTGCTGTACTCTCTGAGGGGGTGGGTGGGCGAGGGGGGGGCGGGGGGGCGGGAGGACGGTTGATGAAGCGCTGGAGCGCGGGAGCGGATCGATAGCCACACGCCCGCTCAGTGATGTGTGATGCTGGAGCCCTTTTATGTGGACACGGCCTGGCGGATGTGACCTCCCCCCCCACACCGAAGGAGTGCTTCATGCAGAATACTTATACACTCAGGAGTGCAGCTCTCCTGGTCATCCCCCCCCCCACCCAGGGGTATTGCTGTTGATTGCAGGCCGGGGGGGTTTGGGGGGGTGGGGGGGTGATTTGAAGGTCAGGTGCAGAGAGCTGAGGCTTCCTGTTTTCCTCACCGCTCCCGCCTTGTGTTTTACCCAGAGGGGTAAGTGCTGCTCCTCCTCTCGGTGGAACGGTGTGTCGATCACGGGTGTTATTTTGTGAGTGTTTTGTGTCAGTGTGGGAGAGGGGGGGGGGCAGCACACAACGGTGTGCACTTTACTCTCAATCTCTTTTCGGACCTCTTGGCAGTGACCCTCGCCTGCGAAAAAGAGAGGAAGCGGAGGAGTGAAAACGACAGGAAAGACAGGATTAATAGACAGGAAGAGACCGAACAAAGGCCTCGTCCTTGGGCGTGCGAGCGGCCCCCGGCCCCGCCTGATAGGTCCCCTCTCTCTGACTGAATATTTCCTTTATCGAAAGCGACGTGTGCGGAGCAGAAGAGCCGCGCCCCTTTCTGGCCGCTCACTGATATGATTAAGCGAGTGAATCCCGAGGCTGGGGAGGGGGGGGGGGAGGGTTTTTAGTGTCGCACCGCGCAGTATGCCGTCGCGCGCTTCATCCAGCAGCGGTTGGTTATCCGTGTAGCGCCTTCGCGGCTGACCGTACCGCGCGGGATCGAGTCCTCCGCTGGTGAGATTTGTTTTCCTTTTTTGGGAAAGAGGAGGATTGCATGCAACCCCGAGATCTGAACTGCTAAAGGCTGGGCTGTCCCACTCCAGTCCTGCAGGGCCGCAGTGTCCGCTGGGTTTCTGGTGCGTTTCAGCACGAGTGATTTAATTTAAGTCATCGATTGGCTGAACCACATCTTGTTGTCAAGGCTGTATTTAGCTACTGATTGAATTGAAAAGGAAACCACAAATGCCTGCTCACTGTAGCCCTCCTGGACTGGAGTTTGACCCCCCCCTGGGCTAAACAGAGACGTCCTGATGCCCGGGTTCAGCATTGAGCTGTCTGACCATGGAGGGGTATAGGGTGGCCTCGTGCGAGCAGGCCCCTGAGAAGACCTGGCTTACCTGCAAGGGAGTTACCTGCACTAGTTCTGGAACCACATTGATGGCCACTGCGAGGGTACACCGATCTACAGTAATCTTAAGGAGCACGTCCGAAGCTCTGGCTGTGCTGTCACAGTGCACCATTACCAGCACACAGAGAGAGAGAGAGAGAGAGAGAGAAACCACGGCGGCCATTACGTTACATTAGTGCCACACAGGAAGTAGCCGCTCTGAAGATGGGAAGATGGATGGATTCCATTTGCTTGCGTGCCCCTCTTTATTTCCCCATCGCTAATGCACAGAGCGTAATGAATTAAAGAATTGAGTTTGTGCTATGTGTGGTGTGTGTGTGTGGTGTGTGTGTGTGGTGTGTGTGTGTGTGTGTGTGGTGTGTGTGTGTGTGCGTGTGTGTGTGCGCGCGCACTTTGCCGTGCGTGTGTGGAAAGGAAAGAGGAAATGTCCGGTCTTGACACTGTTAGTCGCAGGGCTCAGTCCCTTCTTTTCAGTATTAAGTGTGGCTCTCAAGGACAGTGATTCATAAGTATAGATTGGAAAAATAGTATGTGCGTGAGAGAGAGAGAGAGAGAGGTTGGGGGGGGGTAGAGCGGGTTTATAACAGATCAGCAGTAGATCTGTTCTTCCACGCCAGAAAAGACTCCCAACAAGAGCGATAAATTATCAGATCCTGTGATCAGGCTCGTGAATCACAGCAGTGAATTTCTCCCCACGCGAAAACCTCGAGGTCTCTGAGCTCCTTTTGTTCTTTCTGGTACCTGCATGGGGGGGTGCGATGACGGGGTGGGGGGTGGGGGTGGGGCGGTTTGAGCGGGCCGCGCATTCATTATTACATTTAGCAGCGCTTTACCCAAGCGTCGTCAAAGTGCGTGCGATTCTACCGGACAGGCGGGCCCATTTGAATTAAGGCGGGGCGGACTCCGCCGTCCCGCCGCGCACGAGGGCGCTGCAGTGCCCCTCAGCGGAACCGCTGCGCCCGGAGGCGGATCTCTCGAGCGCGGCGTCGCAGGGATCTGACGAGGCGTTGGTCACGTCGACCGGCCCCCGTCCTCGCGGTCTCGCGTGCGCGCATGCTGCAGCTGTTCCTCCAATCCCAGTTGCCCTTTCCCAGCTGAAAAATGCTGTTCACTGTGTGAGGACTGCAGCCATTTTGTGCCCTCATGGGCCGCTGTTCAATAAACGCTTACCCATAAGCCTCACTGCCTCACGGTGCCTGGAGTCCAGGAGTTGGTTCGATGCCTGTTTTTCCTGTCTTGTCACAACACAAGCCCCTCCCCCCCTCCTCCTCATTGGACCCTGGGGTCAGGTGAACTTGCTCCAGGTCACGACTCGGGTCAGGGTAATGGGGTGAACAGATGCGGAAGTGAAAAGTGTGCTAGGGTTTATCTGAACACGTCAGAGTCAGCCCACTGCGGCTCTGCTGGCCTTTCTGATCCCTGTCATCTCACGCCCGTGAAAAACAGGCCATGTGACTCTTTGAGTGTGACTCATATTCCGTAGCTGAGCTACTGCGCTGGCGAAATCATCTTCAGATTCAAACGATTTTCCGCTTTTGATTACGGTGTCCTGTTTCACGACCGTAACGCGATGCCGGTGGCTATCCCCCGTCCCAGCATCTAAAGGTGTGTCCTTCACGTGGTCACGTGACCCCCCCGCCCCCCCAGGAAGGGAAGCCGCTGTGTCCTTAAATCAACCCAATCGATCGCCGTCAATTTCGCCCGGCTCTCCGCCCCCATCTGTCGCAGGGTGACAGGGGCGTTCGATATGGGGGCGATGCGTATCTCTTTACAGGACCTGGGGCTGGGGAGAACGTTTCGCCAGGAGGGGAGACCCTAATCTGCACTGGCTTCTCCGCTCGGCTCAGTCCACCTACTTTGTGCCACGTTCGTTTTTTTGCCATCTATTTTAGCCTCTTTATTTCCTTAGCATTTCGCTGCTTCCACAGAAAAATCAGCCATTGACACCAATTAAGTCTTTGGCCTCTTGCTTGTCCGATGCACTACAGATAATGATGCAGATCCAAGCGACAGTTTAGTGCAAAAATCGAAATAACGCGCTGTATTATTGGAAATGAGCGGGATTATGTCATCGCCTCTGTCCAAGTCCATCTCCTTCCCTTTCAGATAGTTAATGTTCATGGTGTTCAAACATACCTTTTGTGTGCTAGTCCTGTTTAACTGACCAGTCCAGAAGTTACACAGAGATAGCCTTCTTTAGTACTCTAGTTACATTAGTGCTCTTTCCTGCAGTACACTCAGTGGTCGTAGTAAGATGAGTGCATTTTGTTCCTCGTTGGTTCCATAATGTGAATGCAGTATTACATCTAAACTCTAGTAGGACTGTTTATTAATAATCGGCAAAAGCAAATGCCGCTATATCGCTGAGCTATCTCATGTAGCGACATTTGTTTTTATTTATAATACTAATTGTAGGTTTGTTTGGCTATCGTCTCACATACTGATTATAAATGGCCTCCTGTGCCTTCCTGGTGATACCGCACAAGTTCCTGAGTCACTCTGGGTAAGAGCGCCTGCTACGTGAATACAATGATGATTTGATATATGAATGAGGTAATATGGAAATTTGTTTGGCATGAGAATAGTCGCAGGAATATGATCCTTCTGCCCTTGAATCAGTCCGGCCTTTGGAGATCGCCCGTGCGTAGCGTTCGGTGGGGAAAACACTAGCATGGTCTCCATAGTTACTGGTCCACAGCCTAAAACAAACACTAGCTCTTGCAGCATATGAGGAGCTGAAAACCCCTCCCCCCCAAATTTGGTATCTGTTAGAATTTCCCCCAGTTTCAGTATCTGTGGGAAATAACGCTCCAAAGCTGCCCAACCCTCTGATCTGCTGCACAGATCTGCTGATCTGCTCGTGAATGAGCCTCGCTTATCGTAAATACAACTTCTCTATTCAGACTCTCTTGTTCCATAGAGAAAAAGAATTTGAGCCTTTTGTGATGAAAATGCATCCCCATCAGTTATCGGTTCTGCTGATTGTTTTAACAAAAAATGGGTCTGTGCACTGAATTCGGTCCGAGCTGCTGAATGACTGCTACGCGTGTTCTCACAAGACCTGCGCGCTTCGCTGGCCAGACCTGAGCTGTGAAAATGGCCTCCTGACCGGCTGCCGCCTGGTTAGCTTCAGTCGTGACGCTAAGGACGTTAGCATTAGCGGTGCGCCGCAGCGACCCAGAAACGGCAGTTGGAGCGCCGCCGTCTGTCGCGTTCTCCTGCCGCTTTCCTGGCGTGCGTCCCCGTCTGCGGGGGCCAGAATGGGGCCAGAGCGGGGGCCAGATCCTACTGACGGACGGCAGACGGCGGACGGTGCGCGAGTGGCGTTCCAAACGCCCGGCGTCGCCATCGTTGTCGTCTCTCGCACGTGATAGCGTGGGGTGGGGTGGGGGGATGGGTAACATATGGATACTGATGTACGGGGGGCTGTGGGTGATGTGCCGTGCAGCATACGGGCGTGCATATGCTTAAGAGGGAGCAGGAAAAACAACAACAACAGCAACAGCCACTACAACAACAACAACAACTTCCCCCGGTCAGCTAATCGGCTTGGGGGCAGGTACTGACGCCCCGGTGCCGGGGATTTGGGTAATCCTCATCGCGTGTCTGCGACAGCCCCCCCAGAGTGTCCCTACCCCGCCTTACACCCCCCCTCGCCCCCCCATGGGGGTCGTGCCCTGTGTGTGCATCTTTCAGGCTCTGGGCTCACCTCTAATGTCTAGGAGCACAGGTGGCTGTCGTCACTTATCCCCCTTTTCTGTCTGTCTTTCTCTTTCTCTCCTTCTCTCTCTCTCTCTCTCCCTCTGTCTCTGTGTCTCTCTCTCACTCCCACCCAGGAAATGCCTGGTTTGTTGGTCTTTTTTTTTTTACTTAATGGCGCTGTGATGTATTTTCCATTCCCCCGCTTCCGCGGTGGCTGTTGTTTGGTTTGCTTGTGTCATTTATTTGTGTGAATGGCATGGGCGTCCTTATCTGGAACATTTTTAGCCGTTTCCCTAAGACCCGCTGTTGTTCAGGGTCAGCGCGATGTTGAGTGTTCACAGGAAGTGGTACAGTTTTGTGTCCGTTTCCACACACGTTTGTTTCACCAAGAGCCTTCAGACTGGCAAAAAACTGGCTCATGTTCCACATTCAGTTCTGCTTTGTCTTTCTGGAAATGGGAACATCGGGGGCCGTTCAGGGTGGGGATTTGATTGGCTGGTTTTGATGGAGAGAGGGCACTCTCATGTTTACTGCAGGGCGGGGTCCATGTCAGTGGTCGTGGCGGTCCGGCGGAAGACGAGAGCAGCTTCTGGCTTTGCGTCTAGGGGGGTGAATAGGGTGGGTCCTTTGGCTGGATTTCATTGGGTTGGTGGGAGAGGGTGGGCGGGGCCGGGGCGAGGGGGAGGGGGGCTAATCTGCTTTACTGTGTGGTCGTGTCAGCTGCCTCTTCTCTGTCTGTTTCGCCAGTGTGTCTACATCAGGGCCCTCTGCACGATAAAATGTCCTGTGCTAATTCAACTCTGACGGTGTTAATATAACTATAGCAGTGTTAATTCAACTCTAACACTGTTAATTCAACCCTGAACAGATAACATTTGGCCCCACTCTGGAATGTGGGACCAAATGTGATCTATTAGGTGTTACATTACTGGACATTTTTTCGTCGGTCTCTCAGCATCCTCAGAGATACGCCCGTGTGCCTCTCTGAGCTTCCCAGAGCGGGCGTGAGGTGCGTCTGTGCTGAATTCGGGTGGAGAAGGGTGCCGTGGAGCAGCTTCGGGGGGCAGAAACGGGGTGCATTATCATATGGGGAGCAGCCTTGCCATTGGCTCCCGGCAGACTCCTTTCATCTTCCTCCAGTTGGGGAAATTTCCTTTCCAGCGGGCATCCATAATGAGCGCATTATTACATGCGCAGTGTGAGAGGCCCGGGCTCTGATGCGCTCTGCTGACGTCTCTTTGGGTGCAGTTTTCAGTACAAGAGTTCATCTGGCCGATATGTCCTTTGTGTACTTCAAACAATGGCTGAGAGGATGGAAATAAATCTTTCTGTGTGCCTGCGTGTGTGTGTGTGTGTGTGTGTGTGTGTGTGTGTGTGGGTACATTAATGTGTGCCTGCGCGTGTGCGCGCGCTTGTGTTAGTGTGTGTGTGTGTGCGTGACGTGCGTGCGCGCATCCGTGTGTGTGTGTGTGTGCGTGACGTGCGTGACGTGCGTGCGCGCGTCCGTGTGTATGTATGTGTGTGTTTGTGTGTGTGTGTGTGTGTGTGTGCGCGCGCTTGCGTTTGTGTACGTTTGTTTCTGGCTGGGACTGGTACCGGGCCCTGGGGACGCTGTTGGCTGGGGGGCATTTCTCCTGCCGGGTCGGCTGCTCTCCGGGCTGTCGGGGGAGATGTGCGCACCCCCTCAGGCGTCCCGGGGGGGGGGGGGGGGGGGAGAGACAGCCGCTGCCCCGCCCCTGCGCACACCCTCATTTGCAGTGGAAATTGGGCAAGGCCCCTGAGGGCTTTTATCCCTCTGAGCGCCCTCCTCCCGTGATGGGATTCTGCTGCAGTGGCCTGCTCTCGTTCATCAGCCACGCGAGGGGGGTGGGGGGGGGGGGGGGTGGGGGGGGGGTGGGGGTGGGGGGGGTGGGGGGGGGAGGCTGTGGCTCATGTACAGGCTCAGTCTGGATCTCGGTCTCTTTTCCGATGAGGAATGTGGTCTTTGAAAGAATGTTTAGGAGTATGCAGAGCGGTTAAGACATTCATATATCACACACACAAGTGCACTCACACACACATACATATATTTCACATTATCGTATGAAAGATAATATGTACAGTAACAGTAATAAGTCATCTCAATAAATAAGTCATCTCAATAAACATTTAAATAATTTTTTTTTTTTTTTGGGGTCCTGGTCTCTGTCTTGATTTGGAGTTTGCTATGGAGAGCACTTTTTTTGTTCGTTTTTAAAGGTTTTAGTCCAATGGGAAGCTGCTGTTTAATTTATCAGCACTGTAAAGGGGTTTTCTGACAGTCACACTTATACCAGGGTCATCCAATCAGCAGTCCTCATGTGTACTCTGACTCTGCTGATTGAGCTGGCCCGCAGGCCTCGCGCCTGCAGTTTCTGCTTTGCGTCCGTAAGCCCTGCAGGACGTAGCAGCGATGCTAACACGCGGCGCGCTCAGCCCTCAGCACAAACAGCAGTAGCGCCGCGTGCTCTTGACCTGCCCATACAGGGCAGCAGCCGTTTCCCCTCTCACCCATTACATTACATTACATTACAGGCATTTAGCAGACGCTCTTATCCAGAGCGACTTACACAACTTTTACACAGCATTTTACATTGTATCCATTTATACAGCTGGATATATACTGAAGCAATGCAGGTTAAGTACCTTGCTCAAGGGTACAACGGCAGTGTCCTTACCCGGGAATCGAACCTGCAACCTTTCGGTTACAAGCCCAGTTCCTTACCCACTGTGCTACACTCCGTCCCACCCCCCGACGTAACACCCGCTGCGTGAGTCTGAGCGAGCGCCGAGTCCAGAGTTGAGTGAAAACAGCCACGCCTCGCTTATTAACGTTCGGGAAACGAGTGCCCGCTCGCGTAAAAAAATTATAATTTATACGCGGCCTTCATTGTTTTAACCGTGTCCGGAACATAACACCGAAAATGTTTTCGCGAACCCTCAGGTTTTGTTAGTCCGCAGTAGCGGAGGTCGTAACTCATTCCCGGTGTTTCTGCAAGCGACAGAAGAACTCCAGGCTGATTAGGAGCAGTGAAAGGGGGATTGTGTTGGGGAGTGGGAGGCGTGTTTGTGCTGCCCTGGGAAACAGCAGCTGAGGACCCTGGATGTTTTCTCAGGCACTGAGTCCTCGGAGGGGAGTGGAAATGACTCCGCTATCGGCTGTCTGCTTCACAATGGCCCGAGCCCTTATCTCGATCTGAGAGGCTGCCACAGACACCGCCGTCCACAGACACCGCCGTCACCCACAGACACCCCGTTTTGGCCGATTCGGTCACTGTTCCTCCCCCGCCCCCCCCCGCCCCGCCGCGACCCAGAGCTGTAGTCTATGACGTCTGATCGCACGGAGACCGCGGGCGGCCCCGGCTGGTTTTACGGCCCAAGGCCGACGTTCTTCCGGAACGAAAGCAGGGAGTCCTCCATCGCGCTCCTCCATCGCGCTCCTCCATCGCGCTCCTCCATCGCGCTCCTCCATCGCGCTCCTCCATCGCGCTCCTCCATCGCGCTCCTCCATCGCGCTCCTCCATCGCGCTCCTCCATCGCGCTCCTCCATCGCGCTCCTCCATCGCGCTCCTCCATCGCGCTCCTGCTTCCCGCCGGTGTGTTTGTGAGCGATAGGCTACAATGGGGTCTGCCTTTTCACACAGCGTGTGAGTGTGTTTTTGACTCATTCGCCGCTGTCACTCATTTTTCCCAGCCTCGCCCCCTCTCAACAGCAGACCCCAGCGCTGGTAGCTGGCAGCAGGGCCTAGGCACCACAGAAGAAGAGACTGGGAAAACCACGTGGGACCCGGCCCCAAGGAACCGAAGGTTCACATCCTGTGGAAAAAAACGGCCATTTTGATGTGTCCCTTGTTTTCCGAAGGGATGTTTTATTCAGTGAACTCCGTCTTAAATGTTAATGGAGGAATGTTTTACTTACACCTGTCGTAGGGCTGGCCCTGAACACTGCCCCCAAGGGCTGTCCTCCAGCTGGGACGCCGGTGTACTAACACTCTGGTTGGAATGTTCTGAATGTTCAGGGAACTGAAAGTATGACAGTGATGATGCGTGCAGATGCGTCATGCACATCTCATCACTATTTATGGGATTCGCACCGTGTGGAGGAAAAATATGGTTGGTATGCAGCCGGCTCCATTACTGTGGGGCTGAGGCTGATTGATTAATTCATTGAATGCCGGTAGAGTGAATCAGCAAGGAAACTGGTTTGTCCCCGACAGGCCCAACCCGAAACTGAAACCTGCTCGGGAAGTGTAGCCCGGGCTGGTGTTTTTTTCCTGAATTTTAAAGGACGAAGCTGGTGCGCGATGCGCTAGGCTAGCCCCCAGCCGCGGCTGTCGCACGGCTGTGTGTGTGTGTGTGTGTGTGTGCACGCTGGCTGCAGTAATCTCCTGTTTGAACAGTGAAGGAGAAAAAGGCCACATCGATTGCTCACGGTGTGCACCCCCCCGGCCCTGGACTTTGTCTGGTTGGTTTTGCAAGGCTCCCTGTTGTGGAGCTGGTTCCACTGGGGGGGGACAAGGGGGGGGGGGCAGGGACAAGGCTCACATCCTCTCTGGTTCAAACCAGTCATGCCAATCTGCTTTATTCTCATCCTGTTCTTTTTTTTTTTTTTTACCATTGGAGTCAGTTCCTCTTTTTTTCCATTTTTGATTGATCGTTTTTTTTTTTTAGGTCGATTGAAACTTGTGTTCCAGTTCCTCCCCCCACCCTTCCCCCTTCTCAGTGAGTTGTCTTCGCTGCATGAAACTGTAGAAGTAGACTGGAATGTTTGGATGTACACAGCTCTTGGATATTTCCCTTGTGGTCTCATTGCTGTTTGGAAGCCTGGCGTTCAGTGTTGCGTTGAGGGAGCTTGGGGGAGGAGGAGGAGGAGGAGGAGGAGGGAGAGAGTATGTACACTTATTTATTTATATTTCTTTTTATTTCTCGCACTGTCGTACTGATTGCCAGTTGGATCCGGCTTCAGTCTGCAGCCCAGCAGCTGAATCCAAAAAAAATGCCGTGTTTTCCATCACTGCGAAATGAGGATCTTCCAAGTGCAGCGATGAACTAACTTTTGTGATTTATAGGAGGAGACCAGAAGGAGGGCTCTGTTCTCTTTTTACTGTGCCCATATTATTGAGCGGTGAAGTCAGGGCAGTGAGTCGGTCCAAAATGTGCCCCCTTGCAGTTCTAGCCGATGAGTATGCTATGGAAAGCGCTAATCCTCACGTTGAGTTGAAGATAATTAAAAAACAAATAACAAGAGGTCTCCGTGGAAACATTTGCATTCGGACCAGCGCAATTCGGTAGTACGGCAGATTCGCGTGGAGGCGCGCAGCACCGATATTTGTAGAACGGGGGAATGATTTCAGTTAACGTGAATGCTTTCCGCGAAACGAAAAAAAAACAAAAAAAAGGCCAGGATTGATATTGTGCACATTTTTATTTTATTGCATCACGTTTAACTATCTGCAGATGACGGGCTCCGGGAGCTTTGGCTGCGTCCGCCCCGCGGTCGGGCAGGAAGACAAGGCCTCGTTTCGCACGTGACCCGCGACCGATTAGTTTGTTTGGCGGGGTAAACAAACGCGATCGCGATGGAAAATGCGTTCCAGATTTTTCTTTGTCTTGTCAATTCCACCACTGTAGCAGTGGGCCCAAGGGTGTAGATTAAACCTCTGTGCTCGGTGTTCACGTTTACCCTACCTGCCCCCGAACCAGGGGAGGTCAAACGTTCCTTTCTGTCTTTGAGAATGCGCTCGAGTAAGACTGGAAACTCACATTACCCGCTTCGCATTGTTGGCTAAGTGGCTTTGTGTGCCACTGCTTTCTAGGCCTTTCCAACAGTTGGAAGGCATTTCAAATACCGAGAGGATTAGCGTGCCTTTTCTGGAAGTTGTGTGATCTGCATTACGGTACTCTTGTGATATCCTGTGTATTAAGTTACATTGCTGGCATACGCTCTGGATAAGAGAACCTTACCACACCTTCACAGTGTTACATTTTTACGTGGTATTCGTTTATGCGGCTGGATATATGTACTAAAGCAGGGCTGTGCAGTCTTATCCTGAAAGGGCCAGTGTGGGTGCGGGTTCTTGTCTTAACACTACGACACCTGGTTCAGCTGATGAACTAATTAACCTTGGTCTTCGATCGAGACCTTGATAAGTAAAATCAGGTGTCTCGGTGCCAGGCTGAAACGAAAACCTGCACACCCACACTGGCCCTTTTCGGGTAAGACCGGACACCCCTGTGCTGAAGCACTTCGGGTTAGGCGCAATCGTAGCGGTAATCGACCCTGCGGCCATTTTGTTCCAGCCCAGTTTCAGATGATGCAGAGACAGTTGTGCAGCTCTGCCATTATCACGTCTGTCTTTCACACCAGAGAGGAACGCTGCTCTAGTGCGAAGATGTGGTGAGGCCCTTACCCAGAAGCCTTTGCGGGTCTGTAAAGGTCAACTGTGAGCTGCTTGTGCTGATGCAGGCTCCACTACGAGCACCGTTGTTGCTGGGCTGAACGCAGCTCATTTAATTTTTGTTGAGCCAAACGTGGGAATGATTTCATTACCCTTCGGTGCTGTTCAGGCGCGCTGGCCCCTTTAACGCCCGAGCACGGTTTCTATTGGCCGTGATTGCATTCTCGTTCCCTCCGATTGGCCGGTTCCCTGCAGGTTGGGTTTCCTCCCCCCGCCAGGACCCACATGTGCTCAGGTCAGCAGCTTGATTTTATTAAAGTGCTTCTTAAATGCGTCGGCGCTGATAAGGTGGATCTCTCGTGGGTGGTGTCCGAAACTGCTCTCATTTATTAGGCACTTTGCTAGACGCTGGGATATTGCCTTACTGTGTCGTACGGCATTGGCTGCTCCCAGAGAAGCAGGCGGTTCTAATTTCTTCTCAGTTCAGCTGCATTTTGGTCCGTTTCCTTCCGTCATTTGCTTTAGACATTGCCGCTCCAGGTCCGTGTGTCAGTGGAATGTTCCGGTTTATTTCACTACATTATTCCCCTTACCCTGGTGATCATGTGACCTGTCTGTGACCTGTCTGCCCCTTCCGGAATCGTATAACGCCTTTCGTTTCCGGCGCGGGACCTCAGAGTTACGCGTGGCGTTACGTCCGTCTCCAGATGACATGGTGAATATGGGTCACCGTCCGCCCTTGCCGAGTTCAGGACCTTTCATCTCGGTGTAAATATACGCGCTCCTCAGAACCCCCCGAAGGTTAGGCTTCCATAAATACCCCTGTATCCTCGAGCGGCCCGACTGTTGAGGAAGATTAAAGGTGAAGAGTCGCCCGTCCCGCGGACACCTGTCGCGTCTGGGCGGTCACGCGGGGTTCCGAGCGGGGCGCGCGGTCGCTGGAGAGGGGGGCGGGGGGGGGCGGGGCGGGGGGGGGCCAGGTCGCGGAGCGCTCGACTCCGGCCAGATCCTGATTTTCTCAAAGGTGTCCTGGCAACGGGAGGCTCAAGCGGCCTTGTGGCGGGGGATTAGGTAACCCCCCCCCCCGCGCACCCCGCCCCGCCCTTGTCCATACATCCACGCAGCTCGGCACTCTGGGAGCCAGGGCAGACGGCCCAGCCGGGGGATTTGGAGCTATTCTGCCCTAAGCCTCTCACAGGCAAACAGTGCTGTCGCGTGGATCGCCTGCTTCAGTCCGCACAGGAGGAGCGCGAGAGAGCGCGGGACACGAGAGAGAGCGGGACACGAGAGAACGCGGGACAGGAGAGAGCGCGGGACAGGAGAGAGAGCGGGGGACACGAGAGCGCGCGGGACACGAGAGCGAGCGGGACACGAGAGAGCGCGGGACACGGGGATGCGTTTATCCGCGCTGGCGCTTTACGGGCCGTCCTCAGAACCGAAATGCCCGAGGCGCCGTTAAGGCCGTTGAATTAAATAAAAAAAAATTAAAAAAACGAGGTCACGGTGATCGCAGACCGCCGCAGTCGGCCCTGAGGAAGATTTACCGCGAGGAAGCTCGCCATCGTCCGCCCGGGCCGCCCCACTCTGTTGAGCAGCCGCGGGGTCAGGCGCTGAGCCGCCCCGATGGTGGGATGTAGGCCGAACACTGACCTCGTCCAGGAAGTATGGGAATAGGCAGTTCCTTTGCACCCAGATCAGACCAAATCTTTACCATCAGGTACGTTTTTATAAATTTATTTTATTTTATTTTTTATAACTAATTGGTGTTGTTACTGTTACTTTCCCCCGTGACTTTTTCCAGATTTTTCTGGTCTAATCCACGGGTGAACCACAAGTGGCTCTGTTATTGCCAGCACCTTCCAGAGCGGTTCATGAGAGTAATTTGGGGGCTCAGAAGCTGTGGGGTTGCTGGCAGTCTTTGACAGAGCCTTTAAGGGAGGATGGAGACGTGGACTCCGTGTGTTTTGGGTTTTAGCTGTCGCTGCCGTTCGGTCCCAGACTGCGGGGCGCAGTTGGAGCCTGTGTCTGAGGTCAGATGGAAAGCCTGCGTATTTCACAGGGGCGAGGCTCAGCGCAGTGCTGGCCGTCCCGCGCTGACGGGGTCAGAGACAGGACTGTAACTGCGGCTCGCGTTTCAGATATTTTCAGATGTTTTGCACCTTACAGCTGGAACAATCTGCAGAAGAATTTTAAACTGGACAAATTCATTTCAATTCTGG